>NW_024070207.1:52211111-52469959 GCF_014754425.2 Oryx dammah
TAACTGTTGCTTCCTGACCTGCATACAGATTTCTCAAGAGGCAGGTCAGGTGGTCTGGTATTCCCATCTCTCTCAGAATTTTCCACAGTGTATTGTGATCCACACAGTCAAAGGCTTTGGCATAGTCAATAAAGCAGAAATAGATATTTTTCTGGCACTCTCTTACTTTTTCCATGATCCAGCAGATGTTGGCAATTTGATCTCTGGTTCCTCTGCCTTTTCTAAAACCAGCTTGAACATCAGGAAGTTCATGGTTCATGTATTGCTGAAGCCTAGCTTGGAGAATTTTGAGCATTTACTAGCTAGAATTTACTAGCATGTGAGATGAGTGCAATTGTGTGAGTTTGAGCATTCTTTGGCATTGCCTTTCTTTGGGATTGGAATGAAAACGGACCTTTTCCAGTCCTGTAGCTACTGGTGAGTTTTCCAAATTTGCTGGCATATTGAGTGCAGCACTTTCACAGCATCATCTTTCAGGATTTGAAATAGCTCAACTGGAATGCCATCACTCCACTAGCTTTGTTCATAGTGATGCTTTCTAAGGCCCACTTGACTTCACATTCCAGGATGTCTGGCTCTAGATGAGTGATCACACCATCATGATTATCCGGGTTATGAAGATCTTTTTTGTACAGTTCTTCTGTGTATTCTTGCCACCTCTTCTTAATATCTTCTGCTTCTGTTAGGTCCATACCATTTCTGTCCTTTATCGAGCCCATCTTTTCATGAAATGTTCCCTTGGTATCTCTAATTTTCTTGAAGAGATCTCTAGTCTTTCCCATTCTGTTCTTTTCCTCTATTTCTTGCATTGATCGCTGAAGAAGGCTTTCTTATCTCTTCTTGCTATTCCTTGGAACTCTGCATTCAGATGCTTATATCTTTCCTTTTCTGCTTTGCTTTTCACTTCTCTTCTTTTCACAGCTATTTGTAAGGCCTCCCCAGACAGCCATTTTGCTTTTTCACATTTCTTTTTCATGGGGATGGTCTTGATCCCTGTCTCCTGTACAATGTCACGAACCTCCATCCATAGTTCATCAGGCACTCTATCTATCAGATCTAGGCCCTTAAATCTACTTCTCACTTTCACTGTATAATCATAAGGGATTTGATTTAGGTCATACCTGAATGGTCTAGCAGTTTTCCCTACTTTCTTCAATTTAACTCTGAATTTGGTAATAAGGAGTTCATGATCTGAGCCACAGTCAGCTCCTGGTCGTGCTTTTGTTGACTGTATAGAGCTTCTCCATCTTTGGCTGCAAAGAATATAATCAGTCTGATTTCGGTGTTGACCATCTGGTGATGTCCATGTGTAGAGTATTCTCCTGTGTTGTTGGAAGAGGGTGTTTGCTATGACCAGTGCATTCTCTTGGCAAAACTCTATTAGTCTTTGCCCTGCTTTATTCCGTATTCCAAGGCCAAATTTGCCTGTTACTCCAGGTGTTTCTTGACTTCCTACTTTTGCATTCCAATCCCCTATAATGAAAAGGACATCTTTTTTGGGTGTTAGTTCTAAAAGGTCTTGTACGTCTTCATAGAACCATTCAACTTCAGCTTCTTCAGCGTTACTGGTTGGGGCATAGACTTGGATTACCGTGATATTGAATGGTTTGCTTTGAAGACGATAGAGATCATTCTGTCGTTTTTGAGACTGCATCCTAGTACTGTATTTCAGACTCTTTTGTTGACCATGACGGCTTCTCCATTTCTTCGAGGGATTCCTGCCCACAGTAGTAGATATAATGGTCATCTGAGTTAAATTCACCCGTTCCAGACCATTTTAGTTCACTGATTCCTAGAATGTCGATGTTCACTCTTGCCATCTCTTGTTTGACCACTTCCAATTTGCCTTGATTCATGGACCTGACATTCCAGGTTCCTATGCAATATTGCTCTTACAGCATCGGACTTGCTTCTGTCACCAGTCACATCCACAGCTGGGTATTGGTTTTGCTTTGGCTCCATCCCTTCATTCTTTCTGGAGTTATTTCTCCACTGATCTCCAGTAGCATATTGGGCACCTACTGACCTGGGGAGTTCCTCTTTCAGTATCCTATCATTTTGCCTTTTCATACTGTTCATGGGGTTCTCAAGGCAAGAATACTGAAGTGGCTTGCCATTCCCTTCTCCAATGGACCACATTCTGTCAGACCTCTCCACCATGACCCACCCGTCTTGGGTTGCCCCACAGCATGGCTTAGTTTCATTGAGTTAGACAAGGCTGTGGTCCTAGTGTGATTAGATTGACTAGTTTTCTGTGAGTATGGTTTCAGTGTGTTTGCCGTCTGATGCCCTCTTGCAACACCTACCATCTTACTTGGGTTCCTCTTACCTTGGGCGTGGGGCTTTTTAGGTCATATGATCTCAGTCTAGACTGCTCAACTATATTATGGCATGAAAACATCCATAGACAATAATGCTTGTGATGGTGTGGCAATAAAACTTTATCAACAAATACATGCATGGGGCCAGATTTGGCCTATGAGGGGAAGTTGGCTGACCCCTCATCTAGAACACCTAGCAATAAGGAGACAAGGCCCCTTGGCTCTGTTCTACTTAGACCACATTTGGCATGTGGTATTGATTTCTGGCCAGCATGTTAAAAAAATTAAATTCAGTAAAATTTCCCTTTTATTTTTTAGTTACCCTTCTTTGAGTTTATTTTTTTTATTTATTTTACTTTACAATTCTGTATTGGTTTTGCCATACATTGACATGAATCCACCACGGGTGTACATGCGTTCCCAAACATGAACCTCCCTCCCACCCCCCTCCCCACAACATCTCTCTGGGACATCCCCGTGTACCAGCCCCAAGCATGCCGTATCCTGCATCAGACATAGACTGGCAATTCGATTCTTACATGATATTATACATGTTTCAATGCCATTCTCCCAAATCATCTCACCCTCTCTCTCTCCCTCTCCCTCTGAGTCCAAAAGTCCGCTATACACATCTGTGTCTTTTTTGCTGTCCTGCATGCAGGGTCATCATTACCATGTTTCTAAATTCCGTATATATGTGTTAGTATACTGTATTGGTGTTTTTCTTTCTGGCTTACTTCACTCTGTATAATCGGCTCCAGTTTCATCCATCTCATCAGAACTGATTCAAATGTATTCTTTTTAACGGCTGAGTAATACTCCATTGTGTATATGTACCACAACTTTCTTATCCATTCATCTGCTGATGGACATCTAGGTTGTTTCCATGTCCTGGCTATTATAAACAGTGCTGCGATGAACATTGGGGTACATGTGTCTCTTTCAATTCTGGTTTCCTCAGTGTGTATGCCAATTTTGCATAGATTCCTGTAACCACCACCTTTAACAGAATATTAATACAAACAATTCCAATATCCCAAAGAATTCCTTCACATTACCCTTGTGCAGTCAGACTCTCCTCCTTTAGCAACCATTGATCTGTTCTCTGTCCCTACAGTGTTGTCTTTGCCAGAGTGTCATATAAACAAAATCATGCAGTATGTAATCTTTCCATAGTGAGTCTTTCAGTCAGCATATAACTTTGAAATCATTCAGGTTGTTGCACGTAGCAATTGTTCGTTACTTTCTGAGTGAGAATCCATTACATGGATGTACCATGGTTTGTTTATCCTTTCATACACTGGAGAATCTTTGGGTTGCTTCTAGTTTTTTGTGATTATTAATAATGTTGCTATCAATAATCATGTCCAGATTTTTATGTGAACATATGTTTTCACTTAACTTGTTATATACCTAAGAATGGGACTGCTGGGTCAAGTGCATGTTTAACCTTATAAAAAGTGCTGAATTGTTTACCAGAATGGCTGTACCATTTCCTGAGTGGCTGTTTATATGAGACCCAGTTGTTCACATCATTGTTAACCATTGCTTGATCTTGTCATTTTTTATGTAAACCTTTCAAATCGGTATATAGTGGCAGATCATTGTGGTTTTACATTGCATTTCACAAATGACAAATCATGTTGAGCATTCTTTCATGTGCTTATTTTTATTTTCGTATATCTTCTATTAAAATCTTTTGCCCAGTTTTAAAATTAATTTTTATTGTGGTAACATTGGCTTATAACACTATATAATATTATTTTTATTTCTGTATACACGACAGGGTGCTTACCACTAAATTTGGGTATCACATGGATTGATTTATGGATGTTGAAACATCCTTGCACCCCTGGAATAAATAACACTTGATCACAGTGTACAATCCTTTTAATGTATTGTTGGAGTCTGTTAATATTTTGTTGAGGATTTTTGCATCTATGCTCTCAGAGATACTAGCCTGTAATTTTCTTTTTTGTGTGGTGTTTGTCTGGTTTTGGAGTCAGGGTAATGTTGGCCTCACAAAATGAGTTAGGAAGCATTCCCTTCGCTTTAGTTTTTTGTAAGAGTTTGTGAAAGATAGGCATTACATTTTTTTTGAATATTTGGTAGAACTGGCCAAATTCTAAGGTTGTCTAATTCTAAGAACTCATCCATCTCTTCTGTGCTGTACTTAGTCACTCAGTCGTGTCCAACTCTCTGCAACACTATGGACTATAGCCCACCCGGCTCCTCTGTCCATGCAGATTCTCCAGGGAAGAATACTGGAGTGGGTTGTCATGCCCTCCTCCAGGGGATCTTCCCAACCCAAGGATTGAACTCAAGTCTCCCACATTGCAGGCAGATTCTTTACCATCTAAGCTATCAGGGAAGCCCAAGAATACAGGAGTGGGTAGCCTATCACTTCTCCAGGGGATCTTTCTAACTCAGGAATTGAACCAGGGTCTCCTGCATTGCAGGTGGATTCTTTACAAGCTGAGATACCAGAAAAGCCATCACTTTCAGGTTGTCCATTTTGTTGGTATATGGCTGTTCATAATATTCTCTTAAATTCTTTGTATTTCTATGGTATCCAGTGTTTTTTCTCTTCTTTCATTTCTGATTTTATTTATCAAAGCATTCTTTGTTTTATTCTTAGTGAGTCTGGCTAAAAGTTTGTCAATTTAGTTTATCTTTTTCAAAGAACCAGATCTTAGTTTCATTGATCTTTTGACTTTTCAGTCTTTATTTCATGCATTTCCACTCTTATCTTTTTTTTTTTTTTTTTTTTTTTTTAAATTTATTTATTTATTTTTAATTTTTACTTTACAATTCTGTATTGGTTTTGGCATAGATTGACTGATTCCTTCCTACTGACAGTGGGCTCGTTTGTTATTTGTTTAATTCCTCTAGGTGTAGGTTTAGATTGTTTATTTGAGATTTTCCTTGTTTGTTGAGATAGACCTGTATTGCTATAAACTTCCCTCTTATTACTGCTTTTGCTGCATTCTATACATTGTGGTATGTCATATTTTCATTTTCATTTATCTTCAGGTATTCTTTTATTTCTCCTTTGATTTCTTCATTGACTCAGTAGTTGTTCAGTAGAGTCAACATATTTGTGATTTTTCCATCTTCTTGTAGTTGATCTCTAGTATCATACCATTGTGATCAGAAGAGATGCTTGATATCATTTCAGAATTCTTAAATATATTGAGATGTATTTCATGTCCCAACATATGGTCTCCCCTTGAGAAAGATCCATGTGAACTTGAGAAGAGTACATAGTCTGCAACATTTGGATGGAATGTTCTGTAGAAACCTTTCAAATCCATCTGGTCTAATGTTTCATTTATGGCCTCTGTTTTCTTTGTTGACTTTCTATCTGGGTGATTTATACATTGATGTATGCCAGTGGAATGTTAACATTCCCTACTATAATTGTGTTGTTGTCAATATCTCCCTTTAAGACTGTTAGTAATTGCTTTATATATTTTGGTACACCTATGTTATGTGCATATATATTAATAACTTATTCTTGATGAATTATCTACTTTATTGTTATGTACCATCCGTTTTTGTCTCTTATTTCTTTTTTTGGCTCAAAGTCTGTTTTTTCTGGTATGAGTATGGCTATACCCACTTTCTTTTGACTGAAATTTGCTTGGAGTATCATCATCCATCCCTTCACAGTCTATACAACTGAAGTGAGTTTCCTGGAAGCAACATACAGTATATGGATCTTGTATTTTAATCCATTCAGCCACCCTGAATCTTTTGATTCAATTCATTTTCATTTAAAGTGATGAATAATAGATAAGGACTTGGTATTGCCATTTTATCTTTTGTTTTCTGGTTCTAAATGTCCATTTTTTCCTTTTCCGTATGTTTCTATCTGCCATTTTGGTTTGGTGGTTTTCTACAATGTTTTTTTTTTTTTCAGTGTTCTGTTTTTTTATGCTTCATGTCTCTGCCTTATATTTATATTTTGTAGTTACTATGAAGTTTGTATAAAACATCTCATAGCACTTTTTCTGCTGATAGCCTCTTATCTTCATTGGCCTATACAGGTTCCATCCTTTTCTTTTTTCCTTATTTTACTTTTTATTATTTATTATTATGTTGCTGTTGTTTAGTCACTAAGCTGTGTCAACTCTTTGCAACCACATGAATGGTAGCCCACCAGGCTCCTTTGTCTGTGGGATCTCCCAGGCAAGAACACTGGAGTGGGTTGCCAACTCCTTCTCCATCTTTTACTCATTTTAAAAATCAGGTTTTTTTTTTTTTTAAATCTTCCTGCTGACTTTTGAAGTTCTTTATATATTCTGGACATAAATCTTTGGTCAAATATGTTATTTGCAAATGTATTATTTCATTTTGTGGCTTGTCATTTCATTCCCTGGATGGGGCCTTTATAAGAGCAAAAGTTCTTAATTTGATGAGGCCAAATTTATGATGCTTTTCTTTAATGGATTGTGATTTTTGGTGTCAAGACTATAAACTTGTTGTTTAACCCAAGGTAATAGAAATTTTCTTCCATGTTTTATTCTAAGAGTTTTAGAGTTTTATTTTTTACATTTATGTCTTTCATCTGTTTTGAATTAATGTTGGTATGTGGTATGAGGTATAGGTTGAATCTTATTTTGTTCATTGTGTTATAGCACCATTTGTTGAAAAGACTATCTTTCACTCATGAGCTGATTTTGAATTTTTGTCAGAAGTAGATTGACCTTATTTATATGGATCTATTTCTGGACTCTGTGGTCTCTTCTATGGTCCATATCCCTGGCCTTTCACCAATACCATAGTGTCTTGAATATTGCAGCTTTATAGTTAGTCTTCAGTTCAGTTCAGTTCAGTCACTCAGTTGTGCCCGACTCTTTGTGACCCCATGAACCACAGCACGCCAGGCCTCCCTGTCCATCACCAACTCCCAGAGTCCACCCAAACCCATGTCCATTGAGTTGGTGATGCCATCCAACCATCTCATCCTCTGTCATCCCCTTCTCCTCCTGCCCTCAATCTTTCCCAGCATCAGGATCTTTTCAAATGAGTCAGCTCTGCGCATCAGGTGGCCAAAGTATTGGAGTTTCAGCTTCAACATCAGTCCTTTCAATGAACACCCAGGACTGATTTCCTTTAGGGTGGACTGATTGAATCTCCTTGCAGTCCAAGGGACTCACAAGAGTCCAACACCACAGTTCAAAAGCATCAATTCTTTAGCACTCAGCTTTCTTCATAGTCCAACTCTCACATCCATACATGACCACTGGAAAAACCATAGCTTTGACTAGATGGACCTTTGTTGGCAAAGTAATGTCTCTGCTTTTGAATATGCTATCTAGGTTGGTCATAACTTTCCTTCCAAGGAGTAAGCGTCTTTTAATCTCATGGCTGCAATCACCATCTGCAGTGATTCTGGAGCCCAGAAAAATAAAGTCAGCCACTGTGTCCACTCTTTCCCCATCTATTTCCCATGAAGTGATGGGACCGGATGCCATGAACTTAGTTTTCTGAATATTGGGCTTTAAGCGATTTTTTCACTCTCCTCTTTCACTTTCATCAATAGGCTCTTTTTTTTTTTACATTTTATTTATTATTATTATTTTTTTAATTTTTATTTTTACTTTATTTTGCTTTACAATAGTGTATTGGTTTTGCCATACATTGACATGAATCTGCCATGGGTGTACATGAGTTCACAATCCTGAACCCCCCTCCGACCTCCCACCCTATATCATCTCTCTGGATCATCCCCGTGCACCAGCCCCAATCATCCTATATCCTGTATCGAACATAGACTGGCGATCAATAGGCTCTTTAGTTCTTCACTTCCTGCCATAAGGGTGGTGTCATCTGCATATCTGAGGTTATTGATATTTCTCCCAGCAATCTTGATTCCAGGTTATGCTTCCTCCAGCCCAGCATTTCTCATGGTGTACTCTTAAAATAGGGTAGTGTGAATCCTCCAATTTTGTTCTTTTTCTAAAATGGTTTGGCTATTATAGTTCCCTTTCCTTTCCATACGAATTTTAGAAACATGTTGTCTACATTTACAAAGAATTTGTAGGTCAATTTGGGAAAAACTGACATCTTTACCTTGTATCTTTTGATTCATGAATACGGTGTTCCTCCCCATTTATTTATGTTGGCCACCTTGTTTTTAGAGGGACATTAATAATTTATCATCCTGTTTTGGGCAATGTATGCCATGGGGGAAATTCAAATGCCTAAACAACTATATGATTATTACAATATTATTTGTAATAGTAAAAATTCCTATTATATATCTGATGTGGAGAAGGAAATGGTAACCCACTCCAGTATTCTTGCCTGGAAAATCCTATGGACAGAGGAGCCTGGTGGGCTACATGCCATGGGTTCGCAAGAGTTGGACATGACTTAGCAACTAAACCAAACCAACCATATATCCGATGTGTTGTTGTTTAGTTGCTGAGTTTCATCCAACTCTTCTTTCGACTCCAAAGACTGTAGCCTGCCAGGCCTCTGTCCTTCTTTTGTCCCAGGCAAGAATACTGGAGTGGATTGCCATTTTCTTCTCTAGGGGACCTTTGTAGACCAGAGATCAGATCGAACCCACATCTCCTGCATTGACAGGCAGATTCTTTACACTGAGCCACCAGGAAAGCTCATATACCCAACAATAGGGGAATTAGGGGAATAGTTAAGCAAATTCTGAGTTATACACTCAGAAAAAGAATTAACCATTAAAAAGGTTGCTTTGAGGATATAATGTTAAATGTTAAATAACCAGAATATAACATTTTGTGTGCTTAAATTTTATAGATATGTAAATCTATGAATAAAAGAAACTAAAGAAAAAAAACTGACATAATAGCTCTTATTGTGTTAGAGTGATAGGATTTTGGGTGAGTTTTTTCTTTTCTAAATTTTCTCAACTTCTGTAATTTACATTACTTTCATTAAAAAGTTTTTAAGATGCATGCTGCTGAACTAAAATACATTTAGCAAAGACTAAGCAGAATAGTGAGTGGATTCACAATCAGAATCACTGACGAGATAAGCTAACCACAAGGAAATTGAACTAGAAGAGGGAGAAGGCTATAGCTGCCTAAGGGACTTACCATGTAGAAATGAGACTCAGAGGCTGGATTTAGACCGGGAAACATCAAATGATGGAAGCCCTGAGGGGCAGGTACAGGGGGATAAGTAGTTGAGCAATAAAAGGAAGAATGTTCTAGAGAGACATGGTTAAGAAAGTGGAGCTTGGCTCTTCTCCCCAGCTAAACATTCTTGGGTAACTTAAACATTCTTGAATATCATTTACCAAATTGGGATATTACTGCCTAATTTTCAGGATTAGTGAGAGGGTTGAATGAGGTGATATATGTGAAACTCAATTAATGTTAGCTCCTCCCTCTCTCCCTGCTCTAACTGGTGCCTCTAAGGATTGAAGGGAGGTGAGGTCTCTGTTACCAAAGATATTCAAGCAGAGATACTGTGCTTCCCTAGTGCCTAGAGGATAAAGTCCCAAATCCTGATCTTGGCAGTCGAGGCCCATCCTTTATGGCATCATTCAGGCCTACCTCATCTCTTGTCACTTTTCCCAGAAATGTGCCCTGTTCTCCATCTTCCACAGACTTCCTTCCTTTCATCAGATATGCCATCCCCCTATTCCATGGGCCTCTGTGTTATCCCCTCCCTCTGCCTGGAACCCCATCCACTCTTGTCTGCCTAATGAACTACTGCTCACACCACGTAAGACCCGACACAGAGGTCACTTCTTCTCTGAAGCTCTAACACTGATTGAAAGCAATCTGTCTCTTCATCTCCTGGGTCCCCTCAGCACTTTTTCTGCATCTACACCTGTCACGTTTGTGTGTTGGGGGAGCTGCCTCTCACGGTAAATGTGAAGTCCCTTAGAGTAGAGTCAGTGTCAAACTCATCTCTCTGTCCCTTTGTCCCGGCCCAGCATCCCCTCCCCCCCACACACATAGACATATGCACACAAAGGTAATAAGTGTAGGTGTATAAGAAGTGCATACAACAGGTGCTCTGTGTTTGTTGAATGACTTAGATTTGTAGATAAATGGTTAGAAAAAATCACTTCATAGTGTTATTCCCACCCACAGATGATAAAATAATTATTTGATTTTCTATGAAGATATTTTATGTTAATAAGCAGATAACAGTGTTTGGTGAACAGAATATTTATACAAATACTAGGCATTATAATGACCCCATTTCTTATTTATCCAAATAATATATTTAGCCCCACTTTTTGTGCTAAATTTTTCTATTACCAATTATTTTTTAATACCATTGCTTGAGACTATTTTTACTATTGCTCTTCAAAGTTCAATGATGTTGGCATTATCACTTTAAATGAGGCATTGATGCAAAGCCAAGGTGGGCCCCCATATGCTCCTATACTCAGAGAGAGGAGACACGGTAGCATTCACTGTGTTTATTATTATTGTGCTTACAAGAAAGAAGCCTCCATGAGATGTGCTCTTTCCTCCAGAGTGACTTTCCTCAACCATGTTGTTGCTGGAAGCCTTTGTGTTGCTTCCATTAAACACTCTCAGCCTCACAGCCAAAATGGTGTCAAACACAGCAGAGCCCCAAAGTCCTCCATCCTGGGGATGAATATGCTAACACCAACAGACTCACCCAGCTCTCTCCTGGTACTAGGTGAATTAGAAGTGGCTGAATCACAAAATAAAGAACGGAAGCCAATCTACAAATAGGGCAGACAAAAGCAGCATGGTTGTCTGGGCCTCTGATTGGTTTTTTATTCAGTTTGCTCTCAACTTCTCAGGAGTTGGGACTGGAGGAAACCTGAGAAGCTTGTCTACCCTCAAACTCTGTAGCTTGTTTCCTGACCTTTAATGCAGGGCACCCATCACAACCTCACACATCCAGTACTTACTATACAAAAGTGAATAATGGTCTGATATGGAGGCTCCACTCTGATATTGTCAGAGTCTGGCCTGTGTTACAGAGTAAAAGACTGCATAGCGCCTGTCTTTGGGAGAACTGGGATTGAGAAGAAAGCTAGGTGGCAATGACACTGGACTGAGGTCAAGGGACCTCAAAGCTCTCCTGACTCTTCTTCCACTGCCTTATTTTATGACGCTTGGCAAGTCTCTTAACCATTACATTCTTCACAATTTCCATCTGTAAAATTGAAGTGTTGACTGTTTTGAGTTGTTCAATATAGTAATAGCCACATGTGGTTGGTTCTTTAAATTGAGCTACATTTTAATAAAAGTATAGTTTCTCAGTCCATTAGGCACACTGCACATGCTCAGAAGCCACATGTGGCCAGTGGTTGTCATTAGAGAATACAAAATACAGTGTTCGCATCATTGCAGAAATGTCTGGTGAACAAAACTGTCCCTAGATTATCTCTTAAGATCTGCTTTAGGTCTTTATTCTGAGTCTTACCATTAAATAAAACCAAGTCCAGTTTTACCTTTTTAACTATGTACCTTTCGCCATGTTTAGAGTATATCTGAATAATTTATTTCCACCTGAGACTTCTGTAGAATATATTGGTCAAATGTTACTCTAGTTCTGATTAGTGCCCCTACTACATAAAAAAGAACCAAAAATCAGGCTAAGTAGATAGAAAGAGATAAGGAATATTTTCTTGCCAAAGAGAGATGAGGGACATTTCAGGCATATGTGTTTGGCTTTGTGGGCAGTGCAGGGAAGTGCCCAGCTGCAGTGCAGTCCTCGAGCAAGTTCAATGGGAATGATGCTGCCTTCATCCCCAGGCTCTGGGAAGGAAAGAGCACAGGAGCCTTTGGAAGGGCCCTCCCCCTCAAAGTACTACTATCAAATTCCAGAACTTGTTTCATATTCACTCCCTCCTTTCCCTCCCTCTCTTTCATGCTCCCTTTCCTACCCTCTCCAGCTTGTCCATCTCTTGAGATATTTACCTAAGGTACATGCTTAATGAAAGGACCACATCAGCTCTTGGATAGCTCCAGAGACTATAGATGACCCATGACTTGATGGAATCTTATCAGAGACCCTTAATTCAGTCACCGAGTCATGTCCAACTCTTTGCAACCCCATGGACTGCAGCACACCAGGCTTCCCTGTCCATCACCAGCACCCAGAGCTTGCTCAAACTCATGTCCATTGAGTCGATGATGCCATCCAACCATCTCATCCTCTGTCGTCCCCTTCTCCTCCTGCCCTTGATCTTTCCCAGCATCAGGGTCTTTTCTAGTGAGTCAGTTCTTTGCATCAGATGGCCAATGTATTGGAGCTTTAGCTTCAGCATCAGTCCTTCCAATGAATATTTCCTTTAGGATGGACTGGTTTGATCTCCTTGCAGTCCAAGGGACTCTCCAACACCACAGTTCAAAAGCATCAATTCTTCAGTGCTCAGCTTTCTTTATGGACCAACTCTCCCATCCATACATAACTACTGGAAAAACCATATCTTTGACTATACGGACCTTTGTTGGTAAAGTAATGTCTCTTCTTTTTAATATGCTGTCTAAGTTTGTCATAGCTTTTCTCCCAAGGAGTAAGTGACTTAATTTCATGGCTGCAGTCACCATCTGTAGTGATTTTGGAGCCCAAGAAAATAAAATCTGTCACTGTTTCCATTGTTTCCCTGTCTGTTTGCCATGAAGTGATGGGACTGGACTCCATGATCTTTGTTTTTTGAATCTTGAGTTTTAAGTTAACTTTCTCACTCTCCTCTTTCACCTTCATCAAGAGGCTCTTTAGTTTCTTTTCACTTTCTGGCATAGGGGTGGTGTCATCTGCATATTGGTGTTTATTGATATTTCTCCCAGCAGTCTTGATTCCAGCTTGTGCTTCATCCAGCCTGGCATTTCGCTTGATGTACTCTGCATATAAGTTAAATAAGCAGGGTGAAAATATACAGCCTTGACATACTCCTTTCCCAATTTGGAAACAGTCCATTGTGCCATGTCCAGTTCTAACTGTTGCTTCTTGACCTGCATACAGATTTCTCAGGAGGCAGGTAAGGTGGTCTGGTATTCCCAGCTCTTTAAGAATTCTCCACAGTTTGTTGTGTTCCACACAGTCTAAGGCTTTAGCATAGTCTGTGAAGCAGAAATAGATGTTTTTTCTGGAATTATCTTGCTTTTTCTATGATCCAGTGGATGTTGGCAATTTGATCTCTGGTTCCTCTGCCTTTTCTAAATCCAGTTGAACATCTGGAAGTTCTCAATTCACATACTGTTGAAGCCTGGCTTGGAGAATTTTGAGCATTACTTTGCTAGCATATGTACAATTGTGCAGTAGTTTGAACATTTTTTGGCATTGCCTTTCTTTGGGATTGGAATGAAAACTGACCTTTTCCAGTCCTGTTTGGCCACTGTTGTTTTCCAAATTTGCTGGCATATTGAGCGCAGCACTTTAACAGCATCCTCTTTTAGGGTTTGAAATAGCTCAGCTAGAATTCCATCACTTCCACTAGCTTTGTTTATAGTGATGCTTCCTAAGGCCCACTTGATTTCACATTTCAGGATGTCTGGCTCTAGGTGAGTGATCACACCATTATGGTTATCTGGGTCATTAAGAACTTTTTTGTATGGTTCTTTCGTGTATTGTTGCCACCTCTTCTTAATATGTGTTGCTTCTGTTAGATCCACACTGTTTCTGTCCTTTATTGTGCCCATGAAATGCAAAGGGACCCTAGAGCTGGATTATTGACCTTGATATTGTCTAAGTCCTGTGAACAGCCATTCATGGCACTGTATTCTGGTGATAAGGTACAGTTAATAAATCCAGGTTCCTTAGAGATGAACTTGTTTTCTTCAACTTGCCATCCAGGTTGTACAGCCCTCACATATGACAGTGACTTGAGAAAGTGGCATGAGTAAGGGCAGTGCTTTCCAAACAATTATAAGATACCTCCTCAAACCACCCAGGTGTCCTTGGCATACAGGAAGCTAAGAAAGCCTGGTTCCTCCCACACGTTCTACAACATTCCCTTTTAGAGGGCCCATCCTTATGGAGCAAGATGGTGGTGAAAAAAGTTCAGTGTGCAAAGTCAGACCACTGGATGCTGGTCCTTGACATGGCGCATGCTGGTCATATGACTTTATGCCAGGAAATCCTCTTCTCTGAGACTCAGGAGTTGGATCTGTGAAGTGAGAACAAGAAAAATGCCTTCCTCAGATTCTTGAGTGGATTCAATATGATAATGTAAATGAAATGTGGTTCATTCTGTCCCCTAGATACACGAAAGTGTCTAGTGGATTTTACTGTAATTCTCCCTATTGTTGTTCAGCAAGTTCAAATATTTTCCAAGTGTGATGATGAATTCCATGCTTCAAGCCTTCACAGCCTCCCAATCTGGTTTTGCTGAGGAGTTTAAAATGCCCCTGTGATGGTTTTCTTAGTTATTAAATATGTAAGTCCCTTTCATGTCATCAATACAGTGCAAAGTTTCTCTTTTCTTTTTCATTTCTGACCAGTCTGTGCTTCACAAGGCACTTCGCAGCTTTTTCAAATTGTCACATTTGTTTAATTAGCCCAGAGACCCTGCAATGTTCATTTCTGTCAGCCATACAACAGTCTCTGTGGGTAGCTTGCAGACCCCTGACCAGGACTTTTGAAAAATGATTTTGCACATTTCTTTCCTTTCTCAAAGCAAATGAGGGAGAGGCGAGGGGAACAGGAGCAAGCAGAAGAGAGGGGCAAACTACCCTAGCATGGTGAAGAAAGATGTGACTAGAGCCCACTATAAGACCATTGACCCTTGGCTTTGGACAGGAGATACAAATTGATTACACACCACAGTCTGAAGCCGAGGCCTAAGAGAGGCAGTTTATTCGGGAGAGTCCTCCACATGCTATTTATTTACCTTGAGCCCAATGTGACTTTCTCTCGCTGTACCCTCTCCGGGAAAGGGCTTGGCATTCCCAGCTTCCAACCTTCTCTGTGGTGCTTTACTAAATTTATAACAGGGAATAAAGTATTGACCTGGTGACCCCAAGAGATGGTCTAGGTGGAAAACACATACAGGTTTAAAGAGGATTTAGAGATATCCATGGGCAATGGATTCCCATGGTGTCATTAGGCATCCCCTCCTCGTGGTGAACAAATGAGAGTACAGGTGTGGATGCCTCAAAGAGTTCAATGGGAAACACTTTAATAAAAGACACTTTGATGATAGACTTCAAGTACAATTGTTAACTTTTTATTTTTAAAAAAAATGACTAGGGCGTGAAATTCAAGTATTGGATTGGATTTCTCCTTAGCAAATGCTTGGTGTGAATTATCTCATTGCTACGTGATATGATTTCCAAAGACTTGTCGTGTCAGTAGCTTTTCCTTGCTTATGCAGTTTGGCAAGTGGCTGTTTCTCCTGAGGCAGAGAGAACCTTCTTGGCTGATTTGAACACAGGACTGAAGCTTTATAGCAAGCCTATGGGGCAGGGTTTTCCTCCCATACCACTTGCTCCTGGTGCGTTTTATACTGAGGTGAGAATGTTCTTTTTCTCCATTAGTCAGACATGCCTTTAGAAAAAGATAGGACTCTCACTTGTGCCACTTCTATGTGGAATAAAGAAGCTATTTATTTCCCATTATTTGAAGTAATTGCAGAAAAAAACTAATCTGGAGAGAGGAGAGGCTGTCCAGGCATTCAGGAATACTCAGCCTCTAGGGCCTGGAATATTCCGAGGAGGCTCTCTGAATCAGTTTCACTGGGGCTTAGTTGTGGTTTTGATGTTAAATTCAGGCTATTGCAAAGAGTTTGATGCTTCTGTTGGTTTATTTTTCTGTTTATTGGGGGAGTGTGTGTGGCGGAAAGGTGGGCCTGGTGGTGTTCAGTTAGACTGACACCTTGTGATCAATTTGCGAGTTAATGTCATGTGAATGGCACAAACCAGTTCTCTTTCAGCCCCCTAGCACTGCGATTCTATAGTTCTCAGACTGAAATAGACAATTCCATGCAAATCATATTGGCTGAAGTTTCAGCTGTATTAGTGGTCTGCTGCTTTATTTTTACTGAGCTCAGAAATAATGAGAGAGCAAAGCTACAGCCAAGTCATTCACTGGAGGCCTCTTTCCATGAAAATAGATATTACTTCTTTTTTCCTCAGTAACTGAAGCTTTGTTCATTTTCAAAGCAGTTGTCCTGAACTCATTATCATTTTTCTTAATATGATAAGTGTAAACTAAAGAATGCTATAATGTTTGAAAAGCTACAACAGCCCTCAGAAATGGAATCCTAATGCCTTGTGTAAGTCTTTGACTGAGAGAAATTTATCCTTCTGTCTCCATTTGCCTGGAATTGTCATTCTCCAGTGCCTTTCACTTATAGCATAAGCTGGCTTCCTAAATGACTGCTCTGTTGGTGCATGTACACTGTGTATTTGTCCAGCAATGAGAGATCAGCAAGTCACTTTGGTAATTTTTGGAAGATGGTAACATATTGCATGTTACTCTTTAAAAAAAAAAACTCTGAAAAGTTTATTTTAGTTCTACTTTGAATCTGTCTGCAATGCAGGAGACTGGAGTTCGATCCCTGGGTCAGAAAGATGGCCTGGAGAAGGAAATGTGGAGAGGGAATGGAGAAGGGAATTCTCCACTCCAGTATTGTTGCTTGGAGATCCACAGACAGAGGAGCTTGGTGGGCTATAGTGCATGGGGTCGCAAAGTGTCAGACACAGCTGAGCAGCTAACAACTTTCACTTTGAATAATAACTAATAATTGTCATTATCTAACACTGATTCCGATTATAAAGATTCTAACCACCAAGAGTCCATGCACACCCTGAGCCTGAACCTCATCTAGCTCTAGCTGCCCAGCCACCAGGGAAGCCTAGAGAGTAGACACTCGGATAAATGTTTTTAGAATGAATGAAATAAAATGTAGATCATTCAGGATGGTGCTAGGGGAGAAGCAAGGGAAGGTGCAAATTGGAGGTTAGCCATAAAGAAATATCTCATGCTGTGAGGATATAGCATGTCATTCCACCCAGTAATATGGCTCTGAAAAAAAAAAAAAAAGACAAAAAAAAATGTTCGTAACATTAAGAAAGCTTGGGAAATTGTTTCAAGCCAGTATATTTAAATTTATTTTTTTCTTTATTGAAGCATAATTTATTTAAAATGTCGTATTACTTTCATGTGTACAGCAAAGAGATTCAGTTATATATATTTATATTATATATAACATATATACATGTATATTTGCATATATATATATATATACTTTTTTCAGATTCTTTCCATTACTGGTTATTACAATACACAGAATATAATTCCCTATGCTATTCAGTAGGTCCTTGTTGTTTATCTAAAGAGCACACCAAGCTTTGCAGCACACCAGGCTTCCTTGTCCTTCACCATCTCCTGGAATTTGCTAAAACTTATGTCCATTGAGTTGGTGATGCTATCCAACCATCTTGTCCTCTGTCATCCCCTTCTCCTCCTTCAATCTTTCCCAGATCAGGGTCTTTTCTAATGAGTCAGGTCTTCGCATCAGGTGGCCAAAGTGTCGGAGCTTCAGCTTCAGCATCAGTCCTTCCAATGAATATTCAGGACTGATTTCCTTTAGGATTGACTAGTTTGATCTCCTTGCAGTCCAAGGGACTCTCAAGAGTTTTCTCCAACACCACAGTTTGAACACATCAATTCTTCGGTGCTTAGCCTTCATTATGGTCCAACTCTCATATCCATACCTGACTACTGGAAAAATCATAACTTTGACTAGATGAACCATTGTTGGCAAAGTAATATCTCTGCTTTTAATACACTGTCTAGATTTGTCATAGCTTTTCTTCCAAGGAGCAAGTGTCTTTTAATTTCATGACTGCAGTCACCATCTTCAGTGATTTTGGAGCCCAAGAAAATAAAGTCTGTCACTGTTTCCATCATTTTCCCATCTATTTGCCATGAAGTGATGGGCCTGGATGCCATGATCTTAGTTTTTTGAATCTTGAGTTTTAAGCCAGCTCTTTCACTCTCCTCTTTCACTTTCATCAAGAGGCTCTTTAGTTCCTCTTCAGTTTCTGCCATAAGGGTGATGTCATCTGCATATCTGAGGTTATTGATATTTCCCCAGAAATCTTGATTCCATCTTGTGCTTCATCCAGCCCAGCATTTCACATGATGTATTCTGCATATAAGTTAGATAAGCAGAGTGACAATATACAGCCCTGATATACTCCTTTCCCAGTTTGGAACCAGTCTATTGTTCCATGTCCAGTTCTAATTGTTGCTTCTTGATCTGCATATAGATTTCTCAGGAGGCAGGTCAGGTGGTCTGGTGTTTCCATCTCTTGAAGAATTTTCCACAGTTTGTTGTTGTGTATATGTTACTCCCAAATACCTAATTTATCCCCTGCCCAACCTTTCCCCTTTGGTAATCATAAGTTTGTTTTCTATGTCTGAGAGTCTGTTTCCATTTTGTAGATAAGTTTATTTGTATCATTTTTTAAGATTCCAAATATATGTGATGTCCTATGATATTTGCCTTTAACCTGTCTGACTTACTTCACCTAGTATGATAATTTCTAGGTCTATCCATGTTGCTGCAAATGGCATTATTTCATTTTTTATGGATGAGTAGTATTCCATAAACAAAACAAAAAGACAACATACAGAATGTGAGAAAATATTTGTGAATGATGCAAACAGCTTATACAGCTCAATATTAAAAAATAACCCTTTCAAAAAATGGACAGAAAATCTAAATAGACATTTCTTCAAAGAAGACATGCAGATGGCAAATAGTCACAAGAAAAGATGCTGAACATTGCTTATTAGTAGAGAAATACAAATCAAAACAACAATGAGTATCACCTCATACCTGTCAGAATGGCCATGATCAAAAAGTCTACAAATAATAAATGCTAGAGAGAATGTAGGAGAATAGGGAATGTAATTAGGTGTAGCCATTATGGGGAACAGTATGAAAGTTCCTTTAAAAAGCAATAATAGAGTTATCATATGATCCAGCAATCCCACTCCTGGGCATATATCTGGACAAAACCATAATTTGAAAATATACATAGACCCCAATATTCATTGCAGCACTATTAAGATAGGCAGGAGATGGAAGCCACTTAAATGTCCAGGGTTGGAAGCATGGATAAAGAAAATTTACATATATATATGTAAGTATACACACACACATACATGCATAATGAAATACTACTCAGCCATTAAAAAAAGAATGAAATAATGTCATCTGCAGCAAGATGGATATACACACATAGATACAATCAAACCAGTATATTTTAAATGATGGTCACTTGGATATACTTAATGCTAAAATAATTTGAAAAAGAAGAGCTAAACACTTGACAATGAGGTTAAAAAATCGTTTTGAAAAGAGTAGCTTACACGTTTCCAAGTTAGCTTACAAATGAGAAAAACAGATTCACGGGTGAAAAAAAAAGCTAAGAAATGGCCTTTGGGTAACATCAGATTCCTCTGATGCCTGCACTGGACTCTTGAGCAAAAGCTCTCCACTGAGGTTTCCTCCTTCTCCTGATCTTCCCAAAATATCTCTTGATGGCCAGTTCTTACATTTCTTACTCTTCAATTCATGCTAATACTGACTTTACCAAAGAAGGCAATTTCGATCTAACCACATTTCCTAGTGGGCTAGCCCGTTTTCTGTCCTGATGGGTTCAACTGATTGAGACAAATGTCCTGATAAGGATTGATATTTTCAAAGCAATCATCTATTGAGGGCTCATCCAATTAGTTGCATGGGCTGTGGCCTCATGTTGCTCTTGCTAAAATATACAGAATTTGATGGATCTGGTTGAACTCTGCCCAGTTTCTCACTATGGTGGTCTTGCCCCCTTTTGCTGCCTTTTGTGGTATTTTTTTGTAGCATTTAAATGTGGAGTGCCTGAGGAGTAACTGGTCCAAAGGAATTTGCATGGCTAAGCCCTGCCTATGGCCATCCACATCCCCATTATATTCAGTAGATGAAATGGAATTGATTGCCTCTGGCAATGGCAAGAAGATGAATTGATTGATTGGATAAGCACATGGTGAAGCTGTGGGGTCACTGATGACTGCTTCCAAATTGTAAATTAGAATCAGGCTCTTTTTTAGTGTAACCCTGGTTTGGGGGCTGCCAGGAAAAAGGCAGCCTGTGTGAGCTAGATGTTTTGCATGTACACTCCTAGGGCCAATGGAAAAAATTTCCAGCTTCCCTGAGACAACTGCCAGTACTAAAGAGTTTTGAATAAAACAGTCAATTATTTATTTGAAAGAATATTGCCAGAGTTTTTATACATGTCAATGAAATCATATTTTACTGTTAGAAACTTTAGCCTTTTTTTGTTTGTTTTCCTAGTAGATTGCATTTTGTGTGTTGGCTCATTGTTGGGAAGTTGTTTAATATAACAGTTGATTTTCTACTTCTTCCTGACCAGAACTTGCATAGACATCAGAGATACAAGCTCAGGAGGCTGTCTTAAGAGGATTCCAAACAGAAGAATATTCATTAAATTAAGTGGAACAGGGTTTTGAGCTATAGGAGAGGTTTGGTAGGAGTGTTAGTTATGACGCCCAGGAAAATCTATGGTTCCACCATTGTTGGACTTACCTAGAGCTGAGCAAATAATCAGATGAATTGGGTTGTTCGCTGTCTCACTGTGAGATAGTAGGCTCCCCCGGCACTTGCCCTCCACCCCCAAGACCGTGGTGAATTTCCTTAGCCAGTTTGATCAGTCATGTTTACATATCATGTGAAAGATCCTACTGCTCCAGATTCAGTTTTGTATTGTCTCATCAATATCATTGATTTTACAGCGAGAAAGAATAGAATCCCATAATTATATAAGGCAATGCAGTTAGTCCGTGAGCCCCACCCAGCCCCCCAACTTTATAGGAATCCCTTTTCTGGTACCCTAGGCAGGGGCTGTCTTGCCTTTAGAGATGGGTCACTCATTGCCTTCTGAAGCAGTAGGCTCTGTGGTTGGAAAGCTCACCTGATTGGAAATTCTTCCTTAGAGTTAAAATTATTTCCCTGGTAACTTCGATCCATAGGGCTGGTCCTAACCTCTTGGTCCACAGAGTGGGTTCCAGATCTCTTCTGTGTGACCACCCTTCAGGTATCTGAATGCACCACTCAGACCTTCCCTCAACTTCCCTTTCCTGTAGACTAAACTTTCCTCATTCTCTTGAAGGGCATTGATAAATGTGATAAGCTTTCAAAGCTCTGATGGTTCTGGTAACCATCCCTTTTAAGAGCTTGCAGTATTCCAGTGCCCCTGCTGTTATGGGGCATCTAGGACGATAAACTCTGTCTTGTACAATGTACTGATATGGTATAACCAACAGTGCCTTCCACATTATGGGCATCATGCTAACCTACATATCACCTGAGCTGGCATTGGTTCTTTTGACTGCCAAATCCCTCAAATTGACTTAAGGGTAAACTAAAATCTTTGAGGTTTTAGTCCATGAATTACAGCTAAGTCTTTCTCATTTTACAGTTTTACACTTGGTTTGTGGAATGTAATTGCAGTTTTCATTTACCTCTGTTAAAATTCATCTCATCGGCTTCAGGCTGGTTTTGCAGGATCTTTCTGAATTTTGAATGCTCAGAGTTTACTGTCACCTGCAATTTTGATAAGCAGGCATTCTATATGTTTAAGTTATTGATTGAATGAGATAATTTTTCTGAAAGCATTCATTTCAACCAAAGCCCCAACGTAAGTCATCAGTATTATTATCATTATTTACACACACACACAGACACATGTACATGCACACACACTGCTCCCCTTGCCTTCACCACAAAGACTTTCCCAGGACCTCGCACAGCGAACTCTTCCCTGACAGCTTAGTGTGTCAAGCAGAGGGACCTCTTTGTGGAAGAACTTTGACTTTTAATGCTTTCTGGATCTTGGTGACTAGTACATAAGAGTACAAGTTAGTAGAACAAAATGCAGGGAATCCATCAAAGGGAATTCTTTGCATCTGTTTCCTCATCTGCCCAATGAATGTGATGCTAATCCCTGCCTCTATAGTTTATGGTACAGAAAGGCCAAGTGTGGGAACTAAGTGGCTGACACACTTGTTGTTGTTATTCAGTTGCTCAGTCCTGTCCAACTTTTTGCCACCCCATGGACTGCAGCATGTCAGGCTTCCCTGTTCTTCACCATCTCACGGAGCTTGCTCAAACTTATGTTAATTGAGTCTGTGATGCCATACAACCATCTCATCCTCTGTGGTCCCCTTTTCCTCCTGCCTTCAATCTTTCCCAGCATCAGGGTCTTTTCTAATGAGTCAGGTCTTCGCATCAGGTGGCCAAAGTATTAGAGCTTCAGCATCAGTCTTTCCAATGAATATTCAGGACTGATTTCCTTTAGGATGGACTGGTTTGATCTCCTTGCAGTCCAAGGGACTCTCAAGAGTCTTCTCCAACACCATAGTTCAAAAGTATCAATTCTTCAGTGCTTAACCTTCTTTATGGTCCAACTCTCACATCCATACATGACTACTGGAAAAACCATAGTTTTGACTAGACTAACCTTTGTTGGCAAAGTAATGTATCTGCTTTTTAATATGCTGTCTAGTTTGGTCATAGCTTTTCTTCCAAGGAGCAAGCATCTTTTAACTTCTTGGCTGCAGTCACCATCTGCAGTGATTTTGGAGCCCAAGAAAATAAAGTCTGTCACTGTTTCCATTGTTTCCCCATCTATTTGCCATGAAAGGCACAACAAAACCTTGTGCTCACCAGGACCCAGGAGAAAGGAGCTTTGATACATTGTAATGACTAGATAAATCTTGATATTTTTGTTATTCTTAATAATAATGATAATTCACACATAGAAACTTCAGAGACTAATAATAATATCTCACAATAGCCAGTTACTATGTCCTAGGCACTAGAGATAGAAAGGTGAATGAGATAAGGCTTGGCCAACAGAGTAGACACTTGAAAAAAACAGCCAGCTGTGTGTTGGATGAATCTGGGACATAAATGAGACCAGCAGGGTCTGGAATTCTGACTATTTCTGCCCCTCAGAGTGTGGAGCACCCAGCTTCTGTTTCTAAGTCAGGCAAAGCAAGGCTCCCCACAAGCTGTTTTGGATTTGCTCAAGTCCTAATGCTGGAGGATCTGGTTGGAAAATAATTGCTAGTGGAAAATGGGCCTTTTCTGATTTCTTCTGGGTTTGGCTAGGGAGTCTTCAGATCACAGGAGGGTAAGCATCTGCCCTATTTTTAGAAATTGCATAGAATTCTCTATTGCTTATGAAGTACTGAAAAATAAAACAGCATTGCTTGCTTAGTCCTCTCTCCATAAACCAAAGTTGACCTCACAAAGGGGAGATGCATCTAGTGTCATGGAAAGAGTGTGTGCCATGGACCTGGTCCCCAGCAACTGCTTCTGGCCAGTGTGAGGCCCCACCTCTCAGAACCTCCACTACATTGATGGCCTAGTGCAGGGATGAATCCCTGCTTTATCTTTCTCAGGGAGGATCAAAGGAGCCCAGAGATGGAGTTTCAGACCAATCTCACGTGTGTGTGTGTGTGTGTGTAACTTTTGTGGTTAACGGAGCAGTGATGCTTGGTATTGAGTACAGGTGCTCAGCCCTGGAGCATGTTGTCAAAGCTTTGGCAACACTTTGGAGCAGGTGCTCATTCCCACGTGAAGAACATGCAGATTACTACAGTTGGATAAGGGAGGTGCACATGTTCTTATCTTGGGAATAACAAGAACATAAAAATAGATTAATATCCTTCAAGTGTGAATGAAAAGAATAACAATGAAAAATCTGCTGTGAGCTTTACATACGTTCTAGGTCTAACTCATTTTGAAAGCGGAAGAGCTTGTGCCAAGGTTCCTTGCTGAAGATAGTCTTTCAGAAAATTATATTCCTTTCAGCTGCCTCCTCCCTGTCTTAATCAAATGCATCGATGATACCATGGAGCCAGCTTGCCGTTTCATGAAATCTCACGATTTCAGTGACTCAGTCGTCATTGAAAATATGCAAGTATATGTAGCTTCATGTGCATTGGCCAGCAGAGAAGCACACTCCAACAGTAATTCAGGATCAGATTCTGCCACTAAGTAAATATAGCAGAGCTGAGGGAGAAGGTACACCTTCAAGAAGTGATTCATCCATCTAGGTATCTGAAACACATTTGAATAAACCCAGACGCACACCTCTAAAGCCAATGGTGGAAAGGTATGGATAACTAAGTTTCTCATTGATCAAATCTTCCTCCCCAGTTGCAGAAGAAACAACACTCCTATCCCAGGCTGGGGCTTACTCTATCAGTAGGACCTGTGTCTTTTAAATGATGAGACTAATATTGGAGAAGACCAGACTTACTCAGGAAACACTATCTAAATTTTCAAAGAAATCATTGTGTATTTTAAAGACACAGAGTAACTAGAATTCAGCTTGAAGCTGTTGTCATGTATAGTTACTTTGGACCAGTTTTGATGAATACATAAGTAGCGTTTGTCATGAATGTTATCAACTGCATACAAATGCACAACTCGAAAACACTTGGAAATAGTCTATCTTTTAAGTAGGTTAAGCATCTCCTCTAAATCTGGTATGCATTTTTAATGTACTTACCGCCTCCTTTTAAATAGTGCCAGGTAGAATCCAATCTGTGTCAGGGCTCCTCTGAATCATACTTACAGATTCTGCTTCAACGGTTCCACTGTGAATGAATCTGTGAAGTATCTTCTTGCATTACAGCTCTTCAGACATCAAAGACTCTTTTTGAACTGGATAATTATAGAAGGGGGAAAAAAAACATGGTTTAGTGCTACCTGAGAGTTCTTATTAATATTACCTTTGAAATGATTAATTATGTTACCCATAAAGAT
This sequence comes from Oryx dammah, assembly GCF_014754425.2. Lineage (NCBI taxonomy): Eukaryota > Metazoa > Chordata > Mammalia > Artiodactyla > Bovidae > Oryx > Oryx dammah. Next base: position 52,236,222 of record NW_024070207.1, read on the forward strand.
TGGGGAAAAGTATTATGTAACTGACTCATTAAAAAGGCCTTTCATAAACTTTGATCCCCCCTCCTCCAAAGTTTGCCTTTATTTCCATCATTACATTGATTTTTAGATTTAATGTCCATATACCAAAATGTTTGATGAATCTAGCATAGTCCGACACATTCAGCTTCACAAACTTTGTCATCTCTCCTGAAAGTACCATGAGTCCTAAGACTCCAGCAAGATTTGAACAGCACCTCTTTTCAAAGCGAGTGTTTAAAAGAACTGAGGAGCTACCCTCTCTGCTAGTGGAGAGTGGGCACCTGAGGGGCCATGCCAACATTAAGACTTCAGCTCACAAATGCACTGTGTCAATAGCATGGTCCTAAACTTGTCACTAACAGTTAGGCTACATCAAGAGAAATGAGTATCAGAGCATGCAGAATGAGGGTGGTGATGGTGCTGCCCTGCCCTGAGCTGGCAGATCACACCTGAAACAGGAGATCATGAGTCAGAAGAGCCCCAGGCAGTCCTGAGTCCCTCCTGGGAGCACCTGAGATAGTTGACAGAACGCAGAATTCAGGCATTAGAAGAGAAGTTGAAGATTCCCTATCAATGAATGAACAAGTTTCCAATATCTCCAACTGGAGGAAAGATGGCACCAGGGGATCAGGCTGCTGTCTTCCAATAGCTTGTTGGGAGAAAGAAGAAATGATGTGTTCTGTGTGGCTCCAAAGGGCAATCCTGAGGTAGAACCTCTTGGGAGACAGATTTTTTTAGCTCCCGGCTGGAAAGAATAGTGTGATCAGGCTGTCTGAACATGAGACTGGCTGCTTTGAACAGTATTGAGCTCCCCATCACTGGCAATGTACAAGTGGATGTGGAATGGCCCTTTGTCTCAAAGACAGGCTTTAAGCAGAAGTGTGGAGCAAGGGAATGGACTGAATGACTTTAAGTTCCCCTGAAAAAATTTAAGCCAATTAAGTCAGTAGGTATTATAAAAAGGGCTTACCATGTTTAGTGCCAAGAAAGTCTTTCATTTTTTGAAGTTCCTGCAAATAAAGTTGCTTTGTTTTTCCTCATCAGGAGATGACCCATCCCTGGCCTACTCCTCTCACTGCCATGCATACTCCTGGAAATTCTGAGCAGAGCACACTTTCCATCCCAGGACAGGTCAGTGATCTTCTTGCTCCATTTCCCTTGCTATGATGTCAGTTATACCAATCTTCCCATTGGGATCTTAAAAACAGAAATGGCTGTGGTGTTCTACCGCCATAATATCTAGACTCTTTTGTGTCCCTAAGGATAAGGATGTTAATACAGATAACATATTTTTGAAAGAGCATCTTTAAGAGAATGTCCACCAGATGCTAGCTTGTAGGTCATTATTCCTAGAGCATCACCACTGGCCGAGCTACTGTCCCCAGAGCTGATGGATCAGAGAGAAGAGTGAACTCACCGCTTAAGAAAGACCCAATAGATGATGAAACAACATCCCAGACTGTTTTAATTAAAAAACCCAGTACTCTTCAGCCTAATGGATCAGTATCACTTTTAGTCCTTGCCCACAAGCAGACAGATTTTCACATGCCAACAAATCATATTGACAGAACCTTTTCTCCTACAGTTCTAGTGTAGAACTGTCAAGTGTTTCTTATAAATTTTTCCTCACTTGCTCTCAGTAAGATGTTTTCTCAGCATTATTTTTTAAAATGCTTGAGTAGATGTGGATATTCCAATAACACATTTTAAAAGAAAAAAATAATGTCTTCCTTTCTCCCATCCAATTAGCCATCTATCCATCTAGCCATCTATCCATCCACTCATCTATTCATCTATCCACCCATCCAGCCATCCATCCATTCACCCATCTACCTACCCACCCATCCATGCATCCGTCCACCTATCTATTTACCCATCCATCCATCCACCCATCTACCTGTTCATCTACCCACCCATTCATCCACCCATCTGTCCATCCACCCATCCATCCATTTATTCAGAAACCACTTACCAAGGATATACAATAAAGTTAGGGATGAAGAAAAACACGAAATGACAAAGCAATGTAGCATGTGCCTTCATAAAGAATAAAGACCCTGAGAAGGATTTCATACTCCCTGGGACGGTGACCAAATGCTTAGAGGTGACATCACCTGGAGGCTGCTTACAACTTTAACAGGTGGAGAAGGGCCCAAGAGAAGAACACTCCATGCAGAACAGGAGAGCAAGGTACCTAGAGAGATCATGGTGGGATGTAGACTATTATGGTCTCAAGTGAACCCCAGGCACATAAGTGCATCTCTGGGAAAGGCCTTGAATGCCAACCAAGGATATTGGACTTTATTTGTAGGAGAAACCCAATCACATCCTTTAATTTTAGAGTCATTGTTTTGGGAGTAACATTGGCCTAAACTGTGTTTAACCATCCCCTTCCACCTTTGAAAGGGATCAGAACTAAGTGAGCAGGATCCAGGGTGTGTCATTCCTTCATGAAGTCCAACTCTCCGTGGTCAGGCTGCCCTGGGTTTGATATCCTTCTCCCTGGCATCACAGCCAAGTGATCAATTCATCTGTTTCAGGTGTTGAATCCAACATTTGTACAGTGATTGCAGTGTTTTCAGCTGTATTTTTCCAATTTTGCAGATAATTTGTGCAAGTCACAATTTTGACATTTGCAAGTGTTTACAATAGAACTGGTTGTTGAAATGAGATTTTATAGTAGGTGCAAACTTTAGAATCAGGCCTGATCTGCATTTTCTGTCAATTATCTGTGCTACCATCAACCCCGTGATAAAGGTAGACGCAAGTGGGATAAAATGGGGAAACCAGTATGGCTACCCACCCACTCTTTTGTCTCCCTTGATTCCTGCCAAAACGTTGATTTGAAAGAAAAGTACATTTTAAATAATAATAACAACATGAACAGCACATATAATGCTGTTGTGTGCCTCGCTTGGTTCTGAGCACTGACTACATAGTAAATAATTCAACATTGGCTCAGTGGTAAAGAATCCACCGGCAGTACAGGAGACCAGGTTCGATTTCTGGGTCAGGAAGATCCCCTGGAGAAGGGAGTGGCTATGCACTCCAATATTCTTGCCTGGGAAATTCCATGGACAGAGGAGCCTGGTGGGCTACAGTCCATGGGTTTGCAAAAGAGTCAGACACCGCTGAAGTGATTTAGCATGTACACATGCACTATGTTGGTAATTTGACTGTCCCTAGTTTACAGAGGAGAAAACTGAGGCACACAGTCAAGAAATGTGCTCAGAATCACTCAGCTAATAAATGAGTGCGCCTGTCTTTAGTGTTGGGTGTTTTAGTGATATGTTTATCACACCAGTTTATAGACGCACCAGTTCAGATGCCATCTTCCAAAACGCGGGTATTCTCCAGCAAATACATGTACCTGTGGTGCTGGTCCTTTCCTTGTGCTTGCACCAAGACTAGGTGACACCACCCTCTCAGAAAGCATCCATTTCTTCCTTTCACTACAGAGCTTTCATGGAGGAAAGGGACTTAGGAGCTGCAGACCTGGCTGTTCTTAATCCTGGTTCTGCCATTTGCTGGCTGTGTGGTTCCGTCCAAGTTCTTCTAAGCATCAGTTTCCTCATTTGTACTGTGTGTGTGTGCGTGCATGAACATGTGTGCTGTGTGTAATCCCAGTGGATTTTCCAGGCCAAATAATCTATGATTCTATAAACTTACAAAAACCAATACGCTTGAAAATCCTCAACTGAGTAAAATTTACTTATCCATCTCAAATTGAAATGCCACGTTTTCAGATGGAAAATGGAAAAACTCTATGCCACATTGAGGGAGCTAGTTATGTCCCCTGGGGAAAGTCCCTTTAGGCAGAAGTTGGCAAATGACAGCATATGTCCTTTTAGATTTTTAAATGGTTAAGATTTTCCAAAGAATATGAAAATTACTAGTAATATGAATGCTATGAAATGCTATGAGTGATATGGAACTCAAATTTCAGTGTCTATAAATCAAGCTTTCATGGAATCTAACCACACCAATTCATGTATGTCTTATCTATGACTGCTGTCACACTACAATGGCAGGGTTAGATAGTTATGACAGACACTATAGGTCCCTCAAAGCCTAAAATATTTACTATCTGGCCCTTTATAGGAGAGCTTTGCCAACCCTTGCTCTAGAATCTAAATCCTACAGGAGCCTCTGATTTTACAATTAAGGCTATTATTTAAAATAGCTTGACAAGTTTGTGAAAACATTTTGGCATTGTTATATTCTACTCCTAAAATTATCAGTGTGACATGTCCATACAAGAAATGCACAAATCAAAGTCAGACATTTAAAAAAATTTGTATGACGTGAATCAACAATTGCTGTATGAACAATGCAAATTCTCCCCGTGACCAAGCTATTTTTCAGTCGGGATTGGGTATGTATGCAAGAGAAGGCAATGGCAACCCACTCCAGTACTCTTGCCTGGAAAATCCCATGGGCGGAGGAGCCTGGTAGGCTGCAGTCCATGGGGTCGCTAAGAGTCAGACACGACTGAGTGACTTGACTTTCACTTTTCACTTTCATGCATTGGAGAAGGAAATGGCAACCCACTCCAGTATTCTTGCCTGGAGAATCCCAGGGATAGGGGAGCCTGATGGGCTGCCGTCTATGGGGTCGCACAGAGTCAGACATGACTGAAGCGACTTAGCAGCAGCAGCAGCAGCAGCAAAGGAACTTGGGTAATATCCAAAGATGTTTCATTGGTTTGGAATTCTGGTTTGAAACAGTCTTACCCAGCTAAACATTAAAAACTGTATCAAGAATACATAACAGAGTTGACTCAAATTCAATCAAAAATATAACCCTCCAATTTGTTTCATGCATCACTGCTCTGAAGCCTCAAACAACTGACTGGGTCTGATGTCCACAATACATGGATGAAGGGTAAAAACTCAGTCCAGATTTCTGGGAGCAGTACAAAGGCTGGCCATAATCAGAGATATCATTTATTTGACTCTGAATGCTGTTGTTTGATTCCTGAAGGTATGCAAGACCAAACTTGTCCTATACAATTGTAATGAAATTAAAAAAAAAAATAATGAGCATATAGTTACGGACAAATGGTTAACTCCTCATTTATTTGGCACTGTGGGAAATGTGATGTGCTGGATAACTGAAATTCTTGGATAACAAAAGGCTGTCCTTCCATCAGTCAGTTCAGTTCAGTTGCTCAGTTGTGTCCGACTGTTTGCAACCCCGTGGACTATATAGTCCCTGGAATTCTCGAGGCCAGAATACTGGAGTGGGTAGCCTTTCCCTTCTCCAGGGGATCTTCCCAACCCAGGGATTGAACCCAGGTCTTCTGCATTGCAGGCAGATCCTTTACCAGCTGAGCCACCAGGGAAGCCTTAGTCATTGTAGCATGCTGTAATATTATGTGCTTTGTCATTCAGTCATGTCTGACTCTTTGCAACCCCATGGACTGTAGCCCGCCAGACCCCTCTGTCCGTGGGATTCTCCAGGCAAGAATACTGGAGTGGGTTGCAATGTCCTCCTCGAGGGCATCTTCCCAGCCCAGGGATCGAACCCAGGTCTCCTGCATTGCAGGCAGATTCTTTACCATCTGAGCCACCAGGGAAGTCCAAGTAATATTATACTATTTTGTAATTGTGTCCTCGGGAGCTATTGACATGGCTAGGAATGCTTGCCTGTGTATTAAATGGCCATAGACTCTGGTATATTTTCAGTTCTGACTGTGCTGTGTCACTTGCTTTGGCCCCCTGTGCTGTCAGGTTTCACGTCTCAGTGTTTCTAGTGGCTGTGTTTTTAGAAATGTTTCCCCTTCCTCACCATGTATAATTTGCTAAGGGGTGGGAATCAGATGGCGAAGCTTGTTAGGGTCTTTTGTCAAAAGTTAGTTGTCTAGCAGACTGGGGAAAGGATGGCAGTGTGGGGTGGAGAAGCCCTTGAGCAGCAAACTACCTGGGCTTAGTGTCAGCCCTTTGCTTGAGAGGCCTTTCTCCTGTCTTGTGGAGTTTCTGCTCATCTTCTGGTGTGGTGATCATGCCAGAAGATAAGTGTCTTGGGTAACAGAATCATGCTACATAGATTGGAAAACTCACTTTCAATTTAAACACAGCATCATCATCATTCTAGCTCACTTCTCTTACATAAAATAATGCTGTGATCTTATTTTTACTCTATAGGGTGGTAAGATTAAGCTTAAAGAATAGATTACTTGCAGCAGATTGATATAATTATTTTAAAGAATTTTTTATTTGAACTATAGTTGATTTACAATGTTTTACATGAACAGCAAAGTGAGTTATGTAGACGTGTGTGTGTGTGTGTGTTCTTGATATAACTAATTCTTGTATTTATTTGAATTCATTGTCTCTGGTTGGAAACAGTTGCTTTGCCTTTGAAATTCCCTCCTTCCTCCACACATGTGTCCATGCTCCCAGAAGGCCTGATGTGTGCAAATCCGGATTTCTTAACACACTTATAAGTCATGTTGAGGGTGACTTTCAAGTAAAATTGAAATCTCTTTAGATTACACGCTCCACTCGCGTAGTTGGAATTGCTTCCTATACATCTCCAACTTTGCAATGAAGTTTTAAGAACACTTTTCTTATAAAAATAAGAGACATCTATTGCATATGTGTCACCGTCAAGGTAGAAAATTGGAGTTGTTTCTATAAAATGGAACAGTTGAGCCAGTCTGTTAATTACAGTGTTATTTATACCTCTACCAAAGTCATGATCCTTTGTTTGAACCGAGTCCCCTTTACTTCCATAGAGGCATCATTGCCTAGCTAAGTGAGAAATTATACATTTGAATCTCACACACATGGGTCATTTGTTCCCACATTGCACACAGTTCCAAACAGATACCAGTCTTATGTGTAATTCTGATAAAATGTCACTTATGGTCAAGTTGTAGCAGGTTTAGCTGGCAAATGTCTATCCTTTAAGTAGAGCTACTGACAGTAGCCTAATTAATGGACTCCTTAACTCTGGTTTCCTATTTGCCAACATTAGTCAAGTTATATCTTCAGCAGTAACAAATAGACCTTTTGTTTCTTTTGTATCATTTAACTAATGTTTGTATTGTCTGTGTTCTTCCTTATAGGAATCCCAACATCTGACTCCAGGATTTGCCTTACAAAGTAAGTGTTTTGAAAAAAAAATATTTCTTGGTCAAAACCATTATCTCCTCTCCTCACTCACTTTCTTCTCTTTCCTACCTAATATTAGGAAAACATGAAATAACAATAAGAAAAAGTCACATTGTGATATATCCAATTGGTTTCCTTTTTACTTCATCTGTTATACATGGCAGGATTCTGTGAACAAGTGTAATTGGAAGGGCTGCATGTTCAAGACCAATGTTGTTCAGAATTATCATTTGACAGTAGAAAATGTGGATGGTAAATGTCTGTGCGCTTTCTTTTCAGAGTGGAGTGACCCGACCAGCAGAGCTTCTACCAAGTGAGTACCGTTCAAGTCCCGAGTATTCAGGTTTCTGAAACAGGCTTCTTCAGGGGCATTTGGCAAGGAAAATGTGCTTTGGTGCTGAAGGAATCTTGTTCTCTCTGCTGCTCCTTGAAAACAGGAAACTTGCCTCTTAACAATGTGGAGTGTGATTAGAGGGGAGAATGAGACTTCCCACGATAAGCCAGTAACAGCCAAAATGAATGAAATAACCATCAGGCTCTCTAGCATTGTAGATACAAGCTGGGTCAAAAATAACTGTGATTCTTGAGTTGTTTGAGCTATTTGAGTTGTTTGAACTATGATTCTTCAGTTGTCTAGTTGTTCGAGCACTGTGTCATTTCAGCCACAGACATCTTTATATGTAACTTTCGGCCACCACTGACTAGGATGGAGAAAGAAGCCGCCTAAGTAGCCGTGATTGAACATGAGGGCTTGAGTGCATTTTTCTGGCCAGTCAGCCTGGGACCTCGCTGTTCACAGGTCATCTGGTGACTGTATATTAAAGATAAACAAGGGCAGCCAGCAAGAGATGGAATAAGAGATTGCATGATACTAGGTTGAAGTTCAGAAGCCAGGGCCCTGCAATTCACTCCACACTGTCTTCATTTTTTTATTAATGTTCACTGAAGGAGGGGCTTGGAGAAACCAATTTCCTCAGATTAACTATTGTAGATTTTGTAATATCCATTTGTCCAAGAGCGTATCAAGGGAGTAGTTCTCTCACAACTTCTTTCATTCCTAATAATAGAAAATGGAAGCCAACTTTTCTGTGTAATAGTCACATACTTGAAAATTTTCAAAATGAAATAATGTATGTCATTTGAGTGGCCTAATGGCACACTTGAAGTGAATTGCTCACCTTTTGGAAGATCACGAATAATTGCATAAAACAACTGGGAATGACTCCCAAATAGACCAAGGCTCTGAGAAAGTCAGTGGTATTTCCATGGTCTTAGTTCTGTTTAGTACTAAATTCCCCCAAACGCTGACCTCATCATCAGTCCTCTTATTTGGTTTTCCAGCCTGATTTGTGCCTTATAAGTCAAGGTTCCATTTCAATACCCGAGAATTCTCCATTTAAAGAATCCAGGGAAAAAGAAAGAAAGAAGAGGAAAATAAAACTATAACCTTGATTTAAGGGCCAAATTACACAGAAATGTGATAATAGAATTTTTTTTTTTTTGGCTGTGTTGGGTCCTTGTTGTAGTGCTTGGATTTCTCTCAATTCATGGCTTGCAGGTTCCAAATCACGTGGGCTCAGTAGTTGTGGTACACAAGCTTAGTTCCCCCATGGCAGGTGGGATCTTAGTTCCCCAGCTAAGGGTCAAACCTAGGTCCCCTGCATTGCAAAGTGGATTCTTAAGCATTGGACCACCAGGGGGGTCCCAAAATCATCTTTGATATTGTTCGTTCCAGCTTTTCCAGTCATCATTTTGCATTGACCTCCCCCTTGTTATCCTAGTAGACAATAAACCTTATTCTCCTTACCTCTACTCCTAAATTGCTCCACTCTTATTCCAAAGCCAGTATAATTCACAAACACACACACGCATACACTCACACACACACACAGTTGAGCATTCAGGAAATCAGTGCAGGTTTCCCAACATGAAAACTTATAAGAATATTTTTTCCATTGTAAAATGATTCTACTCTTAAAGCAGGAGTTTTAGGCTCCTGCTGTGAAATATGCTGATTTCCATATAGACCATAAAATGCAGTATTTCAATAGCTTGTAACTAACAGAAATAAACTTGTCAATTGTGATTTATAGCTAGAGGCTGCCTCTCCAGACAGTAGCACTGGGTATACAGTGCATTTAGTAGGGCTAATGCGCTCTATAGGCATCGTCGATAAAACTGGAAGACGCTGAGTCTGTTTAATGAGTGAACCGCTGTTCTTTTAGTTGCTTGATCTAAAGTCTAAGTATTGTTTGTCAGACTCCAGCTGGAAAAAATGACCTTCTTGTGGTAGGGTATAGGTTTAACACAGGACAGATCAGAGCTATAATAATTATTTTCACTTTTAGCTTCCAAATTATTATCAACTTAGCCATTATGGTCATTCTCCCTTATTTTACTACACTGCTTTTTAAGTCAGTTTCTAGGCTTTTTCATCTGGCAAGGTCATCCTCCAGGCATCTGAGAACATCCTGCATGTAGACAGACTGTTAGTGGCTGGAGGTTGGTGGGAAGCAGCCCCAAGCCAGCCCTTCTGCAGGAGACACACCCTCCTAAGGCTTACGAATGTCCTGGGCAAGCCCCTAGCCCCTCACTGCAGTAGGAAGACATGGGAGCCTTGTAAATCAAAGTCCCTTTGCTACTGGACTACTTGATTGTTTTCCTCATCTTGGCCTCATTTCCCCAGTGACAAAATGCAGATCTTCCATTTGGGCCTGGGTTGTTTACAAGGACTACACGGATCAGCACCAGGACTGAAAACACCAGCACAGGGTTCCCCGAGTGCAAGCTCGGAACTAACCAGACTCTGTGATGCAGCGGGATCACTGGCCTTGGGAGAATGGAAGTTCTCGCCCCAGCATGCTCCATTGACACACAGTGCCTTCTATAGGGTGTCCATCTAAGTGATGACATCCTACCTGTTCCAGCTGGAACCTTGACTTCCCAGGAGGCCAGAGCATGCAACTGGGAGAGTTTCAAGATCCAGGCTTGAGTTTCTGTTCCATGACACTGATGGCATTGGGGGAAAGCATTGACCTCGGATTCAGAGGATTAAAGTTTAAATCAAGGGGGAATTTATTTTTATTTCAGAGTATAGAGACAGAGCCCTTTGAGGGACATGAGGCAAAATAACAAACATATGTATGTATGCATATTGGTATACATGCAAACACTTGTCACAATTCAAATGTAAACAGTTACACATTTCTAGTAATTCAACTCAACCTTAAAGTGCATTGAATGTAAACCCTTAATAATTTCTGGAGGAAAGAAGACCCAGGAGGTTTTGTTTCCTCAGCCTGTATAAGTCAGAGTTGTATTATAGTCTTGGAGCAGGCCTCACCCAGATCTTCTAAATCCAGTGGAGTTTCTAGCCTCCTTCAAAAAAGGTCTCTTTCCCCCAAAAGAGTGGGACACGGGCTATTGAAAGTCAAGTTGTATTTCTCAGGCTGTAGAGTTGTGTAGTTCTACAGTGATACCATGTCCATCCTGCCTCTAAAGCACCCATTTATTTCAGGGAAAAGATTCAGAGATTGAAGGGACACCCCAGACTATGGGTTACCTTCTAGTTTCTTTATGACACCATTAAAGAACAATGGAGGAGAAAGTGGAAATCAAATCAAAAAAACTTGAATTTTCTCCATTGAGTTAAATGTCTTCATCTAGTTGACTCTATCAGCTTGTCAATTATTTGTCAGTGCAGTAGCTTTACCAAAATACATGACTTTGTTGGTCTTTTATGAGCCATCCTGAATAGGGGCAGATCAAATTCTTCCTGTAAATCATTTTCAGACAGCAACCATGAACTCAAGAGTATCCCTCTAGTCTTTCCTTGACTTTAGCTCATTTCGTGAGGACCGGTGAGAAGATGGCAGCTCCATATATGGATGTTTGGATATTTCCTTTGTCATCCTTGGTTGTTTGCCTTTGGATTCTGTCAAGTTGGAAATCATGCAGACCCCCTTTTTATCAGGTATCTCCTGTGTTTTAGGTCGTGCTGTTGAGAATTCCTGGATAGTTTCCATAAAAGCCCAACATAAAGGTAGATGTAACCGTTAAGTCTGCTCTTTCCTTGCCATGAAACCAGTTTCTTCATTTAGGGCACTAGCTACAAGTCTGAAAGCTTCCCAGCCATGGACCCAGACAGTTGACAAAAGGCCTGACAAAGGGAATCTAGTTGTGGCCAGTTTACCTGTGGGTGACAACTGTGCATACCACATGGACAAATTCTTGAATGTAGCACCATATATGAGGAAAGGAAGTTACACTCTCACAGGAATGGGAGACATCTGTGACAGTAATCACTGTGCTGGTGGATCATGGGCAAGGCTAGGTGCCAGGTCTCATGCCAGGTGCTTTTATATACACCACCCTATTGTATTTAGCAGGGCTTCCCTGGTGGCTCAGATGGTAAAGAATCTGCCTGCAGTGCAGGAGGCCTGGGTTCGATCCCAGGGTCAGGAAGATCCCCTGGAGGAGGAAATGGCTACCCATTCCAGTATTCTTGCCTGGAAAATCCCCTGGACAGAGGAGCCTGGTGGGCTACAGTCTATGCCAACCTGGAAGGGCTCCCAATAATTACCATTTTACAGATGAGAAAAATGACACTAGAATATCATCCCTCCTTATGAAGTATACACAGTTCAGTGAGAGGACAAACTAACTGTTTATCTTGAACAGACATCTTAGCTATGAGTACACAGGAGGGCCGAGTAAGTTACATTGCTCTTCATGGGAAAGCTTGCATGCTCAAAGCCTTCTCTTTTCCCACTGAGTTGTCCTTTCTCATGGAATCTGATGCAGTCAGGGATTTGGTCACCAAATTTGGCATTTTGTACCTGGACACAAACCTTCAATAGACTTGAAGAGCTGAAGTTGATGATTCCAAACCTGGTTAAAGTTGCTTGATTTAACTGAAAGAACATTATTTCTCATCTTTTCTCTATAGGGTATGAAGACTTCATTATCACAGGGAGTGGAAAGATAATAAGAATGTTTTCTAGTTTGCTATGATCAGTAGCAAGTGCTACATAATTTCTTAGATGAATTTTAAAACAATTTTTTTATCAATAAAACTCCAAAACACAAAAAACATGCATGAAAATTTTGACCGTCTTTCTACAAAAACTTTCATCATGAAAAATGTTTCCTTTGAGAATCTGATTTGAGATTTGAGCAATTTCATATGTTCTTTCCTAAGCAGTTAATTTAATCTTCTACTTAGATACAATTTCTGGAGCAAAGTAAATGTGTAACGAGGCAGGGGAAAAATGACTGTTATTTTCATAATCAGATTAATTCTTAATCAGAATAGATGATTTGGTACTTGGAATTTAGAAATACTACTAATCAGTTTAAGGCTTACAAAAGCCAAACTAAACTCTCCCAATAAACTGGTAATCTTGGTGACTGTCACTGGTCGCAGCCATTCCAACTTTCAAACTGAGACATATGCCAACTCTTCCCTTTAACCCATCTTGTATGCCCTGCATCTTAGAGCATGCCAACTTTTCCTAAGGACTTAATATATTTTTGGAAGTTCTCCACTACATCAGGGACAGCCACCTGGGAGCAGAGAAAACAAAATTTGGCAGCCTTTTCAAGCTGTGAATTAAAGGTAATTCACAGTTTGAAATGAATCAGCATGAGGTCCTTAAGAAGAGTAATCAGACATCAAGAGGATTTTATTTTGAGGACTGTATATTGGCTAATGTGACAACAAGCAATATTGGCATTTGCAATGTGCACGTCAAGAAGTATTGAAGCTGCTGGTGCTTGACAGACGCCAAGACTGAAAACTGGGGCACCTTTGACAGGAACTGTGGATTTCTGCTTTCATTACAGAAGCTGCAAACATAGATGTTTGTGCTCAGGGAGCATAAATCTTGAAAGATCAGATTTGCTTTTTGTGTCTTTGTTCAGGTGCCCAAGATTTGTATGTTTCAGGTGGATTTTGAGACATGTCTGTAATTAGAAACAAACATCTCTTTTTCTCTCAGGAAAAAGTCAAGTATGTCGTCTTTTCTACCTGATTTGCATCCATATTTATATCCGTTCATTCACTGTCTCATTCCTTACAACAAAAATGCTTTGAGCCCCTATTATGTGTAAGGCTCTGGGCAATGCAGGGGGTTGTGCAGAGTGAAACCATGCACACTCCCACCAACGAGCTCACAGGTTAGTGAAAACTTCCATGGATAACACCAGTATCTCAACCAGCTCCTAATCACTAAGCACCTGCAGCAAGTATGTCAGGAACTTTCTCTCTTTACAGACTCATGGGAGTCAGCACCTTATATTCTACAGCAGCAGAAACCAAAACTCAAGGATTTTGAGTGAGTCACCCTATGGGCCACAGTAACAGAACCACAACTGGACAGACTCCAGAGCACATACTCTTGACATGCACTTAAGCCATCCCCTTGGGATTCACCTATGACCTTTCCATGGTGTCAGACCAAAGTAGACTGAACACTTGCATGCATGCTCAGTCATTTGTCTTCGAGACCCATGGACTGTGGCCCACCAGGCTCCTCTGTCCATGGGATTTCCCAGGCAAGAATACTGGAGTGGGGAGCCATTTCCTCCTCCAGGGGATCTTCCTGACCCAGGAATTGAACCCTGTGTCTTCTGCATTGGCAGGTAGATTCTATACCACTGTGCCACCAGGAAGCCCAAGCACAGTGTGGGCTAACATGGACCCTGTCATTTGCTTTCTATCAGGGAAAGGATTAGATCAGAACACTGTCATTGAGTCAGGCTCTCTGACACAGCACATGCTCATGGGTGCTGATGGGGACACTGTAGATACCTCAGCCTCAGCTCAGGGCCTGGAGAAGGCAATGGCACCCCATTCCAGTATCTTGCCTGGAAAATCCCATGGACAGAGGAGCTTGGTAGGCTGCAATCCATGGGGTCGCTAAGAGTTGGACACGACTGAGTGACTTCACTTTCACTTTCACTTTCATGCACTGGAGAAGGAAATGGCAACCTACTCCTGTGTTGTTGCCTGGAGAATCCCAGGGACGGGGGAGCCTGGTGGGCTGCCGTCTATGGGTTTGCACAGAGTTGGACACGACTGACGTGACTCAGCAGCAGCAGCAGCTCAGGGCCAGCAGTCAGATTTTGTCACACGCCTGGAAGATGCTTCCTTTGGTGAGGGGGGGTGATCCAAACCTGTAAGGGACTTCACCACTCCTAGCAATTCCCACAAGGGTGATTTTGGTGGCCTGTGATGGTAACAACATTTCTCTCTAGAAATCTCTATTTTCGTATATGAAAGTAAAAAGAACAGAACTGATACTTGGGTTGGTTTTTATGACAGTTTTGTCCATCACCTTTCATGCTTACCAATGTGGAAATTGCTTTATTTTATCGAAAATTTGCTTTATTTTACAACCTTATTTTAAAAAATTTAAAAATTTTTCCCAGTGTTATCAATTGATGGCCCTATTTCTAAGTTCTCCTAGAGATTTTCAACAGTAAATGGGAGTGAGAAGCAGAAGAGGTTAAGAAGGGTGGCAAGAATACACAGACTGCTAAACTGCTAAATCACTTCAGTCGTGTCCAACTCTGTGTGACCCCAGAGATGGCAGCCCACCAGGCTCCCCCGTCCCTGGGATTCTCCAGGCAAGAATACTGGAGTGGGTTGCCATTTCCTTCTCCAATGCATGAAAGTGAAAAGTGAAAGTGATGTCGCTCAGTCGTGTCCAACTCTTAGCGACCCCATGGACTGCAGCCTACCAGGCTCCCCTGTCCGTGGGATTTTCCAGGCAAGAGTACTGGAGTAGGTTGCTATTGCCTTCTCTGGGAATACACAGAACTATACAAAAAAAAGATCTTAAAGACCCAGATATCCATGATGGTGTGATCATTCACCTATATCCAGACATCCTGGAATGTGAAGTCAAAGTGGGCCTTATGAAGTATTACTGCAAACAAAACTAGTGGAAGTAATGGAATTCCAGCTGAGCTATTTCAAATCCCCAAAGATGATGCTATTAAAAGGACTGCACTCAGTATGCCAGCAAATTTGGAAAACTCAGCAGTGGCTACAGGAATGGAAAAGGTCAGTTATCATTCCAATCCCAAAGAAGGGCAATGCCAAATAATGCTCAAACTATTGACAATTGCCCTCATTTTGCTTGCTAGCAAGATGATGCTCAAAATCCTTCATGCTAAACTTCAACAGTACATGAACTGAGAACTTCCAGATGTACAAGCTGAATTTAGAAAAAAACAGAGGAACCAGAGATCAAATTGCCAACATCTCTTGGATCATAGAAAAAGCAAGGAAATTCCAGATAAACATCTACTTCTACTTCATTGACTAAACTAAAGCCTTTGGCTGTGTGGATCACAAAAAACTGTGGAAAATTCTTAAAGAGATGGGAATAACAGACCACCTTACCTGCCTCATGTGAAACCTGTATGCAGATCAAGAAGCAACAGAACTAGACATGAAACAATGGACTGGTTCAAAATTGGGAAAAGAGTACGTCAAGGCTGTATATTGTCACCTTATTTAACTTATATGGAGAATACATCATGCAAAGTACTATGTTGGAGGAAGCACAAGCTGGAATCATGTTTGCTGGGAGAAATATCAATAACCTCAGATGTACAGATGACACCATCTTAATGGCAGAAAATGAAGAGGAACTAAAGCACCTCTTGATGAAGGTGAAAAAAGAGAGTGAAAAAGCTGGCTTAAAATTCAACATTCCAAAAACTAAGATCGTGGCATCCAGTCCCATCACCTCATGGCAAAGAGATGGGGAAAGAATGGATACAATGGCAGACTTTATTTTCTTGGCCTCCAAAATCACTGCAGATGGTGACTATAGCCATGAAATTAAAAGACACTTGCTCCTTGGAAGAAAAGCTATGACAAACCTAGACAGTGTATTAAGAAGCAGAGACATCACTTTGCCAACATAGGTCCATCTAGTCAAACCTATGGTTTTTCCAGTAGTCATGTATGGATGTGAAATTTGGACCATAAAGAAGGCTGAGCACTGAAGAACTGATGCTTTCAAACTGTGGTGCTGGAGAAGACTCTTGAGAGTCCCTTGGACTGCAAGATCAAACCAGTCAATCCTAAAGAGAATCAGTCCTGACTATTCATTGAAGGACTGATGCTGAAGCTGAAGCTCCAATACTTTGGCCACCTGATACGAAGAGCCGACTCACTGGAAAAGACCTCTGATGCTGGGAAGGATTGAAGGCAGGAGGAGAAGGGGATGACAGGGGATGAGATGGCTGGATGGCAACACCAACTCAATGGATGTGAGTTTGAGCAAATCCCCAGAGATAGTGAAGAACAGGAAAGCCTGGTGTGCTGTAGTCCATGGGGTCACAAAGAGTCAGACACGATTGAGCAACTGAGCAAGAACAGTCATTGAATGTAATGTTTTGATCACACACACACACACACACACACACACACACACACACACACACACGCACATCCTGTCTCCCAGAGTATCAAGCCCCTCTAATGCATCTGATCTAATGAAATGCTTGCACAGATGTGCACGCTCTTTTTTCAATTACTAGGTTGTAAAATACCATGACCAGGACTACTTTTCACATGCCCAGTGATTGCGAATTTGATAGCACTTTCACACAATACATTAACATCATGTGAGTGTTACAGCAATCCTATTAGATAGCCAGCTACGGAGTGGTGGAACTGGGCCTGGAAGCACGGATTCTGCCTTCCATCAGAGTGTGCTGCCTTGTCCCCATGTTCTCCAGATGCTGTGGGGCCAGAACTCATCAGTCAGAGCATAGACAAGTCTTCCAGGACCAGGTGAAGAAAATACAGCTGCAGTGCAAAAAGCCCCATGGATCATTCTTAGAAATTAAAAAGAAACAAACAACCCCTCCTGAGAAACAAACAAACAAACAAAACAAAACCCTACCCAACTGAACCTAGAATAGATGAGAAGGGATATCAACCCTGCTTCTGAGCTATTCATTCTGCTTTTCCATCCTATCAAATATTTCACAGTCAGCCCCATACTTTGCCCCAATTACAATATCAGGAACATTCTGTTTAAGTGGTCTGTTCTTGACATCTTCTCAGAGCTGCTGAAAAGCCCTTCCACTTTACTAATGAGTGGGTAGCAATGTCAGTAGAACATGGCAGGTGCTTGCACGATCATAGCCACAAAACTAGTAGAAAAATCAGACAAATGCCTTTTTCTGTGGTTCATGCTTCCACTGCAATGTGAGGACCAGAAAAGGAAAAGGTCTCAAAACTATTTGATTGACATTTGCAAATATGCTGCCAATGTTCCTCTCTCAAAGGCTCAAAGAGGGCACCTAGCAAGCACCCCAGACACCTACGGACAGACAGCCAGTGCCGGTGATAATGCTGGAACCAGGCCTGCTTGACGTCCTCTGGGCTGTGCCACACTGCTCTACTTCACTTGTTTTCTCACCTGCTGTCTTCACTGCCCCTTTGTAAAAGGAAACTGATTTTATGGAGAAGGAAATTGCCTCTCAGAGCCTTTCAATGACTGTTTCAAGATGACAAAGCCAGGTATGATTGGAGACAGAGTCTCTAGGATTCTTGGAGTACAAAACTAGAACTTTTCTGAGACCCTGTCTGCCACACTTGTATAAAGTTTCAATTGAACAATTATGAATTAAGTACAGAGACAGACAATACTCTTCTGGTTCTATGACATCTTCTGTTTCCACACAGGGCATTATCTTTGTTACATTTGAGCTTGACTCAATTCTGGGAGCCAGAAGACAGAGGAGGGGCCTCAGCTGCTGGGCCTGCACTTCCGGGTGGCTCAAATTGCAGCTCTCGCTCTTCCTGCCATGTGACTTGATGAAGTCACCTGGCATTTTTCTGAGCCTTTGTTTCAACAGATGTAACACAGAGATGTGCTATTGCTCAGACTCCATCATGAAATGCACCAGCATTAGGGGACTCCTGAATGGGCTTTGCCAACCATCATTCGGCATCAATTGTCTCATGTTATCACTGAGGAAAGTCGTGCTCAGATGGCATAAGCGTGGGCCCTTAGCTCACACAACTCACTGTTGCAAGGCTTCGTGTCCCACTTCTTGGGCCCTAATTGAGTTCTCTTTTTGCTAGTATCTGCCATTACTTCCCACAAATGTTTTGTTGATGTGGTTTGGATCAAAGGATCAATTACCAATGCAGACAAGAGAGTGATGCTGGACTGGAAGCCAGTTGTATGTGGACCACTCTTCTACTTAGCTTAGATGTCCCCAGCACACTTCTGGATGCTCCACCCACAAGGGATCATTCATTATTTGATTCATTGACAGTTTGAGCATTTGAAAAAGAATCTGAATAGTTGTTGTTGTTTTTAATCACATACATCTTTTCAATCTCACTGTCTTAGAGAATGGAATTTAGGAGTTAGATTTACCCTATCTTCATGATTTTGAGGAGGGGGGGCTGTTTTATTCTGAGGTTGAAGAGGACCTGAAGCCAGTGACCTGTCTTGACCTTTACAACTGGATTAAAATTCCAGGTTGCTACTGTGGTAACCATACCTTGAAAATTAGATCCTGACAGTCACAAGAAATTTAAAAGTTCACTGCTGCCATGAACTTTGAAGAAAGGTCACTTAAGATTGTTAGAGACAGCCTCTTGATTTAAATAATCTGCCTTTCTGTCTGGTATGCGTGCTTGTGTGTGTGTGTGTGTGTGTGTATGTATGTGTTTGGGGGTGGTGGCGCAAAGAGATTATATCTTGATGAATTTTTTAAATATAAAAAATGGTTGTGGTTTAAAGCAGAGCAATTTTCTGCATGAAATTTAAATCAGCGTCAGTTCAATTTATAGTATTCACAGAGAGTTGTGATATTCAGGGTGGCAGGAAGCCAAGAGACACAGAAAAGATGTAAAGACACTGAGAAAAGATACTCCTGGGGGGTCCTTCGCAGACAAACCTGAGTGGCCCATGGTCCAAATGGCAGCCACTGTCAAACCACAGGCTACTGGGCCCAGGGTTCTGCAGAGGATGGAAATAACAGAGCAGGCACATGACAGACTTGCAGATCAAGACAGCAGGCAGGCGCTGATTTGCCCAGTGGCGTAAAGAGCTGCTCCCAAAGCGAGGGCAGTAGAAACCAAGCAAGATGGGGCATCTCACCTCTGAAGCAGATGAGGGATTGAGGAATTTGAAATTCCAGAAATTCTCCATCCTTCCTTTTGTATTTATTTCTCTCTCAAGACAAGCAGTTCATGGTGACTCTGGCTTTATAATTAGTTTGGGCTCTGTCTGTGGTTCCATAACAGGCTTTTAAAAAATTTGATTGGGCTTTTTTTGACACGCTACAACAGGATTGGAATGTGTTTCTTAGGCAACACATTAAAAAATACCTCTTTAACGCTCTGAAAGGAGCAGTTTCCCACCAGAAGTGATGATCTCACTCTGGGAAAGTTGGCAGACTCTTTCCCACACAACAGAGAGCAAATATTCAACCTGTTGGACGATATCAGGTAGCTGGGGAAAGGATGGGAGGCAACAGGATGATATCAGGTAGTTGGGGGAGGGATGTGAAGCAACAGGAACTCTAGCCTTCCACAGAGGGGTGGCTCTGGCTGAAGACCTGAGGGGATAACCTCTCATATCCCTTGAGTGTCTCTTCAGCCTGGTTTGGTCAGTCTGTGTGCCAAGGAGACTGGGACAATAATGACGGAATTGCGATATTCTTACAACCCAAGAAATGCTTAGGAAAGCCCAGCAAACACTACCAATATTCCCCTTGAGAGGGTTCTAGAACCTCAGGTAACACCTTCGGCTCTACTGACATAATAGGTTCACAAGTCTCTCCTTAGGGACAAGGGTGGTATGGATTCACCTGTGCTTTCTTAGCAACTAGTACACAACCTGCTGCATAATAGATAACCAGAAATTGTTCTCGAGTGAATAGTACATAGTCAAATAAGGATCCAGAAGGTGTCAGCTATTCTGAATTAAAAATAACATTTTTTGAGATCTTTTATTTTTAGATTCCTCAATCCATATTGAAAAGGTAATGTCATAAGAAGAAATAAAAATGTGTGTGTGCACATGTGCGTGTCTAACTAGTTTAGTCATGGAAATCCATGTAATGTAGAGATTTAAGTGGACAGGCTCCAGAGCCTGGGTTCAAGTCCCAGTTTCACTGCTCAGTTGGTAAAGAATCTGCCTGCAATGTTGGATACCTGGGTTCAATCCCTGGGTTGGGAAGATCCCCTGGAGAGGGAACAGCTACCCACTCCAGTATTCTGGCCTGGAGAATTTCATGGACTGTATAATCCATGGGATCACAAAGAGTCAAACATGACTGAATGACTTTCACTTCACTTTGGCCAAGTTACTTAACCTTCCTGTCACTCACTTTCTTCATCTGTAAAATGGGGATGATAATAGCACCTGCATGATAGCACTAAATGATTGAAACTGCTTATTATAGTGCTTGGTACATAGGCAGTTCTCATTAGACATTAACTGTTTTATTCATTATGTGTAAAGTTAATACTGTCATTATTACTGTATGCTCTGAGGCAGAGCCCTTTGTGCTGCATTCTACTCTTCAGTCACTTGGGGAGTCCTTCCTTCTATTTCCCTGAATTCTCCCAGAGGCTCCCAGTTCAAGGAAGACCTCTCCAGAACAAGCCTTTCCTCTGTGGACTCACTTACCCCAGGACCCAGGGGCAAAAATGAAGAATGGTGGAAATGTGTCAAATTCATCCACTTTGGGAACTAAGCACTTTCTTCTTGGGAGCTCACCACAGCATCTTATCACAGCCACATTTCTGCTTTTAATTCTGTGATTATTTAAAAACAAACAAACAAACAAAAAAGAAAGCTAGGACTTAACGATATCTAGGTACTCTGCTGAATGTTTTATGTTCACTAGCTAATTGAATATTCATAATCCAGTGAGATGTTGGCACCACTCTCACCCACATTTTACCCAGAAGAAACTAAGGTTCATGAATGGAAACTAAGTTCTTCCAGCCAATAATGGTGGGTTCATGTCTTGAGCCTATGTCAGGCTGACTCCAGTAAGAGACTCCTGAAATGCCACCTTGCTGCCAATCCTGGAATCTACCAGACTCCATTGTCTTGGCAAATGCAACACGTTCTCAGAGATAACAGAGGGCCAGAACTTGACCCAAGATGTTTTCTGTCTCTGATTCCCAGGATAGCTTCTCACCTTTGGTAAAATCACCACTGGGGTAATTTCATAATTGTGGATTGCTTGGCTGACATCTATGTGAATGACTATTTCTGAAATATTAGAGCAGCACGTTGGCTGTGTTCTACTCAAGTAACACCGAATCCTTTTCTGATTTCCCTCTTTTTCTGGCATGCATAAAGGATTCGTCCAAATAACAACAACAACAAAAATCAATAAAATTTCATGAACAAGCCCCCACCATTCTGTGAAATAAGCACTGTAATCCCTTGCCTTGACGAATCATTCTTGATGCTGCATATCTGTTTCCTTGGTCTTAAAAGACATTTCAGACTCTGCCTTTAATTATGATCAGACTTGACTTTGAATCCCTTGAGAAATAAGCTTGTTTTTGCTGAGAGGAAAGGTAAAGTAACATTTAAATAGGTTTTAAAAATAAGAATGAAATTTCAGAAGACACACTATTGTATGACATACTGTATATCAAAATATATCAGCACATAGTTGTAACAGTAGTTTAGTAAACACATTACTGAGTGAACTATGATAAATAATCCACTGAGGTGTTATTTTGCTCAGTCCTAAGCACTGGGTTAAGAGTATATCACCATAAAGTAGATAGGCAGTGTTGAAAAATATTTGCTTATGTGTCTTTTTTTAGAACATCTCTTTCAGGCCCAACAGACTAATTGTTTTTCTTCCCTTACTAGGAAAAGTATACTATAAGGAATTTAGTTAAGTGGTATAAGAAGTGAAGATCTAAAAGAGTTTTAGAAGATAACAATTCTGAGCAAAGAATTGTCTTTAGCAATTTGATTGTGAATGTGACAGAAATTATATATAAAACACAATCAAAGGAGGATCAATGAAATCTTTCCAATCTGTAACCTAATTTAGAATCCAGCATCACTTTTATTGTCTACTGGCACCTCTATTATTATAAGAACCTGAAACTGTAGGTAAAATAAATGTATCAGTACAAGTAAATGAATTTCCATGTTCTGGAGAGTGATTTTTTTCCTCTGGACAGCCTGAATTATCCTGGTTAAGAGGCAACCTCTGTGGAAAAGCAGGGCTCCTGAAGACCATTCTTTTGCATAGAGTTTTATATTAAACTCCTAGAAGCCCTGTTCCAAAATTATAGAATAATAGGAAGTATTTTTCTAGAACTTTCTTCTATTACTCTTGCTAAAACTTTTAGATCTAAACTAAAGTAACTTGACTCTTAAAATCAAAATCATGGTTCAGGTCAGATTTGTTATCTTTTAATTCCATGTAAATAAAAGTATGATTAGGCACTATGCACATCAGAGCATGTCAAACCAGGTCCAGTTTAAAGCCATAAGAAATTTTCCCCCGTTTGAACCTAGTTTGAAACTATTTTCTTAGTTTAATTCCATAACGTGAATGGTGCATATATACAAAGGTTTCAAAGCAGTGTTTCTCAGAAACAGCATTTCAATAGCTCCTCCTCTGCAAAAGAAGGCAAGGGACAAAGCTGACAAATCATGACAGTCTCTCATAATGAAAACCTGAGAATATGCACATCCACGTGCCCACTCCATCCCAGTGTAGTCTGCCTGAATGATGGTTATCATTGAATGACTGTGGTTCACAATTTTACATGGAAGAGAAGAAAGGACACATAGAAAGATGTTTTCCCACTTGAAGCAAACCTGTCACAAAATTCTTGCATATATTTCCAAACAGATAAAAAGGTAATTTTTCACCCTTAAAAAGAACCCTTCACTTTGAAAATGATTCACCGCAGGTTTCCTCTAAATAGTAAGTTCATCTCATGCATTCACAATATGGTTTGATTTTCAAAACATCAATTTACATGCACTTTCCAGAAACAAATCTATTGTGCAAAATGATGCTCACTTGTATAGCATAAAAAAGATAAAAATATGTTTAAAAAATCGGGGTCCATAGTTTATACAGTGTACTCATCATTAATATTAATTATATATAGTCCAGCAGCTTTCACTAACACAAGTAGAGATGGAGATGCCACAGGCTGCCTCAGAGGTGGTTCCATAATGCTCATTCATAATTAGAGAAATGCCGTTATTTCGACAGCAGTCAATCAAACACAGCCTTGTTCTTGTTCTCATGGGAACCTAATCCTTCAGCCCCTTCTTCCCCCTCAGTTTGCCTGGTTCACGGACATTCCATGAGGTGAAAATCTAACAATAAATTAGAGACAAAATTAGAGCCATTTTTATTACGACTAACATTGGGAATGGAATGTAATCCTTGGAGTGCAGAGTATTCACAGCCAACGTGAAATGGACTGATCAGTAACTAGAGCCGTGGTGTAGCATCTCTCAGATCAAGAATTCTTTAAAGAACCCTGGCAGACAATGTGGAAAGGTTACCTGGAATTGTCATTTAGAATAGAGCAAAATGCCATTGAAAAGGGAGCCAGGACTGAGCTCCCTGCATTCATTGTGATGCGTTCATTCAGGTGCTGATGGCTTGGCTTTTTAACAACAGAGGTGTTTAGTCTCCGTTAGAGAGAGGGTCAGACCACGCAGGAAAACTGACAGCAACACAGAGATTGACATTCTGTGGATTTGCTTGTCTTCTAATA
Source organism: Oryx dammah (assembly GCF_014754425.2). Taxonomy (NCBI): domain Eukaryota; kingdom Metazoa; phylum Chordata; class Mammalia; order Artiodactyla; family Bovidae; genus Oryx; species Oryx dammah. Next base: position 52,260,138 of record NW_024070207.1, read on the forward strand.
CAATTTCTCTGGGAAACTTGTCTTCCTCTGCATGAAATTAAGCAGCCTCCAAAACAAAGGAAAACCATCACCGGATCACTTGGCCAAACACAGTTTTGAACTTCCCTGTGGAATTCAGCTTGAAAAGCTTTATCAAAGGTTTTGCTGAGCTGATCATACAGGATAAATTTTGGGTCTTTGATTTGTACAGCACTAATCTCAGACTGATTCTCAGATAATTTCCAGGAACACAGTGAGTTTCTCCACTTAAAAGGTCTATTTCTGCGTTCAATTGTGACCACTAGGCAGGTCTGGTGGGAGAGTCATAAATGCAGCTCTGGGTGATTATTTTGAGAATTTCAGCACGTTGATTGTCATCACCTAATTGAAAATCAGAGTTTTTTTTTACCGTGACTTAAAAAAAAAATCTTATTAGTGTCAAACAACTTCCCTTGGAAATTTTGGCTGTATAGTCTTATTTATGCCATGCAAATGTTGTGAATATTTGAGACAAATCAATTCAGAGGGAAAGAAAATAACCTCATTTTTCTGTCAATTATGCAGATATGTAAGGTAAAATTCTTTTAGATATGAAATTTATAGATTTCACTTTTCCTAAGTGCTTTAGCATAAAATATTAGTATAAAAGGATTACCATAGAATATTAGTTGTTATTCAGAAAAAAAAAAGGAGTTTTATGATCTAATATATTTGGGAAACAGCGGGTTAAAAAAACCTAATGAGTCTTTTCATTGTAGGAATTCTTTGAGCCTTTAATATGCTAATGTTCACTGTGTTTCTACATAGGGGTGTAGAATGGGAAGGGTTTCTATGACTTGGCCATAGAATTTTTTTGCCCAGCATAACTTGGGCTGCGCCCATCCAGATAACAACATCATTGTGGAGTTCTCTGTACATATATCATATATCTAGACACAGCTTCGACATGTTCTTGGAGTGGTAATACTCCTTTTTTATCTTTCCACCCTCACTCTACTTCTCCTCCAGTTGCCCCACCAGATCAGAGAGGACGTTTAAAAGCAAATGGCCCTCTTAGGCAGTTTGTGAAATGACAATTTGTATGAAAAAATCATAGAGGCTTAATTTTTGAGTTCACAGTATGGAGAGTGTTCTGAAAGCTCACCAACTTTCTTCCTAAAGATTTCTTTGGTGGGAACCTTTCCTTCCTCCTGCAGACCACCTGCAGCTAGAACCTGTCTCAGGGGTGGCTGCCTCCAACACTGCCCATCATTTTCCCCCACCATGGAGAGAAAAGCTGGCTGAATACAGAAAGAAACGCTGCCGACTCACCGAACATTCTTGGGAGATCATTTACTGCATGTTTTATAAAACCAGGGACTGGATGTGCTTAAGAGCTTTTTATTAGATATTGCCGAGAGAGATAATAGTCCTATTATCCTGGTGACTTTTGAGACCATTCTGAATGCTGCTATTATTGAAAATGCAGTAATGAAGTCACCTCTCAAATCTAAGTGGGTGGATTGTCCACTTCAAACTGTGGCTGCCCCAGCTGGCTGGCTTCCCTCCTCCCTCTGTGGGAATGCGTTTTGAGAATGCAAACTTGCATAACCTTAGATTGAGAAAAAACACAATTAAAAGAGAATTTATTTTTCAGTGTAGGGAGGGAGGTTGGATCACACCAATCCAGAGTCTAAAGGAAAGCATTTCCCACATTACCCTTCTTTTCTGTGTGCTGCTTGGCTCTAAAAGCACCAGTCCTCCAGAGCTGATGTATTCCCTTCCATACAGCCAGATCATATTTTCAACGAGGCCAAGAATGTGTCCTTAACTTTAAGTACTTTCTTGATAACAGATCTCCTATTATGAGGAATATTTACGATGTAGTTAAACTGGGATTATAACCCCTACATTGGTATTTCTGGTCTTTTGAGCTACACACTTAAAACAAGGTGTTTCTGTGTACACAGTACTCCATTTAATTATCATTTTAATTACTTTATTGACATAAACATTAGTTTGGAACACATTTTACAATAATGAATATAACATACAAGCAATTTATAATTTTCATTATGTCTTATCTCATGCACATTGTGTGAGGCTTGATGGTAGATAATTAGTTGATTGGATATGAAAGCACCCAAAATACTGATGGGTAGCAGAGATGAGTTCTGATTAGTTGGTTCTTTCTGCCATCATCAATTATATATTGTTCTTGTATTTATTCTTGATGGATACTGAGTAACATGCAGCTTGCAAAATTTGTAGAGAGAGATGATACAGTGATTGTATTTGGAAGATATTATAACACCTACTTTGTAATATGGAGAAATTCAAATATTATTTCAGAAATTAACTGTCTTTAGATTTTCTCAAGCATCGTTATCACTACTGATTTTATGCATGGGTGTCACAGATGCATTTTTGTAAATACCATGTTTCTCAGCATACTAGTAGGGTTAAAATAAGAAATCCAGCAATAGAAGGGTGAGGTACACACCCAAAATAGCAAAGATGAAAATAAAAAGTGCTCTGAGAGGGTGGTACAATACTCCTGTTTCTAAGACTGTGCCCTCCTCCAGGTTGGAAGTGGGCGAGGCAAGATGATGACCGTCACACATGTGATCTCACTAAACTCACTGTCCAGACATCAGAGCTCTTCTTTACATTATCTTGGTAACTGGACTAGGAAGTGGCCATCTAGTCACCTTTAGTGTTTTCAAAATCTGCATTGATTGCTTATTCACCAAAGTCTGGTATCTCAGATTGAACCATCATCTGAGTAGCAAGTTACTTTTTCAAGGGCATAAAAGGTGCACCAGTAAACTTCCAATGTAGATTCATGGTTACTCTTTGAGGATTTACTGAATGTAGATCCATAGGCCCAGCTTACCTTGTCAAGTTGTGAAGTTTTGTAGGGATGCTTCTTACTGCCAGTTGAGCCTTCTCATACTGTCCTTATATTGGGTTGGCCAAAAAGTATGTTTGGGTTTTTCTGTGAGATGGTACAGAAAAACCCAAATGAATTCTGGCCAACCCAATACTTTGCTTTGTCCACAGGGAGAAGAGGATAGGTTGGAAATGAGGCTGGAAATCCAGGGGCCATGTGAAAAGGAATTCAGGGTTTCCCAGGTAGCGCTAGTGGTAAAGAACATGACTGCCAATGCAGGTGATATAAGAGACGTGGATTCGATCTCCAGGTCAGGAAGATCCCCTGGAGAAGGGAATGGCTACCCACTCCACTATTCTTGTCTGGACAATCCCATGAACAGAGGAGCCTGGTGGGCTATGTTCCATAGGATCGCAGAGAGTCAGACATGATGGAAGCGACATCACACACACATTTTCATTTACAAAGAGAAGTAGAAATTCAATTTGTAGAAGTTGGGAGATTTTTAGGTTTGCCATTAGATAAAATTATGCCAGCAAATCCATCCGAGGGTAGATCTGGCCTTGGAATATAAATTCCTTATTTTGCTTTCCTTTCTCTGAGACTGAGTTCTGATGAAAGCCAAGGAAGAAATAAATGGAAAAGTATCACACCAGGGCTCAGGGCTTCACTGCTGCTGCTCTCTGTCATTTATTAAGGTCCAGTGCCCTCTGAGCACGTCTTCATCATTTCGTGCATGGCAATGAGGGATATTTAACTCAAAGAGAAGCAGGCAGCATGCTGATCGAATGTCATACTGCCGGTTGGCCTACCTTGAAATACCAGAGTGGATTGGCTTCAGATGGGTAACCGATGTGGTTTTTCAAAGGGATATCCAATTCCGACTGGTTGGGGATGCAACTCAGCGACTTGAGATTGGCCAAGAAGGGTGGAAAGGCCTCCCTGCAATGGAGAACTAGAAGACTCAATGGTGTAGTTAGTATAGACAGTGTGCGTTGCCTCTAGGGAAGTGAACATTGCTATTTGAAGTGAAGCCCGGTGGTTTGACTTTTCCCCAGATTCCACCTACACAGCAGTCAGAATACATTGCTTTTTCACAAACATGCATTCCACTGTCCTATACACAGGTGTAGATTAATGCAGATTAATTTGGCATAGTGCATCCAATTGCTGCTGTGAGATATATTTTAGAATTACTTCCTAGCTCAGGCTAATGGTGAGAATCAAATAAGACATAAAAGTAGGTTTACATAGATTGTTTTATAAATCAGATAAAGCTTTCTATTACCTACCATTGGAACTGGATGCATTTTTGCAAGCAACATAAGGGTTGTGCATGTAATACTTTCATTATTTCCAGCAAAAGTAAAACAAAATAGAAACAAGTCCATTGAATTTCACCACCATTAACTACTATTAACTGTAATTTTTCTTGACAAGCTCTCTCATCTGATGATGAGTGGTAACACTGGGAAAAGTCTCCTGAAAAATTGCATAAACGTTAATGAAATATGCCCTTGTATTTTAAGTATGCCCAGTTCAGACATTTAAAATAGAGCAATTTATAATGTGTTAACAGTCAGAACTCCATCTTGTTTTAAATAAATTTATTTTTCTACTTCTTGTGAGACTCTAACTCACTCTGAGAAGACTCATGACATTTCACTGCACGAGGCAGGTCACAAATTGAATAATGTGAAATAACATTATTAGAGAACTGAAGAAAATGATATGGCAATAATGCATTTTACAGTAAAATTTGATAGTCCTCTAAAGATCAATGAGTGTGTTTGTTTACTTTGAAGTGAAAGGACAAAAGGCTTCATAATGGAATCTAAAAAAACAGCCGAATTAAAGGAATCTTTGCCAGATGAAATGAACAGATTTCCTAGTCTGCAGTGAATTCAGAAAATATACCACGTACTTGGCAGTAGGAAGAAATAGCGTAGGCACCTTCTGTGATAATGTGTCATTATAAAGCTACCCTGGAATGAATGAAGTTCTCTCCTGGCCACACAGAATAAAACAAGCTGCAAGTCACAAGGGTCCTGTCCTGTCCCAAACATTGATTGAAAGGGCACTTTATAAAGAGAGAAAGAAACAGCAGGGCACCTTCATTTGCATGACCAAACGCTAATGATGGAGGCGCTTTTATGGACCCACTGTATACACAGAATAGGTTCAATTAAAAAGAAGCTATTTTACACTGGCCTTTACCTCACCAGGATTAAAAAGAGAGAGAGAAAACAAAGACCATTTATCTAGGTAACAATACATTACTTTTTAGAAAAATGAAGCAGAATATAGGGTAAGCAAGAAGCGTGGGTCTCCCATGGTTTTATCTTTGCCACTTCTCTTCTTGACCAGGGCATCTTAACACCTCACGAAGATTTTTCTTTCTAAATAGAGTAAGTATGAATGATGGTGAGAGTGTACAGGAATATAGTAGCCTATCCTGACCAAGAACATAATTTGGAACTTCTTATGAGTTGAAAATCAAGCTGCATTAGCAGGGACCAACGTGAAATGCTTTCTGATATTTTGGGGCTTGATAAAATGAGTCGGGGTGTTAGAGTTCAATGCCTATGGACAGATGTTCCACAGACAAAAAAACGAGGCTCTTAATTGGCTCTAATTAGCACCCTTGTTGGCAGAAGGGATTGACAAGGTTATTTCTATGACACCCCCCACCCCTGACTCCCAGAGCTGTTCTTTCCAGGACAAGCGGAGGGCAATGTAGGTAAACTTACGCTCTTAGTCTTCAAGGATTATTTGTGCCCCTAAACAAAGAGAGGCTTCACATTTCTAAGCTGTCAACTTAGTAAGATTCTTTGCCTAGGATATACATTGGCTTTTATTTTTAATTAAATAAAGCATAATTAGTGGAAAAACAATACAGCAGAGTGACAGGCACTTTTTTGTGGGTTTGTTTGTCTCTGCTTAAAGAAGCAGAAGCAAAAAGGGGGAAAAAAAGAAGCTGTATTAAGGATGAGAAAAACAATCTCAGCACATTCTAGATGTTCACAGTAGTATAGAACATAGAAGATGCTTTGTACTGGTGCAGACCTCTGCAACATGCTGCATGATACATCTTTTCAATGGTCTGATTCTAATCACTTGCATCTGTAAAATGGGAAGTACCATCAGCCTTGGAAGAGGGCTGAAATATCGTGAGAACAAGTGATGGTGGAGAGTCAGCATGTGATAAAGGAGTCTGGCTGCGTTTTAATAAATATTAAGTGAAACTCTGTGGAGAGATGCTTGACATTTCAGCAAAGGCTTCTTGCTATATAATTGCATACTTGGTAAATATACAAAAGTTGTTATTTTTTAATTTATTCAATTTAGTGCTAATAAACAACTCAAAGAATAAATTAAAACCATTGTTAGTAACGTAACAGATTTTTCTGATGTTGTAGCATGATGGTATACATTTCTGAAGAGCTGGAGAGGATATTAAATATGGATTAAGCCCTTACTTTCTCCTAAAAAGACTGAGGGATTGGATCTTGAAAATGAAATAGACCCAAAGAATTCCCATCAACAAGACCCATGGGTGTGAGACACCATATGTGAAGTTAGGATGGTTTGATGTCAGGATACCTAGAAGCTGGCCTTTCCTAAGAATGTGTGTTTAAGGAAAAATCTTTAAGAAATAGAAGATGGATAGAAGACAGCCAAGCAAAGAGCCTGGATGTAGCCTGACCCCATGGAGGACCTTTGTCCCTCAGTCAAGTGGCTCTGTCTGCTGAGGGCAATTGTCTAGGGAAGAGCTCATCTGGGGAGGACCCACAGTGGCTAGAGGGAGGGAGCATTTGGTGATAGGGATGTGGGCAGGCTCCAGGGCTGCAGGATGGTAAAGTTAGGCAGCCCTCTCCCTAAGTGGGGCCTTGTGGTGAGTGAGCGACTTTCAGAAGAGCTAGAATGCATTCAGCAGAACAAAGTCCATCCCAACTAACACAATAAAAATGGCCTTTTGACCAGCATAGTCTGCACGTAAATGAGCCCAACAGTTTTTTCTTTCACATGAACAGTCCTGTTTTAAGTACAAGAGGGCAACCTGGTAGTTACGTGGGGTTCTGATGTGCTCATATGTTACAGAGACAGAGGAGATGGCAGTGCCGCTCACGAGTTCTGCTCTTTCCTCCCGGCCTGCACCTCATGTGTTACGCCTCATCTCTCGAGTACTTCTTTTGTAGTCATCTCTCAGGGTGGCACACTAACACCTGACCATCCCAGCCAGCAGGCTCTCTGGATGCTGCATAAACACCTCTTGTTCCCAAGGCAAAGGGATGTTCCTCTCACCAGGAACCCTGGGAGCATGGTGTGATGCTGACTCTAGATCCCATTCAAGTCCCACACAAGTCCCAATACGTTCTGGTGCCAGTCACTCCCTCCCACCAGCCCATTTCCAGACCTGTGAAAGAACCTCCTCCAGGGGCCCCAGGCCCCAGTTCCCTCAAGGGCACACCCCCTTACAGATTCTAGACCTCCCAAGACTGCTACCCTCAAAGTAGAGTCATATGGCTAGCGTCATGCTGTAGAAAGATTGCTGTGGCCCAGGAGAGAGATGCTGAAGGCTTTCAATAAGGTGTCAGTCAAGAAGAGGGGATACAGAGAGAAAGCATGGTCTGTGATCCCATTGCGAGGAGTAAGTGATTGACAAGATATATGATCTGAGGGCTAGAGTAGAAATTTTAAAGTAACTGCCAGTTTTCTTGTTTTAAAACATGGGTGGATGGTGACACTATGGAGACAGGTAGAACATGAAGCTTGGGGCTGAAGTGTTAATCCATGCAATGACATGGGTGAACCTCAGAAACTTTGTGCTAAGTGAAAGAAACCAGACACAAAAGTCCATCTATTGTATGATCCTGACTAGGCAAATCAAGAGAGGCTAGAATTTAGGCTGCAGGTTAGAGGTTGCCTAGGGATGGAAGAGGAAAGCGAAAAGTTGGCTTAAAGCTCAACATTCAGAAAACGAAGATCATGGCATCTGGTCCCATCACTTCATGGGAAATAGATGGGGAAACAGGGGAAACAGTGTCAGACTTTATTTTGGGGGGCTCCAAAATCACTGCAGATGGTGACTGCAGCCATGAAATTAAAAGACGCTTACTCCTTGGAAGAAAAGTTATGACCAACCTAGATAGCATATTCAAAAGCAGAGACATTACTTTGCCGACTAAGGTCCGTCTAGTCAAGGCCATGGTTTTTCCTGTGGTCATGTATGGATGTGAGAGTTGGACTGTGAAGGCTGAGCACCGAAGAAGAATTGATGCTTTTGAACTGTGATGTTGGACAAGACTCTTGAGAGTCCCTTGGATTGCAAGGAGATCCAGCCAGTCCATTCTGAAGGAGATCAGCCCTGGGATTTCTTTGGAAGGAATGATGCTAAAGCTGAAACTCCAGTACTTTGGCCACCTCATGCAAAGAGTTGACTCATTGGAAAAGACTCTGATGCTGGGAAGGATTGGGGGCAGGAGGAATAGGGGATGACAGAGGATGAGATGGCTGCATGGCATCACTGACTCGATGAACGTGAGTCTGAGTGAACTCTGGGAGTTGGTGATGGACAGGGAGGCCTGGTGTACTGTGATTCATGGGGTCGCAAAGAGTCGGACACGACTGAGTGACTGAACTGAACTGAGGGATGGAGGGAAGCAAGGGTGGGGGAGGAGGGTAGGAAAAGGGTATGGGATTTCCTTTTGGAGTGCTCAAAATATCCTGCAACAAGATAATGGTGGTGGCTGCACAACACTGTGAATGCACTAAAAAGCACTAAATAGTTTGTTTTAACAGGGTGAACTTTCTGTTATGTGTATTTAACTACAACAGGGCAGATAGATAAAACAAAATGAATGCTTAAATGAAACAAACCAGGAGGAGGAGGAGGAGGCTAAAGATGATGGGTTTAATTTTTGCTTTCTGGGACTCAAGGTGTTTGTGGGCCATGGTTGTGGAACTGTCTAGCAGAGAGCTAGATTTGTGAGTCTAGAGCTCAGGGAAATGTCTGGGCTAAAGATGCAGATGTGGGGGCAGGGCAGTAGGTGATATCTCCCAAGAAGAGCGGAAAAGCAAGGAGCTCATGGGGAAGAGTGTCATTGCAGATGGGCAGGCAGAGGAGGAGAAAGCAGGTGGGATGGCCTGCATGGAGCAGCCCAAGTAAGGCAGCTCAGAACCATGTCTACAGTGCGTGCTCAATCACTCCTGGTGGGGAAATGATAAGCCCCATTGCTGGCTATGCCTCAGGCATCAGTGATTATCTTGCATTCTGTGCTGGGCTTTTCACTGAAATCACACTCTGGCATTTCACCTCTCATGCTGTGTGACTCAGCTCTTAGTCTAAGGTCTGCCGAGTGTGTGCCAAAAGGGTGACATGGTAAACGCTCCAGGGGACAAATCCATGCTATAAGAATGTTTTCATATAAATACTACTCATTTAAAGAGTTAGAATCTGCCCTCAGATAGCATTATCAGAAGTCACTGGAAGCCACACTCAGCTTTACCACTGACAAGAATAGAGGTAAAATCCATGAGGATTACCAAGCAAAATGACAATACTCTGACTTCACTAGAAGACCCTCCTAAACAGGGTGAGATGTGACCTGGAGTTTGCTTACATTTTAGTTTTGGAGATGATATGGCAATCGAGAGGCTCAGATGACCCAAGTTTCACTTATTTTCCACTTTAGAAAACTGGTCCCTGGGATTCCCCTCCCCTATCACCTTGCTTGCTCTTTTCTTTGAGCAAGCCTGTTTGTGTCACCCCCCGCCCCCCCACCTCAGCAACTGCTTCTTTCCCCAGGTCATTAGGTGGTAAGGTGAGTATGTGAAAAGAGTGAAAAGATACCTATTCCCCTCCAATCCACATATTTGGTGGCCCTGGATATAGTCCTGTATTCGTTTGCTGGGGCTGATGTAACAGTCCCACATGCTGGGGGCTGAAACACCAGAAATGCATTATCCCCCAGTTCTGGAGACTAGAAGCTCGAGATCAAGGTGTGAGTGGTGTTGGTCCCTTCTGAGAGCTATGAGGGCAGGATCTGTTCCAGGCCTCTCTCCTGGGCTTGTGTAGATGGACATCTCATCCTTCTATCTCTTCATATCACCATCCATATACAGGTATTTCTGCATCCCAATTTCCTCTTCTTGTCAGGACACCAGTTGTGTCTAATGGGGGCCCACCTTCATGATCTCACTTTCATTTGATCACCTCTGTAAAGACCCTGTCTCCAAATATGGTCACATGCAGAGGTACCCATAATCAGCCTGTTGCCTGAATTTGCCTTTCCTTCATGGCACAGGTCTCACAACCTTTGTTAGATGGGCTCCTTCAGATGGCAGGACGTAGTGATGGGCTGCCGGGTTCTGTCCCAACCCTGCCAGGGGGAAGCTTCACGAACATGAAATCTGCGCCCCCCCAACCACCCCACACACACATCCACCCACCCCAGGAAAGCCACGCTGAGCTCTTTCTCCTCCACCCTCTCAGAATGACTCCGGTATAGGGAGCTGACTCAGGCCGCATCTGCAAACAGTAATTTCCAGATAACATTGTTACTGCAATTACCAAGTTAAGAAAAGGCTGCTCAGCCGCTACCTGGGCAATGGAGAAAGTAATGAAAAAATAAAACAAACAGATTTGCTTTTCTCCTGTGGAGACAGCCCATTCAGAGGAAGCAGCCCCCACCTTCTCTGCCAGCAGCTCTGAAGTAACCCCGGCTTCAGACCGGTCTGCTTCCTGGGGGCCGATCATTCTTGGGCTTTGCAGTTGGAGGCTGTGCCAAGAGAGCCCGCTGGAGACCCAGAGACAAATCTGGCTGTTGCCCCACATTCTCTCCCCACTAAATCACAGTTTTCTTTCACGGGAAGGTGGCTATTGTGTGGCTGTCAAACTGAGGCAAGTGAAACGTGCCCGAGTGACGGCATGCATTAGCAATAGCAGCTCCCTCTGTCACATGCAAGCTCTGAGGCAGCGACAAGGCAATTTGGCCGATAGATGGGTGATTAAAAATAACAAAAGGCATGAAGAATGGGAGGGGAAAGCTCCTATTACCTTGTGGTCCCCAAACCAACGGGGTGGCCAAATACTTCCCACGTGAACAGAACCCCCAGTCAGAGGTGCAGACCCCAAGGCAGGGCATCATCCCTGAACCAGCCGTGGATGGTTTCCTTGACCAGGTCTGGGAATGCAAGCTGGGTAGTGAGGGAGATGACAGCAAGATCTGGGTTGGGTTCAAGGTCTGGGTCAAGACCTGAAACTTGATGGTTAGAAACAATGTTTCTGGCGGGGGGTGTGTATGCTGGGGACTCCTGAGTGTGCTCAAGACTTGTGGACATTTCTCACAGTGTCATGTCTCAGATGGGAAAGCTTAGATGATAGCCAACCAGAGACGATTAAAGGCAAATTATCTCTCAGCTCAAGGGAACCCTGGTTTAAATTGGATTTGTGATCTAACATTTGCATGAGTGTAGGAACCACATCACCAGTGTGGGGCCCTGATGGGAGCCCACCTACCTAATCCCATGTGTCAGAACCTGGGAAATCGATTAGGTAGCAGAGCACCGGGCATGGAGAGGTCTCAACCGAAGAGAAATTGCCACAGTCCTGGGCAGACTACACATCAGGCCAGCAAGAACTAACACCTTTTCCCCACCTCTTTCCCTATGCTTAATGAACCTCTGTATATAACGATCAGTGAGCACCAAGTCTACATTCTCACCCTGGCTTCTCCTTTAACCACTAAAATGTGAGCCTCCTGCCACAGGTCCTAATTGTCTACTTAAATCAACTCATCCACACCGTCAGGCCACATGACACACGTGCCTGCCTGTGGGTTCATTGCGAGAGGACAGGTGATTTGTCCTGTGAGAGGAGACCTCCGTGCAGATGGATTCCTGTCTTTACTACCTTCCGGTTTGGAAATTCTAAAGTCAGAGAGGGATAGAGCATCTTTGCTAAAGGGTTCTGGGCTTGGTCCCCGCACCATCCAGCGAGCTGTCTCTTTAATATAATGCTTTGTCTCTCCTGGAAAAAACAAAGCCTTTTTCCCCGGTGAAGCTTCTGCTGGCTGTATCAACTGCAGTTTTAACATAGAGAAAATGGAAGGAGAAAGGGATTGTGTGGGGAGGGAAATAGCTCTTTTTCTCAAGGCAGTTTTCTCCATGGAGGTGAGTTGCAACGTATTTGAGAGCTCCTGTCAATCTCCATCAAGCAGGGCAGTTAGTAGAGTGGTTAGGGATATGGGCTTTGGCATCAGGCAAGTGCAGGCTGTCATCTCACCTCTCCCTCCTCCCACTGACCCAGCTGTGTGACTTTTTAAAAATAATAGCTTTATTGATTCAGGTACCATAAAATAACCTTTTAAAGTATACGATTCAGTGATTTGTGGTAGTCACAGACTTATGCCATCATCACCACTGTCCAGTATATGTTCATCACCCCAAAAAGAATTCTTGTGCCATGAGTACTCATTCCTCACTCCCCAAACCCCCAGCCCCTGGCTACTAGTAATCGACTTTCTATCTCTATAACTATGCCTATTGTGTACATTTAATGTACATGGAATCATTCAACATGTGGTCTTTTGTATCTGGCTTCTTTCACTCAGCATAGTGTTTTCAAGATGCCTCTATGTTGTAGCATGTACCAATATTGTGTTCCTTGTTATGGCCGAATAATATTCTATGCTCTGGCTATACCACATGCTGTTTGTCCACTCATCATTTCATGGATATTTCAGTTGTTTTCACTTTATGTCTATTTTCTCCTGGCTAATGATGTTCTGCATCTTTTCACCTGCTTGTTGCCCATTCATATATCCTCCTTGGAGAAACATCCATTCAGATCCCTTGCCATTTTTTAATTGTTTTCAGTTCAGTTCAGTCACTCAGTCATGTCCAGCTCTTTGACACCCCATGGACTGCAGCATGCCAGGCTTCCCTGTCCATCACCAACTCTTGAAGCTTACTCAAACTCATGTCCATCGAGTCGGTGACGCCATCCAACCATCTCATCCTCTGTCATCCCCTTCTCTTCCTGCCTTCAATCTTTCCCAGCATCCGGGTCTTTTCCAATGAGTCAGCTCTTTGCATCAGGTAGCCAAATTGTTGGAGCTTCAACTTCAGCACCAGTCTTTCCAGTGAATGTTCAGGACTGATTTCCTTTAGGATGGACTGGTTGGATCTCCTTGCAGGTCAAGGGACTCTCAAGAGTCTTCTCTAACAGCACAGTTCAAAAGCATCAGTTCTTTGGTGCTTAGCTTTCTTTATGGTCCAACTCTCACATCTATGCATGACTACTGGAAAAACCATAGCTTTGACTAGATGGACCTTTGTTGACAAAGTAATGTCTCTGCTTTTTAATATGCTGTCAAGTTTGGTTATAGCTTTTCTTCCAAGGAGCAAGCATCTTTTAATTTCATGGCTGCATTTTTATGGTTTCAGTTCCAGGCTTCTTTATATAGTTTTGATACTAGACTGTTATCAGATATATGACCCACAACTATTTTTCTCCCATTCTGTGGAGACATTTCTTGACTTTTCTGAGTTTCCTTAACTAAACAGAAAGTACAAGTGCAACCTCCCAGATTTTTTGAAAAGAGTCAGTGAAGTGATCCATTGACACACATGGCGGAGTGAGTGTCTGGCACACAGTGAACTTACCTGAATAAGTCTTGTGATCATTCACTAGGATCAGCCAACTTAGATTCATGGTGAGACAGAGGCAAGGTGGGAGCCCTGGAGCCCTCAGTTTACATCTAGTGAGTGTGATGTTCAAAGAGCTTTGAATTGACTATCGTGTTATTCCTAGAATGACTCGAGCTGTTTTATTTCAGATGATTACACTTTTATTCTAAGTATATTTTATAGTTTTAGAAATTAACTGATAATTCCTGGCCAGTATTGGGATCTGCCACTTTCCATGTCTATATTTATAGCTCTCTCTGTTTTTCTCTCTATCTAAACAGCTAGCTGCCCATATATCACAAATGTGTTTATGAACAATAGGATAGAAATAGCCTAGTGTTGGGACAAATATTTAGAATTGGCACTTTCTTACTTAAGGCAAATCATGAAAGGATAGACCTCCAATTTATTAATATGTTTGCCGACAGTATGTAAAACCTACTTGTGACTCTATTGTGACTGAAACTGCTTTCTTCAACCAGAGATCTGGTAATTTCATCTGCAGGGATTCTTTTAATTCTGCTTCTGAATGCATTGGTATAAGAACCAGGATCCAATTTGTCCTAATACCATAATAATAGAAGTGGTAGCATTTATTAAGCCGTCACCATCATACTCTTTTCACATTACTCTTCACAAAATGCATGCAAAATAGATATCAGGGACCTTGTTTTAGAGACCCAAAAATGGAGGCTCAGAGAGATCAATCAGTTTGCCTACATTTGCACAGCTAGTAAATACAAGAGCCCAGACTGGACCCCTAGTCCATGCAATTTCCAAATCTTTGTTCTCTCCTTTATATGGCCTTATACCTCTTAGGAGCTTATATTTACCAGAGTTCTTATTCATTAATCATCTGGGTTATTTCTGTGTTTCAGAATCAGAAAGTCAATCCCTTCTAATTCACTGATAAAATGGTAGTACATAAAACCTAGTGTGCTGCGGTCCATGGGGTTGTAAAGAGTCAGACACAACATAGCAGCTGAGCAACAACACAGAACAATTTAGATCTATGTGTCACTCACTTATCTTGAGAATCTTTTCATCTCAGAACTTCAGCTTTTATTTTGGAGTCAATGGAAGTTCTAAGATATTGGCTTTACATGGCTTTAGCAGGATCCCAGGGTTAAGAAACAGCCACACTGTATTGGTGAACCACAGATAATTCATTTGCACCATGCTGAAGTTTGGAGAGAGATGGCCAAAATGATTCAACATGGCTGGCTTTCCACAGCAATGTGATTGTGCCATGTGCTGTAATTTATAGTGTAAACAAGTTTTCTGCAGAAGCTAAATTTATCATGCAACTAATTTAACATGCACAGAAGGAGCTGTTAAATTATTTCAGTCCCATTACTCAAAATGTTCAGAAAATTCCTCTGTATTAGAGCCAGTGCAGGATTGGTTCTGCAGCCAAGTGCATCAACATAAATGTTGAATTCCCTGGAGAAAATGCTTGCCTCATACTGTTATTTAGGGGAAATTTATGCCCAGACACTGTGGAGCCCCTTCTAAAACAATTCTCATTTTGTTAAAACAATAGGATCAAATTTTCTATCAAGTTACCCAGCATCTCTGCATTTATAAAACTTGTAGGCAGACACAAATGTCAATACAATGGTGATGTGTTTTTAAAGGATTAATACTTTATGAAATGTGGAAGTGGAACCTGAGGGTTTTCCTGTGACTTTCTAATTTTGTCTTTACCTACATGGGAAGAATTCCTCATGGAAGCCATATGTGATGCCTCAAAATTGTTTAAATTGGAGTAATTATCAGAACAAATGGTGTCATTGGATGATATTAGTCTGTTTGTGTTCCTTCTGCCTACCCAATGAATCAACATTAATACAGATTTTTAGAAACACTTGAAACAGTCATCTGTGATTCCATTTTTATTTTAAAATACAAGTTTAAAAATTGATTTAACCTTTTTACCTACTAAAACATACCTTTAGATTGACAGTTTCTATTACATAGTCCTTATCCAGAAAAGATGGATCCTTTTCTACCCAGTTTTTAAAGCTCTGAATCAGAAATAGGCATGAAATTTTATCTGGTGTGTGTTTGGCATCTGTTGAGATGATCATATTTCTTCTTATCATTTTATTTGTCAATGACATGATGTAGTATATGAATAAACTTCTCAATATCAAACATTTTATGCACTCTTGGAATCTGGTAGATTAATATTTTATGATATCCAGTTCAGTTTTATTTTATGTAGATTTGAATTTTACAGATTTGATAAAGTTGATATAATATTAATAGACTTTGTACTAAAAAAATTGATCTACTTCTACCTCTGATGTGGGAAAACTATTTGGGGCTGAGGTACAGTTCTTTTCCTTTCTGCAACTTTCACATTAATGTGAAAACACACTTCTCTAGTTTTACTTGGTTCCAAGTAAAAATGACATCTAATGTATTCAGGATAATCCAGGCTGATTTATCTTGAGCCAATAATCACAATAGATGATAAAGGTAGGGTGATTCCCATGTGCTAGCATTGTCTCATTTAATAATTACAGCAGTCCTATAAGCTGTTAGTGTTAGGAGTCCTCTCTCACCAAGGACTCACTCGGAAGTTCAAGGGATTTGATCTAAGGTGATGCAGCCAGTGAGGGTTTGAACTTGGGTCTGACTGCAGAGTAGGCTCAGGTCTTCAGCT
This sequence comes from Oryx dammah, assembly GCF_014754425.2. NCBI lineage: Eukaryota > Metazoa > Chordata > Mammalia > Artiodactyla > Bovidae > Oryx > Oryx dammah. The sequence continues at coordinate 52,276,352 of NW_024070207.1, forward strand.
CAGGCCTTACACTCAGCCTCTCCCTGTGCTCAGAAACCACATACAACTCAGCTGGCTCTGCAAAGAGGCAAGTCACTGGTCTCCGAGGACACTGAACACAGGCTAGTTCTTGCAGATGTGTGTCCTTGTACTTGAGCTATGTCTGGCTTAGTCCACATTCATCACTCCTAGCAAAGACAAGTCCATTAGCTGTTGTTCTGCTTATAGTAATGAAGTGCAATATGGGCATCATGTTTGATGGGAAAACTTCGTAAATGAGCATGTTCAGCATGGCCCCCGAGTCTGTACAGCTGGTCCCATAGGGAGCAGGGAGCCACTGACTAGGATTTCCAGTAGTGTAGGGGAAGAGCTCTGCCAAGGCGCTGTGAACACCCCACAGATATTCAAATAGGCTGTGTAGGTCGAGGCTTGAGCCACAGATAATCTGAGTCTTGGCAGAACACTTGGTGCTCTTCCATGAATGGGAGAGCACAAAACGATCTTGAGATGTACTTCAAGGCTATCTCCCACTTGCCTTCCCTCCTGTCTCCTCTGGGAGCCTGTCATGACACAATTTCCCATGGCTTCCCAGGGACTGGGGAGATATGGAATATTCTGTGCCACCCCCCGCCACACACACACCCCAAGGAAGAGAACTGCAGCCCATAAAACCTCTTAACTGAGGTCTAGAACGGGCTTCTCCACCACAGACTGCTTACTCTGCCAACGTCCAGTTCCAGTGGTCTTGATGGTGTCCTTTTTGGCGTGAGGGTCGAAGATCCAGGGGCAGCTCGCAGATCTTCCTTGCTTTCATTATGTAAGTATGTAACTGTCTGACTCTAAAAGTAGCTGGCTGGATCTTTAGCAGTCCCATCACCCGGGCTTCACTCTGTCTTATATGTGTTGCATGACAGGTGCTCACCCGACAGGATACTCACAGGGCCCCTGGGCTCTGTGTGCCCCCAAGAAAGTCCAGCTGTAGGATTTTATAGGGTTGAAACACTGTCAGTATGGGTTAGAAGACAATCTACCTCTTTTACCATAAACAAACTGTGGGTATGTTTGTTTGTTGGAGAGGGTGTTCTTTTGATGGAAGAAAGAGCTGGACATATCAATCAGCTGAGCTTTTCATAAGCAACCAGGCAACATTGCTGTCAAGGTTTTATGTAGGCCTCAATGGTTAGGTTTGAGTATTGTGCTTCAACAATCTGAAAGACAATGTGGATTCTTTATGCTTCAGCCTCCAGGAAATCCTATCTGCCCTGTCAGTTCAGGTAAACAGCCCTTCTTGACAACCTTTCTCTAGAAAGGGGTTTGAGTAACAGTTTAAAGCACTCCAAGCTACAGTGCTGTGTTATCAGCGGCTAAGGATTGGCAGTGCCATGGATCTCACTAAGAACTGCCCCCAGCTCCCATCAAGTTTCATGGAAAGCACAGGGACTGCCAGCAGGCACCAGCTGTAGGGTGCTTAATAGCACCTTAATATTTTTAGTTTTGAAGAGTTTCCTTAGATGGAGATTAATGGACCAGCTCAATCAAGGAGTTCTTTACTTAATCCTTTAACAATTAGGAGCTGATGGGAAGAGAGAAGTAATGAAGTGCCCTGTGTGATTGGGACATTCTTGGCAGGAACCTCAGGGGTTTCTGCTCTCTTTCAGCCACAGTTGCTCTAAGGAGCTTCATGGAACGACATCTGCCTTACCTCATCAGTGGGGAATGGAATTTATGAGACGTGTCTTCAGAGAGATGAAGGTTGAGTATGAGAGACTGTCCCCTCCCCTGGTCCTAGGGCAGGTGTGCGGGCCATGGGAGCAGCAGGAGACACTTGTGAACAGCGAGGGACAGCCTAGTGTGAGGGATGTGCGCGTGTTTTGAAGATGGGCAGAGTTCAGTGCCCTCAGAGTGGCTGGGAAGACATTGGGCATCAGGATCGTCAGTGTCCCGATCCAGCTGATTCTAACTTCAACAGTTCTGTAGAATCTGGGCCCTTCTCTCCCCCAAGCTGACTGTCAGTGTCTTGGTTCCCTGGACTATGACAACGGTGGTCTCACAGATGTCTGTGCTGCCTCCTTCTCCCAGTCCATCTATGGGTCCTTTGCTCTCAGAGATCTCTACGTCTGGCTCCCCATGTCCCTCCCTTGCTTAAAAACTGGTTCTTTCCCCTCTCTGTTGTTCTTCAGAATGAGGTAAGGTTTGGTCTCAGCCCAAACTACCTCGTTAGACTCAGCCCTTTTCACTGGTGCTGATCCATAGTATATTCCACCCAGCCCAAGTGCCCCACTCTTGCCCAAACCTCAAATCTCTTGCTACTCCTGCTTCTTCTCCTTAGGCTGCTCCTTCCTTCTTCCTCCTCTGGCAGTTCATTCTGCCTCAGAGACATTGCTCAAAGACTACTGCTTTTGGGTAGCCTTCACCAGACTCTCTGAGTAGACATCAACATCCCTTCTTTTGAGTCCCTTCTTACATGCCTCTAACATTGAACTTACAACATTACGTTGTTATTGTTTGTTTATCAAGCCTTATCCTTCTTAAGGTGTGAGGTTTTTTTAGGGAAAGAGGCCATGTCATCTCACTGTTGCCTCCCCAGGGCCAAGCACAGTCATGGCAAGTAGTAATGATAGTTACAGTAATCACAGTGTCTACCAACCATCTCACATACATAATCTCATCTAATCCTCATACTAGCCTTCTGAAATAGGTACTGTTATTGCTTCCATTGTACAGGTTAGGACACTGAAGCTATGATAAAAAAAAAAACTTGCCCTAGTCCACACTCAGTATGCTTTAGAAAGTGCAAGTGTTAGGTGCTCAATTGTGTCCAATTCTTTGAGACCTTATGAACTGTAGTCTGCCAGGTTCCTCTCTCCATAGGATTTCTCAGGCAAGAATACTGGAGTGGGTTACTATGCCCTTCTCCAGGGGATCTCCCCAACCCAGGGATCAAACCCAGGTCTCCTGCATTGCAGACGGGTTCTTTACTGAATGAACCACCAGAGAAGCCTGTTTTAGCACTAGGGTTCAAATTCAGCACAGCCCAACTGCAAATTCTGTGCTCTTGTGTGCTCCAACATTGTTTCACCCACAAATACCAAGCCCAGTAAATGATCCTGAATGAATCCCTATTACTCCGTATGGATGCCTCTCCACAATTCATTCAAGATGACTCAGACAGTACTACTGAAGAGTTGGCACCATCTACTATTAAGATGCATGCTTGGGATATTTTTTAAAACAAAAGATTCTCTTTTCCCCTTTGGAATGATCCCAGCAGCTGTTGTCAGGTCCAGGTTGGCCCACTGGGTTATGATCTTCTCCAGGGAAATCCACTCTCAGATGTTTTCACACACACCCTGAAAAATGATACAATAATGTTTGGGTGTGTGTAACATTCTTGAAAGCCATCTGAATTCTATTAGGCAGTTTGTCTTTTGCATGATAACTTGAGTTCCCATATTTGCAGAAAATGTCATAACCCAGAGAAATATACCAAGAAAATGAAAATCAAATTCAAAATAAATCCCATGGAGGAGAAAATTGGTATTGTGCTGAATTTATGTGATCAATTCAGTGGAAGTCCAAGGTTGAAGAGGTGGCAGTTTGATACAAGTCAATAATCATATACATCAAGGCTCATTCTATGAACTTGGGCTTATGTATGCAATATACATATAAATCCATACATGTCATGCATCTGGATAGAAATCAGATTCTTACTCTTTTGTTTCCTACCTTTGACTTGTACGTATGTACTCAGGACTCAAGCCAAACAGACTAGTCTGCATCCTTTGAATCTCTGAGATAGATATTATTTTTATGCCTATTGCACAGAGAAGTAAACTGAGGTTCAGAAAAGTTAACTAAGTTAACTCATGTTCTCTAACAAAATCCTGTATAATATCCACGGAGCCATAATTACCCCCAACATATGACTTGACCAGATGAGTTGTTTCCACAGTATGTTCATCATCCCTGGGGTACCCCAGAGGTCCCAAACCTGACTGTGAGCCAAGCAGCATGACTCTTTTATTTGGGGTTCTTAATAAGATTTCACCTGGCAAGGGAGGAATCTTGGGTGTGGGAAAGTTTGAAAACCATTGGTTTACAGCACAAGTCATCAGACTTTATTATGCTCAGATAGTAAATATTTCAGGCTTTGGGGGCCCTATCTTTTCCATTATAGCTACTGAACCTGGCCATTGTGGCATAAAAGCTCAGTTTGTATTTACATGAATGAGTAATGTGTTCCAATATGACTTTGAATTTGAATGCCATATAATTTTCATATGTCATGAAATATTATTCTTCTCTGGATTTTTTCTCAACCATTTAAAAATGTAAAACCAGTTTTAACTCACAGGCAGTATAAGAGCAGAAGGCAAGCTAGTTTGGACTGAAGGCCTCAGTTTGCCAACCCCTGGACTAAATAGATGGTCCCTAAAGGACCTCTCAATTCTCTCAGTAAGGAACCAGAGTAACCTTATGAGATGCCCTATTTTCTGAAACCCTAAGAAGACCATCAGCTATAAAAGATACTCCTTCTCTGGTCTTTTTGCCCATGGAAGGGTGCATGATCTAGTTGGGACCCAGACTGTGGACCCACTGGGTGACACTGGGCTAGAGGTCCCACCTAATACATCTTGGAGACTTATCCCCATAGAATACAGTCTGGATATTCAAACTATTTGTCACTGCCCCAGCCCTCAGACTTGGAATTTCCAGGATTCCCAGTGGGTTGGTCATGAAATCTGACATTTAAGTTAAAACCTTGAGAAAATTAAATGCAGCTTCTCCAGAGAAAAGAGCCTTTACCTTGGGGAAAGAGAATGAATGCTTTGAAAAATATCATAGCCTCTTCCTCATCGCCTGCCTCACTATCCACAAATGCTTCAGTGCTGTCGAGACTACAAAGCACTAGGTAGGGAAATAGACAATTCCCTGAGTAGTTCTAGTCCAGTCATATTTCATTTCCCCAACCTACTTTATGAAGAGGAAGTGTCGTTTAAGGAGTCAGTAGGACTAAGATACTATTCTAGAAAAGGATCCACAGTAAGAGGCTGCCTGACAAGAAGGCTCAGATCTACAGGCAACCCTGGACTCTCTGGGATGCCCAGCCCAGCACTGCTGTGTTATTCATTTGGAGAAAAAAATGAAAACACTTACTCTGATTACTATCAGCTCTGAATATTTATGAGGACAATGGTAATTTAAGCTAGTCCCCAGAAAACCCCAAAATATTTGAGAGAGAAGTTATGGTTCTCAGTTTTTGAGTGCCTAAAACCTGACTGAAATAGCCTCCTCCCCTTCCCCACACAATGGAACTAGCAGCACTGGCCCTACCTCCCAAGCCCATTGCATGTCCAGTGTCCCAGTGTGGGCTACAGAGAAGAGCACTCAGGCTGCCAGATGGAAGCTATGAGATAGCACAGGGCAACCCCTAACTGGTAGAACTGAAAATAGTTAAAGCTACAGTAGAAACAGATGTCCGATGGCATGAGACAAAGGCTGTAGCCATACATGGGCGATGTTGTAGGTACCTCCTCTGGGTGACAGGTGACAGAGGTAACACTTTAGGCACTTCCAGCTGGAAGAGCCATGGTCCATCTATGCATCATCCACCAATATGCAGCTATTTCCATCAACACCTGGAAGCCAGAATCTAGCCCATATCAAGTAGTGCACCTGATAGTCTGTCTGCCCAGTTCAGTTCAGTTCAGTCGCTCAGTTGTGTCCGACGCTTTGCGACCCCATGAATCGCAGCACGCCAGGCCTCCCTGTCCATCACCAACTCCCGGAGTTCACTCAAACTCACATCCATTGAGTCGGTGATGCCATCCAGCCATCTCATCCTCTGTCATCCCCTATTCCTCCTGCCCCCAATCTCTCCCAGCGTCAGAGTCTTTTCAAATGAGTCAACTCTTCACATGAGGTGGCCAAAGTACTGGAGTTTCAGCTTTAGCATCATTCCTTCCAAAGAACACCTAGGACCGATCTCCTTTAGAATGGATTGGTTGGATCTCCTTGCAGTCCAAGGGACTCTCAAGAGTCTTCTCCAACACCACAGTTCAAAAGCATCAATTCTTTGGCACTCAGCTTTCTTTATAGTCCAACTCTCACATCCATACATGACTACTGGGAAAATCATAGCCTTGAGTAGATGGACCTTTGTTGGTAAAGTAATGTCTGTCTCTGCTTTTGAATATGCTATCTAGGTTGGTCATAACTTTCCTTCCAAGGAGTGTCTTTTAATTTCATGGCTGCAATCACCATTGCAGTGATTTTGGAGCCCCAAAAAATGAAGTCTGGCACTGTTTCCACTGTTTCCCCATCTATTTCCCATGAAGTAATGGGACCAGATGCCATGATCTTAGTTTTCTGAATGTTGAGCTTTAAGCCAACTTTTTCACTCTCCTCTTTCACTTACATCAAGAGGCTTTTTAGTTTGGGGCCTCATTTTGTAATTCACAAAAAGGCACTGTGCAGCTTGCAGAACCACTCAGGGTTCAGAAGGTTGCTTCTGAGCAAGGATTCTGGGTCAAGTAACAGCTCATGAAGCCCAGTCTTACACGTGAAGGTTAAAGTCAGGCATGTCTTGGAACCACCTCCTGAGAGTGGTAGGCTCAAAGACAGAACCCAAGGTGAGCATAATGTCCAGTGGGGGCCATCCTTGACCTCTTTCTCTGGGTCCACAGGTGGTCACTCTGCAGATATAGGAGTGGGTAATCAAAGACAGACCTTTTTTTTTTTTTTTTAAACTCTCACTTGGAACTACCTAGGTATTTCCTCTTGCAACTGGCCTTCAAATTCTCCAGGGGATCTTAGGCACTCTGGAGGATTTCAGGAAACCCAAAACAGCCACCATGTGTTTAGAACATTCTAGAAGAATAAATCCAAACCTGGAAACTTTCCAAACTCCTTAAGGATCTTTGAACCTCTCCTCACCTGGTCAAGGGCTTCCAATGATGCCTGCTAGCTGATGCCTTTGCCAGTCTTTGGGTTACCATCAGAACTTTTTTGGTATTCTTCAAATGTTTACAGCACCATTGCTCAGGTACTAATAGCAACAATAGTAATAATAACCAAGATGAAAGCAAAAGCCACCTGTATTGACTCCAAGGCAGTTTGTATAAGCTTTATTTTTCAAATCCTTCCAAAAATTCTCCAAAGTAGATATTATTATTGCTCATTTTAACATGTGAGAAAACTTAGATTCCAAGAGTTTTATTAACTAGTTCAAGACTGCAAACCCATTAGAAAATCCAGTATTTGAACTCAGATGTGTCTGACTCTTAAGCCCTTGCACTGAGGCTCATGCTGCCACAACTAAAGGCTTCATTTTCTTGGAAACTTCTGGAATAATGTTTTAAGCTCTCTGTTTTTTCCACTTCAAAATCACCTGAGCATTCCACTCTGTGAAGTGGCAAGGTTTCTGGACAACAGATGTTACAGTTGCAAGTAATATGAGGCCTGTCACACCATAGTGTCCTAGGGTTTCCTGGTGCCAAGAGCCCTCTGAGGCTACCAGGATCTGCTTAAGGCCCAGAAAATTAGGAACAGAGAAGACCCTGAACATGGCTCTTCCTTCCTCCTCCAAGGCCTCCCAAGTCTTCTTTTTATTCATCCCATCTGATCTGTCCCAACCTTCCGTATCTAAGCTTTTCTAGACCAGAACTTGTTTTTGTTGACACAATCTAATGAATTATTTTATTTGTTAATACTCAAGAAATGATGTCATAGGTAAAATGAAAACAGAATTTTCACACAAAAGCAGACCCTGTGAAGCACTAGATCCTGAAAAAAACATCTGAAGTCACAAAGGATCACTGCTTTGTTCTGTTTTCATCTAAAGTAAGTCCCCCTATTCTGAGAGTGTGCTCATAAGTCCAATTTGTTTGTAAGTCTGACAATGTTAGCCTAGGTACCCAACTAAAATGATCAACTGTACAGTACTGTACTACAGTAGGTTTATAAAACTGTCCCACGTGGCTTAGCTGGTAAAGGATCCACCTGCAATGAGGGAGACATGGGTTCGATCCCTGGGTTGGTAAGATCCCCTGGAGAAGGGAAAGGCTACTCACTCCAGTATTCTGCCCTGGAGAATTCCGTGGGCTACAGTCCATGGGGTTGAAAAGAATCAGACATAACTGAGTGACTTTCACTTTCACTTTTCACACAAATAGTACTTAAAAACAAACACACACAAAAAAAAACAAAGAAAACATTTTTTAATCTTACAGAATAGTACCTGGAAAAGTACAATAGTATAGTCAAACAGCTGGCACACAGGGGCAAGTTCACATCTTTGAAAGTTCACAACTTGAAGACTTCTATGTAGGGATTTACTGTAATTGAGAAGTGGGAGAACAATTGTTGTTGTCATTGTTGATGACCACATACATGGGCAGACATTCACCTCACTGTGGTCTGTTCACATTTGGGGCTCTCCAATGTGTGCTGAATCTGTCCCTGGAACTATAACCTCATGAAAAGAGATTACCATTTTTCTGCTGAGACCACCTGAACTGCAATGGGCATGAATGGTGCTGCTATAATAATTAAATCCCAAATCTTTCATAATCCTCCACTTTCCCTAGAGTAATGTTCAGCATTAGCTCGAGATGGAAATGCAAACAAGTACATGTAGATTCAATAATAAAGCTTAATAGATCAGGGAAGGAGTGGGATGAAATGAATGCTTAACACCTCCAGAGATAACTCATAATCATTTGCCTTTCTAGTGATTTCCTTGACTTGTGTTTGCCAGGACTTGAATCTATGCATCAGACTGTCCTTTATTTTATTAACAACCAGCTCCACACCAAGGCTGTTGCACGGGAAGTGTTTAATGTCAATCATTATACAGATTGGCTGACTATTTCTAGAACTGTTCACTGGAGGGCCTTTCATTTCCATGTTAAGATCTTATCAAGTTGATTGGAGAGTCAAATCAGTGCTGAGTTCTGCTCTCCATGCCCTGGTTCTAACTGAAGGAGAGTAGCCTAAAGATCATGAGCCCATTTCTGGATCTTAGAGACCCCTGAGACATTTCCTGAGTCACCACAGCAAACTTTGGTTTGGTTGGCAAAATGAGATGAGAGAAACAAAGTCTCACTAAGACTTTGCTTATGGTGACTTGATAACAGTTATTTCTAACTGTGGCAATTTATTTCCAAACTAACAGATAATACCCTGCATTGTTTTGTGTTTTCATTCCTCATACATTGCTTCATGTTATGCTCACTGCCACCACCCTGCAAGGAGTTTAATTATTAATATTATCCCATTTAACTGACAAGGGGCATAGACGAGGTACAGAGACAGTAAATGACTTACCTATTGTATCAGAGTTTATGATTAACCTGCAGTTGAATCCATTTTGATTCCACATCAGTTTTGTTTTGTGGTGTTGTTGTTGTTGCTGTTGATTTTCTTTCTTATTCTTCCCTTTTTAAGTTACATCCTCTAAGAAAACATTACATACTCTGGCTGGAGATGTTATGGCTGGAGATGGTCTGGGTTCTGTGTTTGCTGTCATGATTTATGAGCTGTGTGACCATGAGCAGGTTCCTTAATCTCTCTAGGCCTCACTGTAGCCCCATTTTCCAGGAAGGGCTAATAATTTCCACCCAAAAATGGGGCTAATTATTATTTTGAGAACTTCCTTCATAAGATCCAAATTACATGGTGATAATCAAATAGTTAGGGCTTCCCTGGTGGCTCAGTGGTAAAGAATCTGCCTACCAATGCAGAAGACATGGGTTCGATCCCTAAGTCGGGAAGATTCTATTGGAGAAGGACATGGCATCCCACTCCAGTATTCTTGCCTGGAGAATCCCATGGACAGAAGAGCCTGGTGGGCTACAGTCCATGGGGTTGCAAAGAGTCAGACACAACTGAGCGACTAAACAACAACAGTCAAATACTTAGCACCTTCCCTGACACAGAAATAGATTCTCTAAAGGGTCAGAATCATTTAAACATTTATCATTTATTTTGCTGAACCCTTACATGTAAACTAACACATAGACATTGCCTACCAGAACACACACACACACACACACACACACACACAGAAAATGAAGCCCATCACAGGTCGTTTTTAAATGTTTGACTTCTATTCCTTATGAGAATGATACAGTCTTCATTTACCACAATGGGTTGTAAAGAATTATTTGTTCAGTCATAAGCCTGCAACTGCAAAGGAAATGCTAACATGCATTTTGTCTACTTCTCTAAAATCTTCCAAACATCCACTGGTCTCTTGAAGGACAGTCATAAATCCTGCAAATTTCACTCATCTGAAACCAACTCTAACAACTATCTTTCCCACGAATCATCCTTTATATCCATCTTCCAGTTTCAGTGAACACATCCTGGTCTTAGGTGATTGAGCACAAAACTGGAGGAACTGGACTTTTGTTGGAGATTTTCTGAAACCCACTGTGACCTGAATCCCTTTCTAACATTTGGACATAACCTCCGAAATAATGTGCTCTCCTAGTTATCAAATTAGAAGTTGCTTTTTGCCTTCCAGCTTCCCTTCTGGAAAATGCACACAAGTGGGAATCAGGAGATGGGAATTTTAGGATGGACTGTAGCACTAATTAGCTGTGTGACCTTGAACAAAACACTTGGCTTCCCTGAACTTTTCTTTGTCTGCAAAATGAGGCTGGTGGGCTACATCATTTCTGGGAAGACACTGTGTGGAAGGCTGAGGTGGATAAGCTGCCACACCTGTGTACATGGGGCCTGGGGACTGGGGGATGCTCAGTGGACAGCCAGTGCTGGGATCAGCCAGAGCTGGGAGTGGGGAGAGGGAAAGAGGATTCTTTTTGAGATGGAGATTATTTCTTGGAAGCTTTTGTGAAGGAGGTGCGATCTGACTGAGCTGTCTAGATAAAAATAGAACTTTCAGAGTTGAAGAAGGGACTTCTAGCCAGGGAGTGGAGCCTGATGCTGAGTCTGAAAGCAAGAAAGAGCCAAGTATGCTCAGAAACTAGTAATCAGTCCAGCAAAGCTGGGGCTGGCTCCACTTGAAGCCTGGGGATGAGGTCGAAACTTGTGTTTAAGAAATAAAAATAGTAACACCAATTGGTCTTTGAAAAGAGTGTAACTGGAATTCTAAGACAGTAAGTCACTCTTCATGCCGTAGCTCAAGTTTGGAGTTAGAAAGCGGGTGGCACTGGAATTAATATCCCTATAGAAACAGAAGGCTCTGCCTGCTCGATAAACAATTTTGAAAGTGCTAGTTCATCACCCAAATTCTGACCACTCATATTTTTCAGGTAACTTGCCTTAGGAGAGAAAGATTTCTTATACATATCGTGGGCTTACATCTCTGGGATCAAATTTTACGGGAAGAGATCGGTCATATATCAAAAGGTTAATGACGAACCATTTCTCACCCAGCTATTTTGTGGCCACCGAACTGCCACAGTGCAGAGGGCACTGGAAGGCAATGGAAGTTCACTGGGCCTTTTGCCTCTGTCATCCATAGAGCCCCAGCAGGCTCCAACAACAGCCTCTCCAGCCAGGGGCTGCCCTCATGCCCCTGTTCTTTCATGGGAGACTCAAAGCATCTTTTCTTGTAGAGATCCACAGCCACGTTCTGCCTCCACAATGATTGATCAGTACATTTATTACACTTTCAGTAGTAAAAATATATAGACTCCAGTCATCTCTGGAGATGCTGAAATGGTCCTTTTTTCCTTTGATTTAGGGGAAGGTAGAGAGGGAGGATGTGTGCGGAGTCAGACATAAATATAAGAGCTCAAATATCTAATTAGCTGAAAGAATCTTGGTTCCCTCTGCACCTTTGACAGAATTGCAGCTGTCAGATTGGAGCATCAATATTTTATCTTCGTCTCAAGATGTATCTGAGGATGATTTAGAAAAGACGCTTTCTAACATCAGTGCCACTGTTTTTTTTTTTTTCTTTTGTAGGATGCTTGAAGACGACTTGAAGCTGAGCAGTGATGAAGATGACCTTGAGCCCATGAAGACCTTGACCACTCAGTGCACTGCCACTGAGCTCTACCAGGTAGGAACAGCATAGGGCTCATTCTGGACCTGCAGGATGGGAGCTGAAGGAACTGGAATGGTTTTGCCATGCACAAGCCTACCTGCTGCTTCATCGCTGGGCTTTGGAGCAAGGGAAACAAGCAAGGGCAGGCAGAATGTTCTGGACCAGGTCAACTCAGCTCACACTTTCAGTGAGGAGATGTTGAGCTCTTAAAATTCACTGCTTTCACCCCTGCCTTTGCTCCCTCCTCACCATATACACCTACTGGTCATCAAAAGCAGTATAGATCGTCTTTCCCTATCCTCGGCTAAGCATGGTCTTGAGTGCAGTGTAACTTTCCTATAGTGACTCCAGCCAAGACTTAGCACCCAGACTCATCCACTCCTTAGAGTATAAATGTGACTACCCACATGAGCCTTTAGGCAAAAAGTTGTTGCTGCCCTGATTTCTTCCATTTTGCATCATTAATATTTATAGGACTTAACACCAAATTAGATGGCCAGAATGTGTGTTTGCAGCATTTCCAATGAGGCCAGACCTGTTGATTGAAAAAGGTCAGGTGTCATATATGAATCATGAGAATGGCAGTGGAGTGTGTAGTATCAGTGATGCCCATGTGTGTCCTTTAGGACAGAAAACTGTCTTGCCTGTGGGGTCCACTTGGGTGTCCCAAGAATCTCAAATAAACACAGAAAGATCACCTTCCAAAAAAAAAAAAAAAAAGCTAAGACCTAATCATGTTCTTTCTATAGTGAAGTCTCCTGAGCTTATAAAACTGAAACCAAGGTGTTTCAAGGCATGCTCAAGCACTAGTATTTACAGGTTAACAAGTACAGAATTCCACATTCACTAAATATTTTGTGAGGAGCCTGCAAAGAAAACCTTAGGAAAAACTCTCCAAGGCTCACCCACTCCATTCTCATCTATAATTGTTGACCCCACGAGAATGCTTACCATTTAGTATAATTTTAAAATTGAGTACATCGTCAATGTTCAGTTCAGTTCAGTTCAGTCGCTCAGTCGTGTCCGACTCTTTGCAACCCCATGAATCGCAGCACGCCAGGCCTTCCTGTCCATCACCAACTCCCGGAGTTCACTCAGACTCACGTCCATCGAGTCAGTGATGCCATCCAGCCATCTCATCCTCTGTCGTCCCCTTCTCCTCCTGCCCCCAATCCCTCCCAGCATCAGAGTCTTTTCCAATGAGTCAACTCTTCGTATGAGGTGGCCAAAGTACTGGAGTTTCAGCTTTAGCATCATTCCTTCCAAAGAAATCCCAGGGCTGATCTCCTTCAGAATGGACTGGTTGGATCTCCTTGCAGTCCAAGGGACTCTCAAGAGTCTTCTCCAACACCACAGTTCAAAAGCATCAATTCTTCGGCGCTCAGCCTTCTTCACAGTCCAACTCTCACATCCATACATGACCACTGGAAAAACCATAGCCTTGACTAGATGGACCTTAGTTGGCAAAGTAATGTCTCTGCTTTTGAATATACTGTCTAGGTTGATCATAACTTTTCTTCCAAGGAGTGTCTTTTAATTTCATGGCTGCAGTCACCATCTGCAGTGATTTTGGAGCCCCCCAAAAATAAAGCCTGACACTGTTTCCACTGTTTCCCCATCTATTTCCCATGAAGTGATGGGACCGGATGCCATGATCTTCATTTTCTGAATGTTAGGTGGCCAAAATTCCCCTCTCCCTTATTTTCTCCACTTTATTCAGCTTGTATTTTGGATAATATCTAAAAATTGCATCTTTATAACTTTGGTGCTTTATAAAGACCAAATACCTTTGTCTCCCAGGAGCTTGTGGTACATTTCCTGAATTCAAGCAATCCCTTTCCTACTTGGGCTCCAGAGCAAATGGAAAATGCACACTTACATTCCCGTGTGTGCCACTCCTGCTTTCAGTGTTTAATGTGCCAGTGACCAGAACATTATAATGGCAAATAACCCCTCCAAAAAAATCCTAGGTCATTGATCTTGACAGATGCAACATGACTTTTTAATGAATACACTTCCAGCGAATCATCAACAGTAAGCCAAAGTAGAGTTTGGAGGTTGACTTCATGTGATTACACAAGTTCAGTCTGCTCTTTTGGCTTCTCGAATTGTTATTTTCTGTATTTATCTGAAGAAGTGGCATTAGGTCAGTTGGCCTGAATCCTTTAGGGGTTTAAGATGTTTCAGGTGACCGTGTCAATGCCTTGACCCTCAGGTAATGCCTGCTGGTGAGTTGCCGGTGCTCCGTGGCACACTGCCCTTGGCCTGGTCATGCCTTCCCCAACAGAGGTTCTCATTTGAAGGGGGAGTCGACCTGGGATACCTAAAGTAAGGCAAAATGACAACCTATTCCCGCTAACTGAGTCTAGCAAGTAGTGGGCATAAAGTTATAAACATTTGCAAATAAACCCTTCTTATAGAGTCTAAGGACTAGTTACAAAGCCCAAAGGCTCAAGGTCAGGAGACAATGCTCCTGCGGTAGAAGGCAGGCACTGTGACACCAAGTTTTGATGAGTTCTGGCTTTCTAGGACCAAATATTCTTTTTTAAAAATGCATGGGTTGACATCATTTTCCTTTTTTTGTCATTGTGATAAAACCCAAATAACATAAAATCCACTATTTTAAAGTATAAAATTCAGTGACATTGAGTCCATTCACAAGCTTGTGGATCCAACACCTGTTCTAAAATATTTTTATCACCCCACAAGGAAGTCATACATTGAGCTGCTACTCCCCAGCTCCCCTACCTCCCAGCTCTTGACAACCACTAGTCTACTTACTGTCTCTGTGGATTTGCCTTTTTCATTTGAATGAAATCATACAATACATGACCTTTTGTGTCTGGCTTCTTTCACTCAGCATTGTGTTTTTTAGGTGCATCCATGTTGTGGCCTGGATCAATACTTTCATTTTTTATGACTAAATACTATTCTTCTGCCTTTTATTCATCCATTCCTCAAGTGATGGACACTGGGCCCCACCTTTTGGCTATCAGAAATAGAGTTGCCGTGAGCCTTGGCGTATATGTTCTTGTTGAACACCTGTTTTCAGTTCTTTTTTTTCTTTTTTTTTTTTTTTAATTATTTTATTTTATTTTTTTTTTAATTTATTTATTAATTTTTAATTTTTACTTTACAATTCTGTATTGGTTTTGGCATAGATTGACATGATTGAATCTCTCGATTCTTTCAGTCTTTCCCCCCTAGAAATGGAATTGTTCGATCATATGGTAATTTATGTTTAACTTACTGAAGAACAAACAAAATCATTTTCTTTTCCAATGAGATAACATGGCACCACATAGGTCATGTGGTGCTATTCCCTCATCTTTTAATTGAGCCCATCACATTTCCAGCAACATTAGAAGTTCTGAGCACTCCCACTGATCTGTGCCAAACATTAAGTTAGGTGGTTGGTCTTACTCAAACCTCATGGCAAATGTTAGTGGTAGATTTGGGCCTCCAGTCCAAGCTGCAGAATTGCAGAATCATTCTATTTTGGACAGGATGGTTGGAGGGAAAGCATCCAAACAAATGCACAAGTGCGATAAATGATGTGTCCGAGGGATCAGACCACTCCATGGGTTTGAGCCAGCATTATGCATAGAAACTTTCTCAGAACCCAGTAACTACATTCAGACACACATAGTTCAATAAAAAAAAAACAAAAACATTTAGCTTTCTGAAGATTTCTTCAGATCATCTCATTCATAATCATTGCACCTGGGCTCACCTAAGGAGACCCAAATTGCCCAGATTTGGTGAGTAAAAAAGAATCTTTTCCCCAAAGCTCCTAAGACCATATGCTATGGTTTGTGATAAAAAGAATCCTGAGAGAATGTGTTGTAAATGCTTGTATGAAAAGGAAACATGGGTTCAAGATGTGTCAGCTTCTAGATGTGTCTTCTTTCAGTCCAAGTCTTTCCTAATCAGAACATTGTGCCCTCTCCCTGCCCCTCTACGGGCACCCTCCATGGCAGTATTGGCTGTGCTGACCGGGTGCTGTGCACCAACACCAACAGAACCATTAGGATGTGTTTAAATGCTAAGTATTACTCCTGCAAACAGGGAAATACAGCAGGAAGCCTTAAGGAGAAGAGCTTCATACATACATACAAATTAAAGATGCCAAATGCTCAGCTATGGAGACCCAGGAATATAAATACATTTTTAAGAAGATATTTTACCTTCTGGTGACTCTTTAAAGTCAGAGATACATGATCATATATGCACATGGTTTCAGTTAAAAAGCCCTGGTGATTGTACCCTGAAACTATTTGTTAAAAGTTTGCATACTCTCTCCACATTCCCCACTGCATTTCACTGTCTTGGTTGGGACAGTTTGGGAGGCAGCTGAGTCCATAGGTGAACATAGGTGGCCTCATGGAGGAGAGTGAGAGAGAGCATAGATGTGTAGTCCGACAGGTTTGAATCCTAGCTCTGTCACTTGTCTGGTGATCTTGGGATAAAGACCTAAGTATCTATAAAATGGAGGTAATCGAGGTAACAATAGCTCCTTCTTCAATGGACCATAGTGAAGATTCAATGAGTAAGTGAATTCAATGAGTAAGTGAATACAGGCCAAATCATGTGAAATTATGGTTAGCACTAAGTACTCACCTCTTTACATCATCATCATCATCTGTTACTACTACTACTAATGATCTAAAGTGTCTCATGTTTGAAAGAATAGATTCATTACTTTCTCTTTTCTTGTGAGCAATGGGAGGTGAGAGTTGCTGAATTAACTATCTGGAAAAGAGCCAGTTTGTGGCAAACTTGAATGAAAAGATCTGTCTTTTCCTAACACATAATAGCTGTATGCACCTTGCCATGAGGAATTGTAAATATAGTCATTGGGAACATAGCTTTTGCAAATTTATAGTTACTAAAGGGAATGGGATTGGGGAGGGATAAATTAGGAGCTTGGGATTAGCAGATACACACTACTAAGTATAAAATAGATAAATAACAAGTACCTACTGTATAGCACAGGAAACTGTATTCATTATCTTGTAATAACCTATAGTGGAAAAGAGTCTGAAAAAGAATAAATAAATAAATAACCAAATCACTTTGCTGTAATTAACACAAATTGTAAAAAAAAAAATAGTTTTAAAAGAGCATGATTTGGGGACTAGAGCAGCCTTGGCTTCAGTCTCACTAATAAACTGGAATAACCAGTCTTGACTAACTCTGAGGACAAGACGAAGATTGTATATAAGAAAATGCTTTGAAAAACACAATTGCTACACAAATTGGTGGTTGTCCTTCTTTATGGCCCTTTTAAACATGAGTTGGAAGCCCCTTCTTTGGGGTCCATTGGTAAATAGATCTTGCCCTTCATTTTGGCCTTAGCATTCCGTGGGGTCTATTAGGAACTGGGTTGAATGTCTTAACTGCACCCAAAGACATCTATTGGGTATGGATGACTCTTCCTCCCCTCTGAGCCTCGACGAGTTTTAACCCAGATATCCCAGGAAGAAAGGCCAGGTTGCCAGTGACACTGCCCAAAGTCCTCCAGGAAAATTATGTCTAAAACAGAGCTTTTCTTCAAAGGACTAACATGGGTGCAGAGTTGAGTCATACCAGTTCTTATTTCTCTTTCTGAGTTCTCACTGTGCCCTAGAGAAAGACTGTAGGGTTTACTGTGAAGCTCTAGTCATCTTGGTTTTCTCTCAGGGGCTTCCCATGAATGGCAAATAAAGAATAACTTCAAGTTGGCATCAGACATTGAAATCTTCAAGAACAATGCTTGAACTGGATGCAGTGTTTTGAATTTAGTCTGCATGAACTAATGTTGCAATGCGTTCTGTTTTGTTTTTGAAGTCAGCTATCAATAATATGGTTGGATGTATAGCAGAGTGATATGTATATATAAATTCTTATTTGTAAATCAATGATGGTGTGCTGCAGTTCATGGGGTTGCAAAGAGTTGGACACGACTGAGCGACTGAACTGAATTGAAATGATATTTCAATAAAATTTTTAAAAAGTAACACGGTTGGGGTGGGAGGGCTCCATAATGTCCATTACCTAGCTGACTGCATTTTTCCTTCTCAGCTGCCACTCTTGGCATCATAAATATAAAACCTAGCAATGGCCTTCCCCATCCAACACTTATTGAATTGCCATTTTCCAGCCAGTCATGAAGGGTAGGCAGTGACACTATGATGAGTCCCCTGGGGTTTGGCTTGAGAGTAGCACAGCCCAGTAGGACAGGCTTCCTGCAAGTGTAGGTGTGGGGTTTTCTGCACACCCTCACCCTTCATACTAATGAACCTGCAGTTTTCCTTTTGGTCCATTTTTCTTCTTCTATTTCTTGGGATTAAAAGAACTCCTGAAAATGAGGGGAGTTGAATCAATTTTCATTTACAGCTGAGAAGCAGTTATTGATGCTGTGTTTGCAGTTCAATAAAAGATCTAAAGATATAGACCCGGTGCTTCTCTTTCAATATAAGCCACCTAATCAGTCGCAAATATTTTTTTTAACAAATAAATTGTATTGACAGGTTTATTAAAATTGCTGTTTTTAAAGTTTTAAGCTATCCACAACTTGACCAATTCCAAAGGCTTCTAGCATGTGTAGTGTCCAAATTCCAGAGCACCCTCTGGTACATATTCATAGAAGTGGGTAAATACATTCTTGATATTTCCCTGAATGTTATCCTGATGCTTGATTTATGCAGCTCGAAGCATGTAATGTCTGTTAAACTCTGGCAGTAGGATGGTCTGTGATACTTGGGTTTTGATGCCAGGTTAGATCTGGGCATGGCTCTCTTGTGACCTAATCATCTCCAATTGACATTAGCAGCATCAGAGTTTAGCATTATAAAAGCCATAAAAGAAATAGGTATTGTTAGAAACAACCTTTAGAGAATTTTAATATTAATACCATCTTAATGATTAATGTGAATGAGACTGAAACCTGAGGTGAGTTCATTTAACCCAGTTAGAAATTCAGAAAATGGGTACTGTGGCTGGAAATGTTCAATTAGTGGCACGCTCAGCTAAAGGACTCTAGATAAAGCTTGGAGTGGTGTGTTGGTGCTTTAAAAACAGAGCTGAACAATTTCAATTTGCTTTGAGCACAAAGACATTCTAATGAGTTGTGTCTGGACACATTATTGTAAGTAGCTCCGATGTACCCAATTTTATTTAAACCAATCTTCTTTCTTTTTCCACCTAGGAATTGCCCTTAGAAATGTGGTACTCAATTCAAAGCATGTAACTGGGGATGTGTGGACTTTTCAACAGATGCTAATAACAGAGCTGCACCTCAAGCCTGTTATCATTTACAGAAAAATATTGTCCTGGACCTCTTCTCCTCCACTTCATAATTTTACTTTTCATCTGAAGATCACTAATTACCTCACAGACACAAAACAGCTTGTTTTTAATCCAGTTTCTTGACACCAGTTTTGGGTGTCATACTGGATTTATTTTTGTTTGTTAGTTTCTGTCCTTTCACTGAGTAGGTTGCTATTTGGTGCATGAATGTTGTGTCAGTTGTGTCTGACTCTTTGCGGCCCCGTAGACTCTGTCCTTGGGATTTCCCAGGCAAGAATACTGGAGTGGATAGCCTTTCCCTTCTCCAGGTGATCTTCTCGACCCAGAGATTGAACTCACATCTCTTAGGTCTCCTGCATTGGTGGGCAAATTCTTTACCACTAGTGCCACCTGGGAAGTGAAAGTGAAGTCGCTCAATCATGTCTGACTTTTTGCGACCTCATGGACCATAGCCTGCCAGGCTCCTCCATCCATGGGATTTTCCAGGCAAGATTACTGGAGTGGGTTGCCATTTCCTTCTCCAGGAGATCTTTCTGTCCCAGAAGTCCAACCCAGGTCTCCTGAACTGCAGGCAGACTCTTTACCATCTGAGCCACCAGGGAATCAGCCACCTGTGAAGCCCACTGTTATTTGGTAATTGCACATGAAATTATTTACATGGGAGCAGAAAACCTGAACATTCTGGGAGATTTGAGATGTGTTCCTTGTACCTCCGATGTATATTGAACTTTCCAAACCTAGCGACCAAGTGAAATTCAAGCCTGCTTTTCTGATTAAAGTTTGCTAATGGAAAGGGCAGAGGGCATACATTTTACTGCCTTTCTCAGCTGGCCCCTGACGTGCTATAGTGAATTCATTCGTTGTGACAACATGTACTCTAACCTGCTATAATTGTTCTGATTTTTTAGCCACAATTCTTCCCTTATCATGCTGAACAAGTTGTTACCTCCCCAAGATTTCTCTGCATTTCCATTTACTTTGTTATACGCAGAAGGGCTGGGGAAGGCCTCTTCCATAATGTCATCAATGTGGCACCCACAGCAAGAAAGATCAGCCTGTCAGAGCTATAGAAACAGCAGATGGATTAGAAGGAAACCAGGTGCAAAATAACTTTGATAGAGTCTTTTAATGTAAACAGTTTATCTGTCATTGCCTTTCATTGAAATCCCACGCAGAATGAGGACATTCAGGCTGTTCAGGCTGCAGAAGGTAGCAGAATAAAATCCATACGTTGTCATACTCTTAACTCTCCAGCAATTAGAGAATGAGAAGATATTTTAATTTATTCATTAAAGACAGGAAAGTAAATAGGATAACATATAAGGTTAATAGAATAACATTGGCCTTCATATTCCCAAGATTGTGTTTCCCATTTGGCTGTATTAGCATAGAGACTAGATTAATAAGAAACTGCTTAGGGCTTGTATGATGTGATTTTTAATATGCTGCAGGCAAGTCTGTGACTGTTTAGAAACCTGCTGAATTTTTTCATTGTAATTAGGTCTTCTACATTAAGTATGAAATATTTTGACTTGTAATCTCCATAGATTTTCTTTTTATTGTAATCGCCATACAATGCTTTGAGCACTCAGAGATGCAGAGGAGCACAACGTTTTCACACGTGTTGTGTCCATCACCACTGATGACCCAATCCTGACTAATGTCCATGACCACGTATGAATTGTCCATTTATGAGCATTTCCATGGCAAACCCAATGGCTGTTTTGCTTAGCTGAACGTTTTCTCACCATGACTGTACATCAGACATTGGTAAGGATGTACTGCTTACCCCAAGATCTAAGTGGAAACAAAAATAGGTACAGTCTGTTTCAGAAACAATAACTCTCCTGTAGGACATGAATGGCCACAGCCTTTTGTCCACAAAGATCACATGACACATATCTGCCTCTGTAGAGAGGGCGGCAGGGGAGCAACAGCCACCTCCACGAAGCTGAGGATCCTGAAGTCTGTGTGAATCAAAGTGCTGGAAGGAACAGCACCATTTTACTCTTGTCGCTGCCTAGGCTGGGCTAGGAAGGAAGTGGCTGGGTCACATTGGTCCTCTCACTACTCTCACCTTCACTCTCTGTTTGATCCAACCTTGCTCTTTTCCTTAGGCCCCTTCATTGCCCCAGTTGGGTCCCAAATCCATGGCTGGAGCCTGAATGTTCGGTCTTAGTCATCAGCTAACAAACCCCAGGCAGTGTACCATGTGTACCTAAGTTTTGGTGGTTCTAGCATCTATTAGAGTGGTTGCCTCCACTCAATATGAATGCCTCCAATAATAAAACTGTTGGTCACTGACAATGTAAGATTTTGAAATTTAACTGCTGGCTTGGAAAAGTGTACTGGGGTTTTGGTTTAGGGCCTAAGAATGGTTTATTCTGCCTCCCCCCAAATATATGCCATCTGCTGGAAAATCTACCAGGCAGGCTGCAAACACCCAGGACCTTGCTGTGAATGGAAAGCAGAATCTGTTTTCTTCTTAAGCAGGTGTATTTATTTTTTTCTATTTATTTAGCAAGAGCAAAGAGCATAAGCATCGTAAACACACAGAACACGTATTCAAATTTGAGATTAGCTATCAATCCCAGGTTAAGGATTCAAAATTCAAGGGGATGGGCAAGTAAGGACAGCAGACCTTTCCAAAATGTATGGCATGGTGTAGCCTATGTGCCATGAAGGAGTTCCCAGGAATCTCTGAAACATTAGATATAAACATTTAAAAATTTGCTGATAGATCTTATTTCTTGCTAATAGAGGTGAACTCTATAACAGAGACTCCATATTTATCCCTGAATCATACATGTATGTATATGTGTGTATATATATTGGAATAAAATAGTTTTGTATATTAAAATATAGAATACCTGACCTTAAAATGGTCATGGAGAGTCCCTACTCCAGCCAACAAGGACACTGAGGCATGGAGAAGTCAGTGGTACTGTGAGGTAATAGAAAATATATTAATACATAGTGGTCTCCGCCCCGGGTTCCCGGTACAGAACTCCTGAATTCCTTACAATTTCTTAAGTAATAAGACTAATAGGAGCATCTTTTATCCTAATATTTGCTCTCTGGGTGATAGGGATGTCTTTTATTCTAATGAGATGACTCTGTGTGGGCTCCTGGACTGTGGTCACCAGAGAGGCCAAGCCATGATTGGAAGCTTGGAATTTCCATTCTCTACAGAGGGGAGAGGGACTAGAAACAGGGTCAGAAGTCACTCACGTCTATGTGAGGGAGCCTACAAAAAATCCCAATAGTGTGGGATTCAGAGGGCTTCCCTGTGGCTCAGCGGTAAAGAATCCACCTGCAGTGCAGGAGATATGAGAGACATGGGTTCAGTCCCTGGATTTGGAAGATCCTCTGGTGGAGGAAATCACAACCCATTCCAGTATTCTTGCTGGGGTAATCCCATGGACAGAGGAACCTGGTGGGCTACAGTCCATGGGGTCCCAAAGACTCTAACACAACTGAGCAACTAAACAACAACAGTGGGGTTCAGAGACTTTCCAGGTGGATCAGCACATCCATGTACATGAAGTGTGATATGCCCCAATGCCGGAGGGACAGAAGCTCCTACCTGTGGGATCCTCCTAGACTTCACCCTATGTCTCTCTTCATCTCTCTGTTCATCTGTATCCTTTGCCATATCCTTTCATGAACTGGTAAACATAAGTCACTGTTTCCCTGTGTTCTCTGAGCCACTCTAGCAAATTAATCAAACCCAAGGAGGGGGCCATTGGAACCTCTGGTGTCTAAGCCAATTGGTCAGAAGCACAGGTGACAACTTGGGCTGGCAACTGGTATCTGAGGCGGGGGGAGGCAATCTCATGAGCCTGAGCCCTTAACTGGTTGTATGTGATTCTCCAGGTAGACAGTGTCAGAATTGAGTTACATGGTAGAATACCCAGCTGGTGTTGCAGAAATGTACTTGGTATGGGATGAGCCCACACACTTCTGGTGTCAGAGTATTGTGAGTGTGGTTGTAGTATGAGAATAAAGGAGAAACTCGAGTGGAAACATTACTGAGTTTTATAATATAGATTGATAATAAAAATGGCTGTAGCATCTTGCCCAGAGTAGAATACAATATTGTAATGTAATTAGCCTCCAGTTAAAATAAATGAGTGAGTGAGTGAGTGAAGTCGCTCAGTCGTGTCACACTCTTTGCAACCCCATGGACTGTAGCCTACAAGGCTCCTCTGTCCATGGGGTTTTCCAGGCAATAGTACTGGAGTGGATTGCCATTTCCTTCTCCAGGGGATCTTCCCAACCCAGGGATTGAACCCGGGTCTCCCACATTGTAGACAGATGCTTTAATTTATATTTAAAAAAAGAATACACTCTAAAGCGACAGAAACCCTGAACAGGCTAGTATGCTAGTACTGAAAACGCATCATCAGTACTCACTCCCATGTAGGTTTTGGGAAACATATTATTGAGTACCTCTATGCACTAAAAATATGCTTCCCATTTCCCTGGTCACACATAGTAAGAAGAGAGCTTCTATTAGGTCTTGTCTCCCAACAAAGACACAGGTCATTTTGTGAGGGGGCCCTCCTTAGTATCAGGATGAGAGGGCTTCGATTGGCTAGGGGAAAGAAAATTGAATTTTCAAATCCACAAACCTCAGGAGAACAGAGTAATCGAATGCCACTTACCTTGGCCCTTCTAAGATGGAGAATAAAGAAGCCAACACTGAGAGGTTCTGCCTCATGTCTTCATATTTACTCCACTTAGAGAATGATTAGTGTCAATAGATGACTCAAGAGTGAAATGTGCTTATTCACCAAAGACAGTGCATTTTTCATGAAGTTACAATATACCAAAACTTGAGTTATAAACAAAATTTCCAGTTGACAGGTGAATCTTACTGAAGGGTTTCATATCCAGCATAAGAGCTAGCCTGGAGGGAGCAAGCTTTCATGGAATGCTGGCACTTCCGAATTCTGTTATCACATCATCTTTGGACAAGATGCTAAAAAAAAAACTCCTGCGGGTTGCCCTTTTGGCGAAATACACATGTAAGGACACGTAGGACCCACTATGAGGCCTCTATTCAACTGGTGTTGGCAGGGTCATGAGAGGGTGAAGATGATCAAGAATTCAATGAGACTTGGGAAGCCATGAAGGATTCATGATCAAAAGGGAGCATACAATGGGGTAACAATAGGGAGACCAGTGGCCCAAAGAAGAGGCTGGAGCTATTGTCCTGATGAGAAATAAGAGGTCTCCATTGAGGCCATAGCTGCAGGAAAAGTGAAGAAGGAATGGACATGTACCCTGTCCAACCTGCTCTGCACTCCCTCTTCACTGGGGTGTGAAGTCGAGCCTCATGGGCAGTTGCAGGATAGATCCAGATATATGTGATCCTGGAGCCCAGTTTTTGCTCTTTTCTCCTCTGCACAGAGCTGGTTAGCTACCGGCACTGTCTCATACCCAGAGCAGTCAGGCTCTCAGACTCCACAATCAGACCCAGATATTTTACCGAGTCTGTGTTTATTGAGTGGCTATTAGGTGCCAGACACCTGAAGCAAATTTCTTCCAGTATCTGCCTGTCAAAATTCAAATCCTGCACCCATCATGTCCAGCACAGGCCTGCCTTATATATGCATCAAAAACAATGATTTAGGGCTTCCCCAATGGCTGAGTGGTAATGAATCCACCTGCCAATGCAGGAGAGACACAGGTTCAACCCCTGGTCCAGGAGGATTGCACATGCTGCGGAGCAACTAAGCCCATGAGCCGCGACTACTGAGCCTGGGTTCTAGACCCTGGGAACTGCAACTTTTGAAGCCTGAGTGCCTAGGGCGTATGCTCCACAACAAGAGAAGCCACTGAAGTGAGAAGCCCGAGCACCACAACTAGAGAGTAGCCCCCACTCCTGGCAACTAGACAAGGCCCGCAAAGCAATGAAGACCTAGCAAGCCAAAAGTAAACAAATAATTAAATGTTTTTTTTTTTAACGGATTAAATTAAAATGGGAGAAGCCTGATACTCCAAAGCTAGGGAATATGTGTTGCCATACCTGGGTGTAGTGTCAGAAATTCAGGCAAGCATCCAGGTGTTATGAAATGCTGAGTGCCATTTTCTCCTCTTCAGCTGCAATCCTGGCTGTGTGTGTGTGCTGCCAGCTGATAACTCAGCCTATAGGATATGATATAAGCCTCTTGCTGTTTCACTCATTCCAGTGAACTCTATTTAAATGCTGTAATTAAGCAAATCATTTTTATATTTGGGCAAGTACTCTCAGGATATGTCTCTCTCTTTTTTTTTTTTTTTTTTGGTCTCTTTAATTGATTTAACCAATTCTGTAGGTATTGATTTTTAACCATCTGAATACCCTAATGGTGAGTTCATTTGTTCATAGAGGAGTTTCTCTTTTGAACTTAGGCAATCAATTCAATTTACCAACACATGCCATTAGATAAAAGTATGGCTAGGTCTCGCAGAGCAGCCCCATGAAAAGTTAAAACATAGAAACAGAAAACCAATGCAGTTGACTGCTTGTCTCTCTTTTTTCCATAAAGTATAATATCCAGTTATTTGAAATTATCTGAATGGTTGACTTTTCATTTTTTAATCAAATAATGTATTATATAGATGCAACTTGGGTGTATCTGCTAGTAAAAAAAAAAAAAAACATAAACAGGGAATGTAAAAGGCATGTAGAGCAATAGTAATAGAATCACATTTTATGCCTGACTGACAGTATGGTTATTGATTAAGAAGATAAGTGGTCCCCAACTCGGTAGCCTTGCAAAATGAATCCATGGCTTCAATCGCTCTAGGCCTTCTGCGTGCTCACTTTGACGGTCTCAATGAACAGGAAACATACTGCACTAAGTTTGTTTTCTGTCAGTCCCAGGGGGTATAATGGCATAAGTCTGGATATAAATGTTCAGGTCATGCTTCTTAAAAGCTGCAAAAGATTCTCTAAATATTTTTGTGAATATAATATACATGTCTATTGAACTAGAATAACACATCATGATATTAATAACTAGGGCAGGATTACCTTACCAAAGAATTTTGACAAAGTTCAATCAGTATATAGAAGATGACTAGCAAGTTTCCTAAGTGCTTTCTAGGATTTGTCTAGATAAGTAGATTTGTCTTCCTAAAGAAATATGATGTCCTGTCTACACAGGAGGATGGGACTCAATAGAGAGCCACCTTCCTTCCTTCCTTTTTCTTTCATTTTCTGTTTTTTCATGAGAACTATATTTGATGCTTCATGTAATTCAGTGTGGTCCTTGAGTCACTTCAGCTTTGGTGCAGCAAAAGGATTCTCTACCTCACAGAGAGATAAGGCCATTCTTCTTAGGAAGTTATATTTAATGAGGGAGCAACTTAAGCATGTCCTTAGCCACATCATCCCTCCTGAGGAAATAACTTTGCTGCTTAGCAGGATACCACCAAGAGTACAATGCTGGTAATGATGGAAGAATTAGCTCATGAGTGCTCCTTGGAAGGAGACAAGTTCTTCTCCTTGGGAATATAATTTCTTGAGCTCCTATATCATGGAGGAAGTTTTATCCCTGGAGTTTCCCAACCTCAGGGTCAAATGTTAGTGCAAAAGCAAAGAGCCCTCCTGATGGAGTAAAGTATGAAAGGAAAGTGAAAGTGAACGTTGCTCAGTCGTGTCTGATTGTTTGCGACCCCATGGACTATATATAGTCCATGGAAATATCCAGGCCAGAATCCTGGAGTGGGTAGCCTTTCCCTTCTCCAGGAGATCTTCCCAACCTAGGGATCGAACCCAGGTCTCCCACATTACAGCTGGATTCTTTACCAGCTGAACCACCAGGGAAGCCCAAGAATACTGGAGTGGGTAGCCTATCCCTTCTCCAGCGGATCTTCCTGACCCAGGAATTGAACCAGAGTCTTCTGCATTGCAGGCAGATTCTTTACCAACTGAGCTGCCTAGGAAGCCCATGAGAGGAGCGACAGCTAAAGGGGGGTCACTCGGAAAAGAATGATGCTTCCTAGGCTTCCTTGTAGGGGAAGAGAAAGTGAGGAGTGGCATGCACTTGTGCCTCCACAGCATCTCGGGAGTCTTGACCTCTCTACCACCAACATGAACCCCAGCGAGGTTCGGAGGCCTGTGTGAAGGTAGAGGGCCCTCGCTCCTGCTGGGCTAGGTCTGGCAGGATCTAAACACATCAAGGTCTTTCTCAAGTAGGGCTTTGCAGACAGAAGCATTCTGTTCACCCCAGAATTACTACTGATACGGAGACAGGAGCAGAATGGCTTCTATAACCCTAGTTGGATTAACTGCATAGATTTGATACTGCAACCTGGTCAGTGGTCAGAAAGCCTATCAATTCTCTGGCTGTAAAAAATATATGAATCCTTGGGAGGAATAAATAAGGAGTTTGAGATGAACAGATACACACTGCTGGATATAAAATGGGTAAATAACAAGGAACTGCTGTGTAGCACAGGGAACACTATGCAATATCCTGTAAGAAACTATAATGAAAAAATATCTGAAAATAATATATATCCGAACCACTTTACTGTCCACCTGAAACTAAGATAACATTGTAAATCAACTATAGTTCAGTTAAAATAAAAATGTATGCACCGATACCTGTGTGCAATGCAGTCACAATCAAGATACACCTTTTTGCTTAGTATGCTGTTTCCTAGAACACTGTCATTGATGTTGGCTACTCACAACCACTCTTGGTGTAAACAGGGCAGGAATGACGGTCTTCATTTTTAAAATGAGGAAACTGAGGTTCACTGGTGTTAACTGCATCACTAATGTCATGATGATGGAAATGTCATGATTCAGCTCAGTTCAGTTCAGTCGCTCAGTCGTGTCCGACTCTTTGCGGCCCCATGAATCGCAGCATGCCAGGCCTCCCTGTCCATCACCAACTCCCAGAGTTCACTCAGACTCACGTCCATCGAGTCAGTGATGCCATTCAGCCATCTCATCCTGGGTCGTCCCCTTCTCCTCCTGCCCCCAATCCCTCCCAGCATCAGAGTCTTTTCCAATGAGTCAACTCTTCTCATGAGGTGGCCAAAGTACTGGAGTTTCAGCTTTAGCATCATTCCTTCCAAGGAAATCCCAAGGTTGATCTCCTTCAGAATGGACTAGTTGGATCTCCTTGCAGTCCAAGGGACTCTCAAGAGTCTTCTCCAACACCACAGTTCAAAAGCACCAATTCTTCAGCACTCAGCCTTCTTCACAGTCCAACTCTCATATCCATACATGACCACAGGAAAAACCATAGCCTTGACTAGACGGACCTTAGTTGGCAAAGTAATGTCTCTGCTTTTGAATATACTGTCTAGGTTGGTCATAACTTTTCTTCCAAGGAGTAAGTGTCTTTTAATTTCATGGCTGCAGTCACCATCTGCAGTGATTTTGGAGCCCAAACAAATGAAGTCTGACACTGTTTCCACTGTTTCCCCATCTATTTCCCATGAAGTGATGGGACCAGATGCCATGATCTTCGTTTTCTGAATGTTGAGCTTTAAGCCAACTTTTTCACTCTCCACTTTCACTTTCATCCAGAGGCTTTTGAGTTCCTCTTCACTTTCTGCCATAAGGGTGGTGTCATCTGCATATCTGAGGTTATTGATATTTCTCTTGGCAATCTTGATTCCAGCCTGTGTTTCCTCCAGTCCAGCGTTTCTCATGATGTACTCTGCATATAAGTTAAATAAGCAGGGTGACAATATACAGCCTTGACATACTCCTTTTCCTATTTGGAACCAGTCTGTTGTTCCATGTCCAGTTCTAACTGTTGCTTCCTGACCTGCATACAGGTTTCTCAAGAGGCAGGTCAGGTGGTCTGGTATTCCCATTTGTTTCAGAATTTTCCACAGTTTATTGTGATCCACACAGTCCAAGGCTTTGGCATAGTCAATAAAGCAGAAATAGATGTTTTTCTGGAACTCTCTTGCTTTTTCCATGATCCAGCAGATGTTGACAATTTGACCCCTGGTTCCTCTGCCTTTTCTAAAACCAGCTTGAACATCAGGGAGTTCACAGTTCACGTATTGCTGAAGCCTGACTTGGAGAATTTTGAGCATTACTTTACTAGCATGTGAGATGAGTGCAATCGTGCAGTAGTTTGAGCATTCTTTGGTATTGCCTTTCTTTGGGATTGGAATGAAAACGGACCTTTTCCAGTCCTGTGGCCACTGCTGAGTTTTCCAAACTTGCTGGCATATTGAGTGCAGCACTTTCACAGCATCATCTTTCAGAATTTGAAACAGCTCAACTGGAATTCCATTACCTCCACTAGCTTTGTTTGTAGTGATGCTTTCTAAGGCCCACTTGACTTCACATTCCAGGATGTCTGGCTCTAGATTAGAGATCACACCATCATGATTATCTGGGTTGTGAAGATCTTTTTTTGTATAGTTTTTCTGTGTATTCTTGCCACCTCTTCTTACTATCTTCTGCTTCTGTTAGGTCCATACAATTTCTGTCCTTTATCGAGCCCATCTTTGCATAAAATGTTCCCTTGATATCTCTAATTTTCTTGAAGAGATCTCTAGTCTTTCCCATTCTGTTGTTTTCCTCTATTTCTTTGCATTGATCGCTGAAGAAGGCTTTCTTATCTCTTCTTGCTATTCTTTGGAACTCTGCATTCAGATGCTCATATCTTTCCTTTTCTCCTTTGTTTTTTTGCCTCTCTTCTTTTCACAGCTATTTGTAAGGCTTCCCCAGACAGCCATTTTGCTTTTTTGCATTTCTTTTCCATGGGGATGGTCTTGACCGCTGTCTCCTGTACAATGTCACGAACCTCATTCCATACTTCATCAGGCACTCTGTCTATCAGATCTAGGCCCTTAAATCTTTTTCTCAATTCCACTGTATAATCATAAGTGATGTCATGATTCGGAAATGACAAACCTGGTAATAGAAGCCAGGTTTGTGGATTTCTAGCACAGCATTCTTTCCATATGTAGCTCGTTGCCTCTCATTGCACCATATTGGACTATGGTTTCTAACATCTTAATTTATCATTCTATCTTGGGCTAGAACTTCCTTGATAGAAAGATAAGTATCATGTTGGGGAAACATGACACCAAGTAAGCAGAATATAGGTTTTTAAAAGCATATAGACATTACAAATTAAAGCAGCGTAAGTGTTAACTATCTAACCTCCATTTTCCAATCAGTTTAAATTATTTTAATGTATGTTTTTAAACTCAAAATTAACTGTAATCCCAATATGTAACCCTCTTAATGCTCGCTGACTTAACGCTGTATCATTTCACTTTGACTTCCCTCCTTTTGCAGCGTCTCACATTCCCAAACATGTATCTGGAACTTGGGATTGTCTTTTCCTGTCCCAAGATTTCAAAAGAGGAATTTTCTCCTTGTATATTTTGTAGACTTAATTATATTCCCTTAAAGTATTTTTATTTGCCTTAAAGTATCAATGCATATTTTGCACACAAATAGTTGACTTAATTTTTCTTTGCAGTCTCTTAAGAATGCCTTATATTATATATAAAACAAAGTCAAAATACAGTGAAAGTGGAGAACACAAATGGTGAGCTGTTTCTTGTGCCTGGAAGACATTCCCTGCAACCATATCGTTTGGAGATGAGCACATGGGAAGATGACAGGAGAGCATCTGATTAGAGCTGTGAGGACTCTGAAATGATCTTGGGTTAAATTCCAAAGGGGGTAAAAATAAAGAAAACCTCTGAGCATAGATATTTTCCATCAATAGCCAAGCAACCCAGAAAAAATTAATTTGAATGAAGTTATTTTCCTATAATGGCTGTATAAAAAGACATATGTTTGAAAGAGACTGGCCTTGAACATGATTATGTACCTCCTGATCAGAGGGAAATAACTGGGTCTAATTGAAAGTCCTGATGCACAGAGAAGAGAGGACATTTTCGAAAGCGTGTCACTGAATCAAAGCTAGGTTAAGCAATGTCACTTTGATTTCTCTCCTTCCCATCTCCTGCCAGTGGCATGCTCAGCCCATCACATCCAGCTTGCTTTAAAAGGAAACCACAGGGACTTCCCTGACAGTCCATGCAGGGGGCGCAGGTTCCATCCCAGGTCAGGGATCTAAGATCCTGAATGCCCCGTGGCACAGCCAAAATAATTGTAATAAAAAAGGGAAACCACTGGAACCCCATGCCCATTATTTCATGGTAACCTTTCTTCTTCAGGAACAGATTAGTTTGGATTTTAAGGGATTTGGAAAAGTAGATTCATGCCATTCCCACAATGGCTTGTCTTCAGCCCACTGCCATGTCTTATTCCAGCAGCTAGGACTGGGGGAGAAAAGGTGGTAGAAAAGGCAGACATGGGTATGCAGCCTGGCTACATTCTGTAGTGATGGTCAAGGTCTTGCCCCTACTCCTTGCCAGAAACTGGCTCTTCCTTTCAGCACCCTTTAAGGGATTGCTCAGAGATAGGCGTTCATATCCTAAATACCTGTGAGAGATGACGGG
The DNA here is from genome assembly GCF_014754425.2 of Oryx dammah. NCBI lineage: Eukaryota > Metazoa > Chordata > Mammalia > Artiodactyla > Bovidae > Oryx > Oryx dammah. The sequence continues at coordinate 52,308,099 of NW_024070207.1, forward strand.
CCAGCCAGACACTGTCCTTGTTTCCTCATTTTCACCTGTTACCTCATTCCCTCACTTTCTTATGATTCCACCATTTGCGAAAATTCAACCTCAGGCACAGATGGTGAGAAAATAACTTTTGCCTATCAAACCAAAGTGAAAAGTGAAAGTGTTTGTTGCTCAGTCATGTCTGACTCTTTGCAACCCCATGGACTGTAGCCACCAGACTCCTCTGTCCATGAAATTCTCCAACAAGAATACTGAAATGGGTTGCCATTTCCTTCTCCAAGAGATCTTCCTGACCCCGGGATTAAACCTGGTCTCCTGAATTGCAGGCAGATTCTTTACCCTCTGAGCCACCAGGGGGAAAAAGTACCCAAATATTAATGGATATTTATCTAGCAATAGAATCTGAGACTTAATAGAAGAAAAGGACTTTGATTTCCAACAGTAATTTCTAAACTGAGGAAATATTTCATCGATTTCAAACAAATTGCTTCCAAGTGCATTGGGTTGTTGTTATGGATTGAAAGTTTCGATATGCTTATGCACTGGTCACTCAGATTGTCAATCCAATGTTAGATTATAAATCGTCTCTATTACACATGGTTGCTTCTGCCTTCTAATTTGTAACAGTATTCTTTTTAAAATTTAAATTTATTTATTTTAATTGGAAGCTAATTACTTTACAATATTTCTCTTCATCTCTTAGCCATCACCCACTCCAGGGTTCACAAATATAAAGGTCTCCAAGTGTATACCTTTTAAAAGGGTCTGAAGAATCCCAAGGTTGGCGAACCACTGCTTCAACGCTCACCATTCTGAATGTTATTTCTACAGTCTAAAAGAATCTGGGGGAGTACAAGTTTGGTTCTGATTACATAATTATGCTACAGAAGTATGAAAAAAAATCATCACTAAAACCCTCCAGGTGCTTAAACAGTTTGATAGACTGTAGCCATTCTGCCATCAGCGCCCCCAGCTGTGTTGCTTAGCAACATTTTAATTCCAGAAGAATCGAAAGAGATGCAATCCCTGTGGAGAGGGAAACAGAAATAAGAAGGCTGTTGACAGATGATCTGAGTTGTTTCTTCTAATATACTGTGAAGATCACTAGCTCTTTTCATGAATGATAAATGGACTGTACACAGATCAATGGGTTCAGCAATAAAGTGGGACCAGGCTCCATGTCTAAGGGACACAGGCCGAGAGGCCCAGAGATTTCCTCATTTCAATGGTTTGGTGTGTGTTTCCTTAAAGGTTCCATGGAAGGAAATTGATCTGAGCTGTCTGTCAGCTCTTGCCTTTTTGTGGTATCTGCTAATAAAAATGATTTTTAAAATGGGTACTTTGGCCTTTCTATCACCAGGCAGGTGCAGCCAGGTGGCTGGAGCAATACAAGGTATAGAGTTTCGCATCCTAGATCTAAAAATCCCCAGATGTACCCATGACCATTCCCTCTGTGCTTCCCTCCCCATCCTGTCATAAGCCAAGCAGGTGCATGTGGAGGAGGAGGATATTTCTGAAATATGGTGTGTGTGCCTGCATGCTGGGTCGCTCAGTCATGTCTGACTCTTTGTGACTCCATGGACTGTGGCCTGCCAAACTCCTCTGTCCATGGGATTTTCCAGGCAAGAATACTGGAGTGGGTTGCCATTTACTCCTTCAGGGGATCTTCCCGACCCAGGGATCAAACCGGCATCTGTCTCCTTCATTGCAGGCAGATTCTTTACCAACTGAGTCACCTGGGAAGTCCCTCTGAAGTACTGGGAATGGCCAATTATATGAATACTTATCTCTAAGTCAGTCACAATAGAGCTCCTTTAGTGTAAGGGATTTAAAATCTAATTGGTTAGTATTATCCAGAGGTAGGAAAGTATTGCATATTCACATAATTAGAGGGAAAGACCTTTCTGAATTACAGACATATAAACATACAGACAGATACAGAGAGCTTATAGTTTTCCATTCTAAAATTTCAGTCATAAGTCAAGCATAAACAAAGTTCACAGGTCCATTTCAAACACCTGGTCTCTCCTTAGTGGGTATACATCTCAATTTATTTGAGCTGAAAACACACAAACAGAAAAAAAGAAACAATAAACCAGAGTCTCTGTCCTCTTTTACCCAAGAGACAAGATCTCTGTAAGTCATCAGTCCCTTTACAGTGATCAACAGATGGTCAGACCAAATAGAAAGGCAAACCATCCAGGAAATTTAGGGGAATCAGGAGGAAGGATGGAACTGAGTCTCAGCATGTGGACGGCAGTGTGGTCCTTTTTGAAATTAGCTGTTTTCCAGAACATGAAAGGATGGAGTGGAATGGAGGAGTTCTTCATGATCTCTGTTTTCCAGAAGCAGAGGGCTCAGGTTTAAAAAACATGGAAGGAAAAGATGAGAAGAGGAGGATAGAGTCATGAGCCTAAGGGCCCACTCGCATGGGCACTGCTGAACTTCCCAGGCAACTGTGGCCATGCTTGTCTGTATCTGAAAGCTGTACTTGGACTGGTAACCATGCTCCCCAGGAGAGGGAAATTGCTTTCTGCACCTCCGCTCTGCTTATCTCCAGCAGCCTGCCTCCGTTAACTCCTCATGTTTCTGAAGAGCATTTTATATTGCTTATTGTTTTGGTAACTAGTTGCAAAGATTATGTCTGCTAATGTCGTCTAATTGCATTTTTTTCTTCTGTTCACAGGCTGTTGAAAAGGCAAAACCTAAGAATAATCCTGTGAAGTAAGTTATTTTTTTTTATTAGTTGGAAATGTTGATTTGAATGGACTCCAAGCATGTGAATAAAGGTCATAAAAGAGACCTTGATTTTGAGTTCATCTCTATTCATGACAATTTAAAAACAAAAACCAAAACAAGCAAGGAAAAAAAAAAAACTTCAATGAGCAGGGACCAGCTTTTCAATTTTTCCTGTGGTCCTGATGAGGAAGTGCTCCAAGTTATGCCTGGTTTACATAAATTAATATGTGCCATCCATGAATAGCTGCCAAATACTATTATACTCATATTCAATGCATAGTACTTCAAGCCTTTGGGTTTTGCACATGCTAAAAAGATTACATTTTTAATTGCAAACCTTGGACCTATGACAGAGACGTAAGTGACTGAAAATGTGCCAAGTGATTTCCAGCCACGTGGGGAGCTTTGGCACCTCGGCATCAAGGCCTCGGCACTCTGTTAATGAAAAGCTCATAAAAATATATTTAACTGAAGGTTTTTCTAGCTAACAGAGAGCTATTTCCAAGGCATTTTATGAGACACTCTTAAATTATAAACAAGCCGCACAGCAGTCTTTTAAATATAGTACATCCTGTCTCCTCCAGAAGGGAGACTTTCCAATTAAAGATGTCTGTCTTGTCATTTGGCTTCATGACATCTGATTACCATGTTATGATGCATACCAGTCCACCAGCATGTGGGCTAGGGAAGACCTGCTCTATTTGCTGGGTTGCTACAGGTCGAGTAACATTACATCTCTAGGAACTACAATGTGTTAATTTATGTCAGCCAACTTCCACTATAGTAGATACCAAATGCAAAAATGGAAATGCATTGATTTTTTTTTAATTTGTAGCTTTTAATATAAAGTGTGTCTCCTGTGGATGGCATAGAGTTAAATCTTGTTTTTTCTCCCAGTCTGGCAGTCTCTGCCTTTTGGCTAGATTGTTAAATCCATTCACATTTAATGTTACTATTGATAGGGTTGGATATATATAGTGATATAGTTGGGAGAGCATTGGATTTTTAATAGTTTCTGGGAGAATGGATTAGCTAATGCCAATGACAAGAGGGCTGCTTGTGTTTTGTAAAAGTAATTAACTTTTCCAAGTCAACAAGGTTGTGTTTAGTACACCATTAAATGTAAGTTCCGATTAATTTTTCCAAAAGGTTTTCTTTTGTACTTTGTGTTTAAATTTTGTTTTCTGAGGCCTCAGAATATTCCTTATCAGCCTTTTGTAGCCTCCGGAAGGCTATCTGTGGTCTGGAGATGTATTTTGCTGTAGTTGTCTATGGGAGCATTTTTAGTAGCCCAATTATTGTCTGGTTGTTTGGTAGGGGGTGAAATCGTCTCTGCAGCCTGATTTCTTTTCTGTCTATGCCTGGAAGGCTTCTCTACTTCGAGTCTGTGGTAGGCAAGCTTCATGGATTAGAAGATGGTGCTAATGAGGCCAAGGCCAGAACTTGAGTCCCTCAGTGGGCCATTAATGATCTTCTTTCCCACAGTCCAACTGTACCCCTTCCTCCAGTCCACCCACAGGCAGATGCATACCCTAGGTCACAAAGGATGGGGCAGGGACTGGAGGAGTGTAAATCTGGCCCTCAGTGGGACAAACATCTCCAAGTTCAAGCCTGCCCAATAGGAAGTGAATCCCAAGCTCCATCTTTGCATGCACAAGACAGCCCATTGGCAACATACAGGGCTGCCTTTAATCATACTCTAATGGCCTGGAAGTAGGACCAGTTTTCTGTCTATTCCTTGTGAGAATTCTACCCTACAGATAATTACATTTTTTATGAGTTCTGGTTAAATCACAGTACAGACTCTATCTAATATCTAGCACTTTAAGGAATGTTGTAAAGAGAAATCAGGAAAAGTAGAAGAGCCAAAGGATTACTAATAGAACCTAAAACAATATTTTATTTTTAAATATATTTGAAAATCTGTCTAGTAATAAGCCTAAATCACAACCAACTTGTAGGTGTTTAGAATTGTCTTCTAATTAAGATACCACTCTCAGTGTGAGTTTGAGTGTCTTGTTGTGTTTGGTACCTAATATCTGCTACCTAATTCAGTTGCCTAGCCACAACCATCTGAGGACTCAAAAAGAGAGGCTTCTTCAAGACCTCAGCTCAGGGACAAGAATCTCAGCTCAGAGAATGGTTCAATTACACTGCCTGATGGCAGAGCAGAAACAAGTTTTTTTAAAGTTTTGTGTATGGCAGTCCTCTTTCCGTTTCTAATATGTCTTAGTCAGACATAATGCACTGCAACCCTAAGTAGGATTAGGGTTTATATGCGTTTTTTGAATTAATAGACAAGTAAACAAATTGAGTGCGTCCTAGAAAGCAATCCTTCCAGGAACCCAGCCTGGAGGCTTAATAAGACCCTAGTGTGGCATCAGGACTGAAGGGCTCTTGTGTTGTAACTGAGCAAGGTGTCCGTCTCTTCTGACTCATGTTGTTTAGTTGCTAAATCGTGTCTGACTCTGTGACCCCATGGACTGCAGCATGCCAGACTTCCCTGCCCTTCAACATCTCCCTGAGTTTCCTCAAGCTCATGTCCATTGTGTAGATGATGCCATCCAACCATCTTATCCTCCATCATCCCCCTTTTCTACTGCCCTCAATCTCTCCCAGCATCAGAGTCTTTTCCAGTGAGTCAGCTCTTCACATCAAGTTGCCAAAGGATTGGAGCTTCAGCTTCACGATCAGTCCTTCCAATGAATATTCAGGGTTGATTTTCTTTAGGATTGACTTATTTGATCTCCTTGCTGTCCAAGGGACTCTCAAGAGTCTTCTGACTCATGCCACATGTAAAATATTACCACATTGCTCTGGATGATACTAACTGCATTGCCTTTGGCCAGTTATTGGCTTGATCTTATATACGAGAATTAACATACAATCGTTTCTGGGGGCAGACATTGGAAAGAATGTTCAGCCTTGTTGGAAAAGTGGAGGTCTAGAGGCGTTTACAACTCAGGATGAACACAGATAGGTACAGATGACCATTTTGAGTGATTGGTGCAGAGTTTGGCAAGTGGTGGGGAAAAAATTCAAGAGAAGACTATTTCATGACATGTAAAAATTACATTAAATTCAAATTTCAGTGTCCATAAAGGAAGTTTTATGGCACACAGCTACACTCATTTGTTCCCAAATCGTCTGTAGCTCCATTTGTGTTACAGTGGCAGAATTGAGACTGTGCAAACCACCAAACCAAAAATATTCTTATCTGGCTCTTTACAGTTTGCTGACCCCTGCTCTGGTTAGTCAGGTAGGCAAAAGTGCACATGTCAGCTTTTCTTTGATGGTGAGTGTTAAACTATGAACCCTTTCTCTTTTTGCCCTCTGAAACACTGAGTGCTCAATGGCTCAGTCATGTCTGACCCATGAACTGCAGCCTACCAGGCTCCTCTGTCCATGGGATTTTCCAGGCAGGAACAGTGGAGTAGGTTGCTATTTCCTTCTCCAAAAACACTGAGTAGGTACTGTATTTACTGAGCTCTCATCTTGTGTTCGGGACTTTCTGGGCCTGATATATCACCTAATTCTCATTCAGAGTACAGAAACTGCTCCAAATTCAAGATCTTTGAAGATCATCATGGATATGAGATCCATTCATGGGACAGTGATGCCTCAGAAACTAGTAAACACATAGCTACAGTATACTGATAGTCTTCCAAGTTGTGTGTAGATGGATATCTTGTAAAAGGTATTTTCTATAATTCTATTACTTCCCAAGATTTAACTAAGGCTGAGTAAGCTTTCAGTCCAAGTGAGGGTAAATGATGCACAATATTATTTAGTTCGCATATTTTCTTCTCTAAAGGTTCATCTCCTCCCTCCCTATTTCTCAACCACTTGTTTAATTTCTTCTTAATAATTTCATGGTTGTAAGCTTCTTTCATCACCATAGGGAGAGGGTACATGTTAATTACACTCCATACAAAGGAGAAATTAAGTATATGCTTAGTGAATATAAGTACATAATGTACCTGGATACACTAATGACTTTACCTTGAAGCATTCAGTATTACCTCTGAGGATAAGAATCAAAATTGTGCATTCTTAAGATCAGTGATCAGGACAAGAGATACTGGTGTACTTATCAGTCAGTTGGAACCATGCCGGTACCAAAGCTTGATTAGTATGTTCAAACTGTGCCTCTTTAATGTGTCAGAGAGACGTTCACTTGTATGTGAATATTCTGCAGCAATTATCTTCAAGCTTCGTTGTGGAAATAAGGCCTGAGAGATGTACAGATTTCTTTTACCATATGTGACTTATCACATACATTTTTTTAAAAAACACATTTCTGTTATTAAGACATATGTGATAGTACACTTCTGCAAATGTGAATTGCTTTTGGCTAAAAGCCATGCACTAATAAGTTGAGTTGAATCTAACCGAGGTTGACATCTGTTACCAAAAGAAAGAGAGAAGGGGGTGGAAGGAGAAGCAGTTATCAAGCGTAAAATTCTTCCTTGCATTTACACATTAACAAAGTTAAACAACGTGATGGTTGTCTTTCACAAATCAGGATCTGAATCCACTCAGCTTAGGAAACTACAGCTTTATTTAGGAACCTATCCATCTTACAGATACGGTGATGTCATTATTGAAAATGACAAATGGCCACGAAGATTTTCCTGACCATGATGTGTGTACATTATTCATTTATTCATCCAATGAATATTTATTGAGGATCTCCAGCATTCTGGGAACTGTGATAGACGCTGAGGGAATTAAAAATAAATCTGACACAGGTCTTACCCTCGAGGAGTTTAGAGTCCACGAGGAGAGATAAAATCAGTTTGTAAAGAACTAAATACAAGATAGAGAGAGGTTTGCTAAGTGGGGGACAGATACTTTATCTTGCATGGGAAGCCCTCAAGACAGAAGTGCTTCCAGTTATCACTATTGGAGAAGCTGGGGGAGGGGAGCAGAGGAAGAGACATCAGCACCAGGACTTCAGAGAGTGCTGGCTTGAGAAACTGGTGCTGAGGTGGCAGACAGTAAAGGGACCGGCTGGGAACTGAGGCTCCAAAGAAATGATGGCTTAGAGCCCTCAGAGCTTATCCAGATAAAAGAATGAGCTTGGTAGAATTGGATAGCATTGAAGACCTCTACCTTTTTACTGCAACTCATCATTAGTCCACTAGTTAGTTATTAAGCATAAACGAACCACCCTTGGACCTGGGGTCTAGTCCTGAACTTAACACTAGCTCGTACTATGAGATTGGATATGTCCCTTCCTTGCTACAGACCTCAGCGACATTATTTATATGGTTCTTCCACCTCTTGAACATTAGCCAAAGCTTGAAATTGTGTTTTATGGTGGTGTTTATTTGAGGAAATACTTGATGTTAGTTTCATAGAGATGCATACAAGCACATGCATTATAAACATTATAATACAATACATGTGCTTATACACACACATGCACATATACACATAATACTTTTTCTGTTAATTTCTGCCTTATGCATTCATGAAATGAGGGACAAACCACATTGTTTAAGTTTTAAAGGAATATGTTAGATTAATATAACTTCAAGGATGTTGGGTTGAGCCTCTTAGATGGGCCCTATGAACAAAGGTGGTTTTGTGATTGGAGTCCATATCTCTTTGGTCATCTTGGACACACACACATCACAGATATGCAGAGCATCCCCCTCTCTGGATGGTAAAGCCTTGGATTCTGTACTGTGTTCTGCTGAGTCAGGTGGGATTATTTTCCTTAGGAACAAAGGGCTCCAGCACCACGGGGCTTTGGCAGACATTGCACCATCCCCTTCCTGGAGTGCCTTGTGAATACTGCAAGCGCAGAGAGGTCCTGAGTTGGCCAGCTTATCTTTGCCTTACCCAAGTTTTCCCAAATGTGTTGGAGCAGAGGGCACTTTTATCCAGCACCATGTTTCATGGGACACAGAATCAGATGCTCTTGTCCATGTGAAATAAAAGGACCACGTGGAGGCCTGGCCTCTGTAGGTAGTTTGAGAAACCTAGGACTTAAAAATTGGTATCCAGTCTCTAACCTGAGTATTCAAGATGAGCAGATTATTGAAAAAGTCAACCACGGGAGAGAAAGAAATCCCCCAGGTCTGAAATGATAGACTAACTCCTGTGTCTTTTACAAGTGTCATACTCTCAATGAGTTTTATCACTTGTAGGTGTCCTGAGGAGCAGTTCTCAATGATGGTCAGGGACATTGAAAGTTGGGTCCCTCTGAATGAAATCCCTGAAGCCAGCAGTCATCTGTGCTTTCTATGATGTCAACTAAAGTATCAGTCCAGTTCAGTTCAGTCGCTCAGTCGGGTCCAACTTTTTGCAACCCCATGAATCGCACAAGTATAGTTGACCATTTTAAAAGCTCTGGCCATTTTAAAGGTAGTTAAAGGGAAGTGAAAGTGAAAGTCGATCAGTTGTGTCTGACTCTTTGTGACCCCATGAACTGTAGTCCATGGAATTCTCCAGGCTAGAATACTGGAGTGGGTAGCCTTTCCCTTCTCCACGGGATCTTCCCAACCCAGGGATCAAACCCAGGTCTCCCGCATTGCAGGCAGATTCTTTACCAACTGAGCTACAAGGGAAGCCCAAGAATATTGGAATGGGTAACCTATCCCTTCTGTAGCTGATCTTCCTGACCCAGGAATCAAACTGGGGTCTCCTGCATTGCAGGCGAATTCTTTACCAACTGAGCTATCAAGGAAAGATAACAATAAAACCTTTTTCTAAACAGCTCTGTAAAATAAATGGTGCTCTCTATGTCATCCAGATTGCTATAATTGGAGGGAGAAGGCTCTAGCAGTCATCTTGACAGCTAATGAAACTTGAGCAGATTTCTGGACACCCACCTTTTCCTTGGTGGTTGGAATTGCATCACCTAGGCCATCTCAGAGGAGACAGCTGAGACCCAGAGAGCTGAATGCCCAGAACCCTGACATTTCAGCAGTTCCCTCCATATTGAACCCACCACCTTGTTCTCACCACCTGCTGGCACCCACATGGTCACTTTCAATGCCTATAAATCTGTTGCTGACTTTAAAAGTCTTACTATCTAACTTTGGTAACAGTTTGGTTTCTGAGAATATGGCAAGAAATGCTTCAAAAATGAATGACTCAGCACAGTTGCAGGCACTTTAATCGTCATAAGAAAGAGTTTCTGCACAAAGGTTTGCTGCTTTGTCTCATTATCAGCACTCATCTTTCTAAGAGTTTGGTGAGAACCTTTTTTTCTTTAAGTGGTGAATTGATACTAAGAACCATGACAATAACAGAAATAGAAAGCATAGAAATAAAAGCACCCATTTATTGGTGCGGCACAGTGGCCTCAAACTAGCCAGCCAAGATGCAATCAAACCATTTTTAAAGGAAATTCAGCCACATTTTAAGGGACAACATTCCCAAAACATGTTGCCATCCAATAATTCATAAAGTAGCATGTTATTTTCTAACTCTGAGCTTATTAGCATTTGCTGCTTAGACAAGAATGGATGAGTTTGTTTAATTTATGCACAGAAGTCAACTCAGTCTTTGTTTTTAATTTATTTTGACTGTGCTGGGTCTTCATTGCTGCTTGGGCTTTTCTCTAGTTGCAGTGAGCAGGGGCTACTCATTGTGGTGGCTTCTTGTGTTTTGGAGCACGAGCTCTAGGGCACGTGAGCTTTAGTAGTTGCAGCATGAGGGCTCAGTAGTTGCAGCTACCGGGCTCTAGAGCACAGGCTCAATAGTTGTGGTGCATGGGCTTAGTTGCTCTGCTGCATGTGTGACCTTCCCGGATCAGAGATCAAACCCATGTTTTCTGCATTGGCAGGCAGATTCTTTAGCACTCAGCCAGAAGGGAAGCCCCAACTCAGTTTTTGAGATGTAAGAGTTACACCTAGAATTTTAACATTACTATCCTGCGATCTTTCAGAAAACTGTTGAAAACTCAGAAGCTCATGGCTGGTCTGCTCAAGATTCCAACAAATCATGTCATGTGTTCTTTTACAAACATGAATTGTACAACTACTCTGTGTCAGGCTCTATTGATAGTGAAAGGAGTTAAGGAAAGTTTCTGCCAAGAAAGTCGGCACACTCTGGGAGGAAATGGACAATCGTCACCATATAGAATACACAGGCTCTGCAACTGAAGCACGTGCAGCATCCTCAGAGATTGGGATGCAGGAATCCCAGTGAACAGTGGGGGTGAAACCACTCAGAAGAGAACAACACTTGCAAAACGCATCACAACAGAAAAGCACATGCGTGTTTTGAGCAGCATCTGGGAGGTCAAGGCAGTTAAGGAGAGGAGGTGTATATCACAGGAGCAGGAAACACCAAGTTTACCAAAAATATCACACTGCCAAAGACTGAGGCCACACTTTGGGCATGAAGAGGATATTAGCACAGTAGACACAGTTAAGAAAATGCTAAAAGGATTCTTTAGTTCTAGAAAGTTAAAGGTGGGAATTAGTTAGGAATGGATTATAAGGCACCCTTTTAAAAATGTTTGCAGAGAAATAGACATCAAATCTTTCTGATTACATCAGGCTAATCCTTCTATGTAAATCTGAGCTCCTGCAGGGCATCTCTGAGCCTCCAGCTGTTCCCTTGTGTCTTTACCAACCCTGGACTGTTTTTTACATTTAAAAAAAATTTCACATGGTGCCTTTCACATTATTCAAACATATAGACTATAATGAAACTTAGTGTTTTTGATAGGCACGTCACATAACCGTATTATTCTAGCTTCATTTTCTGAATTTTTTCTACAAATATAAAAAGTCTTTCTGAATGTATTTTTATCAATCTACAAGTATAAGCACAGTGGTGAAGTGAAAGTCACTCAGTCGTGTCTGGCTCTTTGCACAGTAGGGCTATTTTTGTTTCTAGAGAAATGACGCATGCCCCCTTGGTAACATACACAGGGCTCCGGACACTAAATCTATCATCCATCTACACAGCACACATTCAAAGTCAGGATCCAGGGGTCATAAGTTATTTAGTTGACTACCAGACTGGGGAGACTGAGAACAGAGGAATGACTTACTTTGGCCATGGAATGAAATAAGAAACACATAGTTTCTACTTTATTAAAGCTTTTGCCTAAACCAACAGCAGTTATGTAGAGTCAATATTAAAAAAAAAAAAAAAGGTAAAATCACTCTTCCACAGGAAAATGTTTCCATTTGTAGAATTTACAGTATGGCAGTAGATAGCATGTCATTATGATCCAGTTTTTACATGCACATACATTTATACACTCTGTACATCCATCTACCATCACGCTCCATGGTAAGTAAATCCGAGACAGAATCATTGCTGGTGATGCTGCAGATCTTTTTTTCAGAGTCCATTCCTCTGTCTTCACCACCCCCTAATATTTTGACTGCTTTCCTCCTTCTCTTAGTCCCGCATTCCCATATGTGGGGTTCAAGTAGTCGGGGAAAGTATTTCAGAAAACTCGTGGCATTTTGCTTATTTTGTTAGCAGCTTCAGGGAGTGAATGGCTCTCTACCTCCATGGCAGTCCTGTGAGTTACTGACAGGGAAGCCCTGAGCAATCAGGGAGCTCCTCCACACCCACTCGTTTCTGCGTTATCAAATCCTACAATGAAAGTGTCCAGGAATCTGCTAATAACAGCATCTCCCTGGAGAAGCACACCCTATTCATCTCTCTGCCACCAGCTAGAAATGTGTATTACTACCCATACTGGCTAAGTGAAAGGTAAACTGCCCTCAAAACAAGATGTGTGGGTTTACTAAGCAAATTAGACCAGCTGGCACTTGCTTTGAAGATCTCTGTAGATTTGTATATACTCTCTCTAAACACATACATTCATTCATATATAATTTAAGCCCCACCTACTTCTGAAGATGAATTTGATGTGATTGAAACAAGATTGTAGAGGAGGACATTTAAAAGATACAGGAAGAATCTACTACTTCCTAGTACAGAAACATCTGTGTTCATATGTGATGCAACTAGAAAATGATACATGTTTTTAAATCCACCCAAATGAGGTCTGTCCTGCAATCACAGAGCTAAGCACTGCTGGGCCCATCTGCAGTGACATCATGGTGGCACAGAGACAGTGGGAAGATCCTCTTGGGGAGTTCCACCATGAACATGAGGCTCTTCTGCTGGTCCTTAGTGATGGGTGGCAGACCTTTGAATTGGGGTTGAAGTTTTGAAAACTAGTCCAGGACAATGATTTAGAGTCATGGGTGTTGAAAATGTGGTTAATCAAGACAATGAGGGCTTCCCAGGTGGCTTAGTGGTAAAGAATCAACCTGCAATGCAGGAGATTCAGGTTCAATCCCTGGGTCAGGAAGATCCCCTGGAGCAGAAAATGGCAACCCACTCCAGTAGAGGAGCCTGACAGGCTAGAGTCCGTGGGATCACAAAAAGTCAAGCAGGATTGAACGACTAAACAAAAAGAAACTTAGTACCTCAGCAGTCCCTGCATCCAGTGAAAGTGTTACTCACTCAGTCATGTCCAACTCTTTGTGAGCTGGCAAACAGTAGGAACTCAGTATTTGTTGAATCAATGAGTGCAGGTGTCTAAGGATATGATTTTGAAATTTTACTCTCGTGGTTCATGAGTATGAGTTTAGTCTCACAGGAAGCCTGATTTTATACTGCCATTTGGACAATCACTGAATCCTTGTTAGTCCTCATGTGAGTTACTAACTTTTCCTAGAAAGGAAACCAGCTTTCTTTTAAAAGCATCAATATTCCATATAGGGTTAACTCTGAGGCATTTTAACGTTACTTGTCCTGTGTTTACAGAGCTAGAATTTTCCATCTCAGATGAAGTTTCTGGTCTCTACCCACCTTCCTACTCAGGATATAGTCCTGCTTTAGATTTTGAAGGGAAGGCGTGGTGGGGGAAATGCAGGAACTTCTGTGGTGGCTCAAATGGTAAAGAATCTGCCTGCAATACAGGAGATGTGTCTTTGATCCCTGGGTCAGGAAGATCCCTTGGAGAAAGGAATGGCAACCCACTCCAGTATTCTTGCCTGGGGAATTCCATGGGCAGAAGAGTCTGGCAGGTACAGTTCATGGGACTGCAAAGAGTCAAACGTGACTGAATGAAAACAGAGAGGTCATTCAGTTAACAGCTGACAACACGTGATAGTTCTGATTTTTTGAAAGGCCATCTTGATGCTCAGAAACTAGCAGGATGGGACAACCACATGCTTGTCCTTGTCCTTAGTGCTGGGAAATCTGAGAAACTTCTGATCTCCATTCCTCCTCCCTGACACCCTTCACCATCAGAGCATGAAGAAGCCTTTGGTCACTGTTCCCATTGGCTGATAGTCCCAAAGTGAGCATCTCTAAGGGAGCTGGGCTTTAAGCCACAAGGGTTTAGACAATAACTTTGTGGAGCAGTGAAACGAACAAGCCTACTTTCATCTCATATTATTTTCATGAATATGGAAGTAATTAAATTCTTTGGTCACATCTCAGTGGATGGAGTTTAAAAAACAAATTCCTCACTGAATATCGATGTGTCTGAAAGAAACTAAAAAACAAGACCGTGTTTTCAGGAAATAACACTGCTTCAAGGTTCATTTTGCCTCATACAGCATTTCCTAGGATTGAATTGCCTGATCTCCTCCCTCGGGGATTGCTCTTATGCTTGCAAAAATCGAGGCTGATTTTATTGGAAAATCATCGCTGGATGAGGAATGTACTCCAGAGGAAACTTTGCACGGGATGAACTGTTTTCTGGTGCCTGTGGCATGTTATCCAGGCCGCTGCTGTGTGTGTTTCCAATCTTTCATCTTTCTGTTCATTGAGGCAGCACATTCATTAGCAATCCTTCAAGCAGGGTGAAAGGACCAGACAGATTAAGGAAATTTACTTTGAATTGTTTTGGGAACTTATTGACTAACAGGTCAGTAATCAAATTCTAGCTTTTAACATACACATTAAGTATTTGACTCGTTGTGGCAGGGCTCCCCGTAGTTTCTACTTCATCTGCTGATCGTAAAAGCAATTCGGCACAGAGATCTAGGACTCGTTGAAGATCTGGGATGGATGACAGGGCAGAATTGTGGAAGGGGGATGGTGACACTAGCAGTGAAGTTCTCACACTACCTTAGTAGGCATGGCTCATCCATCAATCATTTCCTGCTTGTTGACATTTTTAATTATAAAAAGAATCCAGAGTTATCTTGACAGCACAGTGCAGCGCAACTGAACAGGAAACCCCAATTCAGAAATGTAGCTCAGCTCCCAAACTCCAGCAAGGGCAAACTGAAAACAGTATAGACAGGATACATTGAACCTCCAGGGTGGAGGAGAGGAAGGGGGAAACTGATGGAGAAGCCACACATCAGAAGGCTCTGGTAACCTTGGGGTGACATTGCTTCTGCAGACTGAAGAAAAGGTACTCAGAAGTTTATTTGATTCATGAATATTGGGGAGTTGGTGGGGGGGAGATGGAAAGGATAATAATATGAACAAGAGCAGGAAACAGAACAGAGTGGATGCTCAAAGTATATACTGCATCTTAACCCTTGAACTTCTTAGGCAAAATCTATACTAGAAAGAAGAAAACAGCAACTTGTGTAGCTGTTCAAAGTCTCTCTGCTTAGGGCCACTGATCAGAGTACAAAAAAACTTGATCAGAGATGATGGGCCCAGTCCTCAATACTCAGTTTAAAATAATTCAGACATTAAGTGTAAAAGCCAAAATGACTGGTTGGGACCGTTCTTTTATGAATTTTGTGCCCAGATTATTACTAAGACTTACTTTAACCAAGAGAGGGGACGTAAAACAATTCCCAGGATCCAGCAGTCACAGAAAGCTCTTTTAACTACTGACGTAGGTGACATATGGCTTAATACTTGGGTTTTCAGCAATCAAGAAGCAGCCCTGTGCAATATCTCCAGAGCACAGTCCCCAGTGGGCATAACGGAGATGATTAGATATATTGAGTTCTTTGTGTCATTCAAAGAAAGCAGAATCTCATACACGTCGGTGTTAGCTTCTTCTCACTTCATTTCAATTTTCAATAACCAGTGTCATCACATGTAACAGTTTCTTCATAATGAAACTTCATGTCAAATTGGATTTGTCTTTCAAATGAAAGCACATTTTTGAAGGCTTCTGAAATCTGATCCTTAAAAGAATTTTTACTGCTACAAAAATCTTCAATCTACCTCAAGTTCCCCAAAACAAGAATAAAAGCAGCCAATAAATAATAAAAACAAAATGTCTGTGTTTAAAAAAAGAAACAAAAACTTCTGTATCTGAAGTGCTCTGGTTAATCAAAATAATTCGGTTAATGAAACTACCACATATGGAGAGAATGCTTTTCAAGGAGTTAGAAGAGTGTTGATACCCTGATCCAGAAACAGTGCCACACATAATCTAATCCTTCTTCCATGATTTAGGAAGACCTTGCAAAATTATCACAATGAACAATTCTCTTTGTGCCATTTGCATGGGAATCTTGCTTGCTCAGATTTCTAGATGCTTACTTACTTGTGTGTGTGTGTGTGTGTGTGTGTGTGGTGTGTGTGTGTGTGTGTGTGCATGCTCAGTCACTCAGTCGTGTCCCACTCTTTGCAATCCTATGGACTGTAGCTCACCAGGCTCCTCTGTCCATGGAATTTTCCAGGCAAGAATACTGCATGGGTTGCCATTTTCTGCTCCCGGGGATCTTCCCAACCCAGGGATCAAACCTGTGTCTCCCACATCTCCTACATTGGCTGATTCTTTACCACTGAACCACCTAGGAAGTGCAGCCATGATGGAGAACAGTATGGAGATTCCTTTAAAAAAAAATAAAGGGTTTCCCTGGTGGTCCAGTGGTTAAGAATCTGCCTTACAGTGCCAAAGACACTAGTTCGATTCCTGATTGAGGAAGATCCCGCGTGCCTCAGAGCAACTAAGCCCCTGCTACTGAGTCCATATATTGCAACTACTGAAGCTCTTACACCCTAGACCCTGGGCTCGAAAACAACAGAAACCACCATGGTTAGAAGCTCGAGCATTGCAACTAGAGAAGGCCTGTGCACAGCAAAGAAGACCCAGCACAGACAGAAATAAAAATAGGTAAATAAATAAAACACTGCCTTTATAAAAACAAAAAAATTATCTACCTTTTAGATCCTGCAGTCCCACTCCTGGGAATATACCCAGATAAAACCATAATTCAAAAAGATACATGCACCCCAATGTTCATTGCAGCAGTATTCACAATAGCCAAGACATGGAAGCCACGTAAGTGCCCATCAACAGATGGATGGATAAAGAAGATGTGATGTATGTACAATTGACTCTGAACAGCAGAGAGTTTGGGGCTCCCATCACCAGTCCATGCAATCATAATCCAGGTATAACTACAGTCAAATTCAACCAACAGTGCATCATGTAGTACATGTTTAGTGGGGAAAATAATCCACATATAAGTGGCCCCATGCAGTTCAAACCCATGTTGTTCAAGGGTCAACTTTATATCTGATGGAATCTTACTCAGCCACATAAAAAAGAAAAAAAAATCCTGTCACTTGTGACAATATGGGTGAACCTTGAGGTCATTATGCTAACGAAATAAGACAGAGAAAGTCAAATACTGTATGATCTCACTTATATGTGGAATCTAAAAAAACAACAACAACAAAAAAACTCATAGAAACAGAGAGTAGATAAGCAGCTGCCAGAGGAGGCAGGTGCAGGGGAAATGGGTGAAGGTGATCAAAGAGTACAAACTTCCAGTTTTAAGCTGAATGAGTTCTGGGGATATAATTACAGCATGGTGACTGTACTTAACAATGCTATACTGGATACTTGAAAGTTGCTAAGAGAGTAGATCTTAAAAGTTATCACCACACAGACCAAAAAAAAAGAGAAAAGGTAATTATTTGAGGTGATGGATATGTTAACTAACCTTATTGTGGTATTTTGCAATATAATATATCAGATCATTACATCATACACCTTGGTAGTGGTGGTTTAGTCCTTAAGCCATGTCTGACCCTTGAGACCCCATGGACTATAGCCCCCCAGGCTCCTCTGTCCACAGGGTTTTCCAGGCAGAATATTGGAGTGGGTTGCCATTTCCTTCTCCAGAGGATCTTCCCAACCCAAGGATCGAACCCTGGTCTCCTGCATTACAGGCAGATTCTTTACCAACTGAGCTACCAGAGAAGCCCTTTATACACCTTAAACTTTCACAATGATATATGTTAACTATATCTCACTAAAGATGGGAAAAAACACCTAGCTATGTAGGTGCGACCATGCTGAATCTCACTTCTCATAAAACCTAGTTGTGTTCCTGGATTTGACAATTTGGTATTTAATCAACCCTATACTGGGCTGGATGAAGCACAAGCTGGAATCAAGATTGCCAAGAGAAATATCAATAAGCTCAGATATGCAGATGACACCACCCTTATGGCAGAAAGTGAAGAAGAACTAAAGAGCCTCTTGATGAAAGTGAAAGAGGAGAGTGAAAAAGTTGGCTTAAAGCGCAGCAGTCTGAAAATGAAGATCATGGCATCTGGTCCCATCACTTCATGGCAAATAGATGGGGAAACAGTGGCTGACTTTATTTTGGGGGGGCTCCAAAATCACTGCAGATGGTGACTGCAGCCGTGAAATTAAAAGACGCTTACTCCTTGGAAGGAAAGTTATGACCAAACTAGACTTCATATTAAAAAGCAGAGACATTACTTTACCAACAAAGGTCCATCTCATCAAGGCTATGGTTTTCCCAGTAGTCATGTGTGGATGTGAGAGTTGGACTATAAACAAAGCTGAGCACTGAAGAATTGATGCTTTTGAACTGTGGTGTTGGAGAAGACTCTTGAGAGTTCCTTGGACTGCAAGAAGATCCAACCAGTCTATCCTAAAGGAGATCAGTCCTGGGTGTTCATTGGAAGGACTGATGTTGAAGCTGAAACTCCAATACTTTGGCCACCTGATGTGAAGAGCTGACTCATTTGAAAAGACTCTGATGCTGGGAAAGATTGAGGGCAGGAGGAGAAGGGGATGACAGAGGATAAGACGGTTGGATGGCATCACCGACTCCATGGAGATGACTTTCACTGGAAGTTGGTGATGGACAGGGAGGCCTGGCATGCAGTGGTCCATGGGGTCATGAAGAGTTGGGCACGACTGAGTGACTGAACTGATGCTTTACCTGCTTCCTACCACTTCAATGAAACTATAGTCAATCTCACAGTGACGTGAAAACCATTATGCTAGCCTCTGCACAAATTCTCCAATATCCAGATTAGAGTGGTTTTGCAATGGATTTTTTAAAACAGAACTTCCCCACATTTTTTTTAGTGGCATAGATTGCAGAAATGCAGATCTAATGACCCTTGTAACACTTGGGGTGGCAGGACCCAGGAGCCCTGAGGTCTCTTGACTACAAGTCATTCTATTCCAGTCCTTTTCTGTGTGGACCAAGGAGTGGAAAATGTTAGAAAACACTGTTGTTTGTATTTTAGCGTTATGCATCCATGTTCATTTTTTTTTTCTTGGATAACAAAACTGTAGTGACCCATTTATTAAAGAGATGCCCTTTTGACATTGACTTTTTAATTAGAGGGTAATTGCTTTACAATACTGTGTTGCCTTTTGTGATGCAACAATGTGATGCTTTAAAACAAAATAATGTACTCAGATGCTGAAAGCTTCAAGGTCATAGTATTCTCTTCCTTTCACCAATTGTTGATGGGCTAAGTAAGAGTGGTCCATGGATTCTGTTTTGAAGGTGTTATGCACAAAACAAAAGAAACAGGTGCATGTGTGTGTGTGTGTTTGGTGCAGAGTGACCAAATAAATATGGGGAATGCTGGGTTTGAAAGTTTTCTTCTAAGTTGAATTTTCAGTCTTTTTTTAACTGTGCTGCACAGAATATGGGGTCTTAGTTCCCCAACCAGGAATGGAACCTGTGCCCCCTGCAGTGGAAGTGCTGAGCCTTAACCTCTGGACCACCAAAGAAGTCCCGACCCTTAATATTCTAATGGGCATTGTGCATGTCTCAGAAGAGGAATATAAGTTATTGTCGTGTTTCCCAAGCATATTTGACCTGGAAGCCTTTTGTCTAAAGAATATAAAAATCTTCTTAGAAACATGGTGGGAATCAGTAAACTTAGGTTGCATTAGTGATGTCAACTTATTAATAAGTTAAGCAAATTCATACTCATTTGACAGTATCTCACTGAGCCAGAAACAAGTGTCTTTGGCCAAACTGCTGTTGATATATGGAGTCACTGGGGGCACAACCTGGAAGGTTCATTAGTTTACCAAGGGGGTCACTAAAGGAGCCACTAGTCTGAATCAACTGGACAGCAATCCTAAGCAGAGTCTTCAAGCCACAGCCCATTTTAAGCGGGTAAAGTGATCGGAAAATAGGAATTATGGCATGATGAATTATATCAATATGAATACCAATTTTATGTAGATCGGCATCTCCTGTAACGTCTATTGCTCTCTTAAACTTTGTCTCTATTTTAAACATATAAAGTGGTGTTATTTAGATGATGACACATTTTTTTAAATAGCTATTTTGAGATGTAATTCACATAATATATTCACAGATTTGTACAACAGTCACTACAATCAATTGTAGAATATCTCCATCATCCTAAAAGGAAACCCTGTGTCCATTCGGCAGTCACTTGCCATTTAGCCCTCCACTCAGCCATTAGCACTAACCTACATTTTGTCTCTATGGGTTTTCCTTTTTCGTGTGAATGAAATCATATAATATGCAAACTTTTGTGTTTGGCCTCCTTTACTTAACATCATGTTTGCAAGGTTCATTCATGTTGTAGCATGAATCAGTACTTCATTCCACTTTATGGCTGTATCAGTTCAGTCACTCAGTCGTGTCTGACTCTTTGCAACCCCATGGACCACAGCACACCAGGCCTCCCTGTTCATCACCAACTCCCGAAGTTCACTCAAACTCACGTCCATCGAGTCAGTGATGCCATCCATCCATCTCATCCTCTGTCGTCCCCTTCTCCTCCTGCCCTCAATCTTTCCCAGCATCAGAGTCTTTTCAAATGAGTTAACTCTTCGCATCAGGTGGCCAAAGTATTGGAGTTTCAGCTTCAACATCAGTCCTTCCAATGAACACCCAGGACTGATCTCCTTTAGGATGGACTGGCTGGATCTCCATGAAGTCCAAGGGACTCTCAAGAGTCTTCTCCAACACCACAATTCAAAAGCATCAATTCTTCAGCATTCAGCTTTGTTTATAGTCCAACTCTCACATCCATACATGACTACTGGAAAAACCATAGCCTTGATTAGAAGGACCTTTGTTGGCAAAGTAATGTCTGCTTTTTAATATGATGTCTAGTTTGGTCATAACTTTCCTTCCAAGGAGTAAGCATCTTTTAATTTCATGGCTGCAAGTCACCATCTGCAGTGATTTTGGAGCCCCCAAATATAAAGTCAGCCACTGTTTCCACTGTTTCCCCATCTATTTGCCATGAAGTGATGGGACCAGATGCCATGATCTTCATTTTCAGAATGCTGCGCTTTAAGCCAACTTTTTCACTCTCCTCTTTCACTTTCATCAAGAGGCTCTTTAGTTCTTCTTCACTTTCTGCCATAAGGGTGGTGTCATCTGCATATCTGAGCTTATTGATATTTCTCTTGGCAATCTTGATTCCAGCTTGTGCTTCTTCCAGCCTGGCATTTCTCATGATGTACTCTGCATATAAGTTAAATAAGCAAGGTGACAATATACAGCCTTGATATACTCCTTCCCTGATTTGGAACCAGTCTGTTGTTCCATGTCCAGTTCTAACTGTTGCTTCCTGACCTGCATACAGGTTTCTCAAGAGGCAGGTCAGGTGGTCTGGTATTCCCATCTCTTTCAGAATTTTCCACAGTTTATTGTGATCCACACAGTCCAAGACTTTGGCATAGTCAATAAAGCAGAAACAGATGTTTTTATGGAATTCTCTTGCTTTTTTAATGATTCAGCAGATGTTGGCAATTTGATCTCTGGTTCCTCTGACTTTTTTGAAACCAGCTTGAACATCTGGAAGTTCATGGTTCACGTATCACTGAAGCCTGGCTTGGAGCATTTGAGCATGACTATTAGCATGTGAGATGAGTGCAATTGTGTGGTAGTTTGAGTATTCTTTGGAATCGCCTTTCTTTGGGATTGGGATGAAAACTGACCTTTTCCAGTCCTGTGGCCACTGCTGAGTTTTCCAAATGTGCTGACATATTGAGTGCAGCAGTTTCATAGCATCAGCGTTTAGGATTTTAAACAGCTCAAGTGGAATTCCATCACCTCCACTAGCTTTGTTCATAGTGATGCTTCCTAAGGTCCACTTGACTTCACATTCCAGGATGTTTGGCTGTAGGTTGAATAATCACACCATCATGATTATCTGGGTCGTGAAGATCTTTTTTGTACAGTTCTTCTGTGTATTCTTGCCACTTCTTAATATCTTCTGCTTCTGTTAGATCCATACCATTTCTGTCCTTTATTGAGCCCATCTTTGCATGAAATGTTCCCTTGGTATCTCTGATTTTCTTGAAGAGATCTTGTCTTTTGCATTTTATTGTTTTCCTCTATTTCTTTGCACTGATCGCTGAGGAAGGCTTTCTTATGTCTTCTTGCTATTCTTTGGAACTATGCATTCAAATGGGTATATCTTTCCTTTCCTCCTTTGTTTTTCACTTCTCTTCATTTCACAGCTTCATTTCACATTTGTAAGGCCACTTCAGACAGCCATTTTGCTTTTTTTGCATTTCTTTTTCTTGGGGATGGTCTTGATCCCTGTCTCCTGTACAATGTCACGAACCTTCGTCCATAGTTCATCAGGCACTCTGTCTATCAGATCTAGTCCCTTAAATCTATTTCTCACTTCCACTGTATAATCATAAGGGATTTGATATAGGTCATACCTGAATGGTCTAGTGGTTTTCCCCACTTTCTTCAATTTGAGTCTGAATTTGGTAATAAGGAGTTCATGATCTGAGCCACAGTCAGTTCCTGGTCTTGTTTTTGATGATTGTATAGAGCTTCCTCATCTTTGGCTGCAAAGAATATAATCAATCTGATTTCAGTGTTGACCATCTGGTGATGTCCATGTGTAGAGTCTTCTCTTGTGTTGTTGGAAGTGGGTGTTTGCATGACCAGTGTGTTCTCTGGGCAAAACTCTATTAGCCTTTGTCCTGCTTCATTCTGTGCTCCAAGGCCAAATTTGCTTGTTATTTCTGGTGTTTCTTGACTTCTTACTTTTGAATTCCAGTCCCCTATAATGAAAAGGACATCTTTTGGGGGTGTTAGTTCTAGGTCTTGTAGGTCTTCCTAGAACCGTTCAACTTCAGCTTCTTCAGCATTACTGGTTGGGGCATAGACTCGGATTACCATGATATTGAATGGTTTGCCTTGGAAACAGACAGAGATCATTCTGTCGTTTTTGAGACTGCATCCAAGTACTGCATTTCAGACTCTTTTGTTGACTATGATGGCTACTCCATTTCTTCTAACGGATTCCTGCCCACAGTAGTGGATATAATGGTCATCTGAGTTAAATTCACCCATTCCAGTCCATCTTAGTTCACTGATTCCTAGAATGTCGACATTCATTCTTGCCATCTCCTGTTTGACCACTTCCAATTTGCCTTGATTCATGGACCTAACATTCCAGGTTCCTAGGCAACATTGCTCTTTACAGCATCGGACCTTGCTTATGGCTGTTTAATATTCCATTTTATCAGTAGACGATAGGCCACATCATGTTTGTCCCGCCATCAGTTTAGGGACATTTGGGTTGCTGTCACCTTTATGGCTGTTGTGAATAGTGCTGCTATGAACATTGATGCTCAAGTTTTTGTGTAGTCATTCTTTTAGGTGTATACCTAGGAGTGGAAATGCTGAATCATATGGTAATTCTATGATTAGCCTTTTGAGAACCTGCTAGACTATTTTCTACAGTGGCTGCACCATTTACATTCTTACTAGCAGTGTATGAGGCTTGTAATTTCTTGACACTATCACCAATATTTGTTATTATCTGCTTTTTGTTTATTGTCAAGGCTTCCCTGGTGGCTCAGACAGTAAAGCGTCTGCCTACAATGCGGGAGACCTGGGTTCAATCCCTGGTTCAGGAAGATCCTCTGGAGAAGGAAATGGTAACCCACTCCAGTATTCTTGCCTGGGAAATCCCATGGACAGAGGAACTTTTGAGAACCTACTAGACTATTTTCTACAGTTATTATCTGCCTTTTGTTTATTGTCATCTGAGTGGGTGTGAAGTGAAATCTCTCTATGGTTTTGATTTGCATTTTCCTGATGGCTAATGATATTAAGCATTTTTTCATGTGTTTATTGGCCAATTCTTTATTTTCTTTGTAGAGATACCTATTCAGATCCTGTCTTTTTGTTATCAAACTGTGATAATTCTTTATATGTTTTCTTTTAAAAAAACATACCTTAAATACCAGTCTCTTATCATATATGATTTGCAACACTTTTCTTCTATTCTGTATGTTGTTCTTTAACTTTTTAATGATGTCTTTTGAAGCACAAAGGTTTCTAATTTTTTTGAAATCTAACTTATCTATTTTTCCTCTTTTGTTGCCTGTGCTTTTGGTCTCATATCTGAGAATCCATTGTCTAACCCAAGGTGGGGAAGGTTTTCACCTCTGATTTTTTTCTAAGAGTTCTGGGTTTTTGGTCTTATTTTTATGTCTTGAATCCATTTTGATTTGATTTTTATATATGGTGTGAGGTAGAAGTCCAAATTCATTATTTTGCATGTAGAAACACAATTGTCTTAGCCCTATTTGTTGAAAAGACATAAATATGAGGGTTTATTTCTGTACTATTTCTGGTCCATTGATCTATATAGCTATCCTTATTCCAGTACCACACTATCTTGATTACTATAGCTTCATAGTAGGTTTGGCAATTAGAAAGTGTGGTTCCTCCCAATTTGTTCTTTTTCAAGGGTTTTTGGTTTTTTCCCCTGCTATTGTGGATCCCAATTACACATTGTTTAAAGTCATTTTACTTGTATAAACAGTTTCAGTTTTGAAAGCTAAACCAAAGAGTAGGTATTTAGACTTTGCATATGTGACACAAAGACAGAAGCCTTAGCAGTGCAGAAGTGGTTATGTCCAATTCTGAATCCAAGAACCCTAAGAGAAGGGGATTGGGAATCAGGCCTCATATCTATTCAGTTGTCTGTGAACTAGGGAGTAATCAAGAACCTCTCCAAGCCTGTGTGTTTACACTCATGAATCACTGTGATTTGGATTTCTCTTCCAACTATGCTGGAAACTGCAAGTCCCCACAGCCTCCATTATGGATGAGAACCACTAGCTGACTCTAACTAGGGAAAACCATGAGAAAAAATAATTCTTCCCTTTCCTACATTCCAAATGTATAGCAAGGAGGAATTAATAGCATTTATAGTATATTGAGAGACTTTGCAACAAAAGAAATTATTACTTGCTATGTTTAAAAATATAATAAAATTATGTGGATCTTTCTCAGAAGCATCTAACATTTTATGGGCTGATAAACTCATGTGAAATATGAAATGCATTCTTCAATCCTGTAAACTGTTCATTCTACTTATAAAATGGGGGTGGGGTGGATATTGCTATTGTATCACATATCCAATGCTTCCCCATCCATGTTCTTACTTCTTGGCATTTTTCTATAATTTTGTGAAATATTTTAATATGACAAACTCACTTCAATTACACAGTCATTATAAGTTTTGCCAAGGTTGAGTGTGGATCGTTTTGTGTTCATTAGAGCACAAAATTAGAATTTTCATTGCTGCAACTGTAAACACTGTTTGGCTCAAAGGAATCAAACGTTTTCTCATAAAATCTTGGATAGCTGATAATTGGTATTTTCCCTGTTTTCCAGCATATTTTAATTTTTTGAAACTATTTTCTGTTTTCCTTCCCTTGGTATACTTCTTTTGGCCTGGAAGTTGCATAAGTGTTTCTCTTCCAAATGGATGGCATCGCACACAGTACCTGAACTAGTGGGCACAACGAGAACCATCCCTAGAGTCAGGAAAAAGAGAATAAATTATTTCTTTAATTTTCTCAGCTTTAGTTGGCCCAAAGTCTAGCAGTTAGACCTGAGTAAGTCTGGGGAAACCATCTGGCACACCTACATCTGTTCTCACATTTGCTAATCAGGATTTATCAAAAATCAATGGCTCAAAAGCATGAAGCTCTTAAGAGGTGCTAATTTGTGGCTAAAGACTAATTCAAATGCCACACCATTTGGTCCTCTTGGAGTATAGTTTCAGTTTGGGGGAATTCAATGAATCTGATATCTACATCTTACTATCTTATATTTTATGGAAAAACAAGAAAAAGGAAAAAGAAGTTCATATCTGTGCATGCATGTGTGCTCAGTCGTATCCAACTCTTTGTGACCCATGGACTGTAGCCCGCCAGGCTCCTCTGTCCATGGGATTCTCCAGGCAAGAATACTGAAGTGGGTTGCCATTTCCTTCTCCAGGGGATCTTCCTGACCCAGGGACTGAATCTGCATCTCCTGCATTGGCAGGCAGATTCTTTACCACTGAGCCATGTGGGAAGCTGTAGTTCATATCTAAGGACCCTCTTTTCCCTCCCTTTGTCTTTTCAGATACAAGAATGACTTTGCCTAGGGGGTTTAGATACCTCGGTGCTATTTATTAATGAGCACTCAGACATCCCTGCTCTGTCCTTGGTGATTAGGATGTTCTCAGCAAAACATCAACACTGGAGTCTAAGTCATTTCCCACTTATTGTCCCTGTTCTCCAATTTTCTGCCTGCCCCTAAAAGTGAGGAACCCCTCCCATCCCCCCTCCCTCCTCACCAACAATGGGGAGAGTTCATTCATTATTCATTGTGATGCTTCCTCTCTGCCAAGGTATATTCTCTTGCTTCAAACTCAAAAGAGCTCATTGGCTTGTGGGGAATCCAATAGCCACGGGTGGTAGAGCAAGTTTATTATGGGAAGCACACGGCTCTGCCAGATTTCACTGGCAGATTTTTGAAGCCAGAGCAAGCAATCGGCTGGCACTCTCCATATATGAATGTCCTTTGGCCCTCACCATGCTCATTGTTACACAGGTGCCCCTTATAAAGTACAGAGACATTTTTCAGATAACCAAACAAATAATACCATTCACATACCAACAACTATAGGGAATTAATGCCTCAAAACCAAATCTATACTATGATGGTCTACAAGTAATAGACTAATTATAGTTTGATGCAATTAGAGATTGCTTTTATCAGACTTTGTTGATTGGGGGATTAAAATCATTTACTTTTGCACATCATATGCTTGGCATGAGAGGTTTTGTCTCTGAGCTACTAAAAGTACCTTGTTACATGTGATTTCACTAAAGATGCCATTTTTCAATATTACCTCTAGGGTCAGCTTTAGGATATGAGATGTAAGTGCAGGAATAGTAAACTGTACTACTGCATGCTGAAATTTGGGAACAGACAAACAGCAAAGCATATCTAAATCACTAGTAAGTAAAAACAAAGTATGCATGATAGTTAAAATATAGGTATGTTAAAAATCGCAGCATTCATTAGCAGAGTTGAACAGGGTCCCACAGAGAGAGCCTAGGGGCTCGAAAAATCCTTTAATTCCTAAGAAGACACAGGATTGTTTGCTTTGTAGGACATATATACCCTTTGCTTTAGAAGGGTTTTCTTTTCTGCCAGGAAATCCACAGTGTACCAAAATTGCATTTTAAATCCAACCAAAAGCTTATCTGATTGCATGTGTTTATCAGGCTGGTGAATGTCTAGACCTTAGAAGGAAGACAACTGTTCATGTGTAGTAGTTCTTACAGAAAAGAAAGTGAAAGGTGATTCTCTGGGGCTGTTTTTGTTTTGTGAAAAGGTAGAATAGGTCAAAATGGAGCCACAGCTGAGACTTTGGCAGTTGTCAGCAGATACGTGGGGCCTAGTTACATTGAAGACTTCAGTTCTATTCACAGAGATAATAACATTAGAAACGACCACCAAATTTTTGATTTTTCTATAAAAAGTGAATTGAATCTCACCTTTACATAGATGGATGAGTCTTGAATCCTCTTAGTGGAGTGGTGACTATGGGAACTCAAAATGTGAAACCCTTTTACTGTCTGCACTTTGATTTGTTTCAGGGATGTAATTAATGATCAAAGATAGTGATTAAACCTTCCAGCTAATGAAAAGAGACTACAATGAGACCTACGAAAAAATCCATTATGTGTATACTTGTGTATGCATGTGTACGTACTTTCAGCAAACATGAATTTTCTGTCACTGAAGCAAAGCTGTTTAGCTTCAGGTTCTTACCTGCATCTCATGCTATCTAGATCAGCAATGCTAGATTTTTATGGGATTCTGCAAATGGAGATAACTTGGACAATTAGAACCTCTTCCAGGAAAGCATTCTGCATGATTCTTGGACTGGAATTGAAATGTGTTGAGTTTCTACTCTGCTCAACCCTGAAGCAGAGGCTGAAGTGATGCCAGTGGAGTTCTATTGTGGGGTGGAGGAGGGGAGCTCAGATACATAGAAGCTTCCAATTCTGGATAGATGTCAACCCAAGTGTAATAAAGAATAATTTTTTAATGTTAGGATGAAACCAAACCTCCCCACAAATCCTGCCAGTTCCAGCAACCCTTGGGTAACATGGAGTTACATTGCTTCTGTTGAGTTCTAATTTCTGTGCTCTTCACCCCTCTCAGATTTTACCAGAAGGTTCTTCATATGGTGAGTATCAATAAAGAGCCCAGCAAGATTTATTCAATAAGTAAATGCATATAACAAGACACTTGCACACACATCCAGACATAACCCTTCCACAGACAGTGATAAAAAGTAGGTCCACATAGAATCTGCATACTATGAGATGGAATTATTTTAGCAATTAGCTTTTAAGAGTAGCTGTCTGGTTAGCCTCCATTTTCTCTTGACTCCAAAGAGAGAAGCGCCTGCTGGGCTGTAAGGGTCCAGGCAGCTTTCATCCTGTCTAATCTATGGATCCTTTCTGCTAATGTGTAGTTTCCTGTCAGTGGACAGCCACAGGGATAAATTTGAGGATATCTAGTGTTTCATCCCAAATTTTAAAGATACCATCCTAAGGACACAGTGTTATCATCTCTAAATTTTAGAGAAAATTAGAAAAATTGGAAGAATAGTTTGACCTTTTTTTTTTGAACCAATTTATGAAGAGTAAATCCCTAGTACAAGGTAGACATTTAATGTTTGTTTGGATGAATGGGTAAAATAAACAGTGAAGTTAATCTCAGCCTTTAGGATACACACACACACACACACACACACACACACTTGTCTTAAGGGATGCTAATAGGTCACCTTGTGGCTGCTGGCTACTGGCCCTAGCCTCAGAAGTACAGACCCTCTGCAAGGCTTTTCGAAGAACCCAAGGCATAGTATAGAGAAGTGTGGAGTCTGGGTTCAAAACTTAATTCTGTTCCTTCCCCACTGGGTGTGTGCATGCATGTTCACTCTCTTTAGTCATGTCCGACTCTTTGCGACTCTATGGACTGTAGCCTTCCATCTGGGATGGACAGCCTGCCTCTGTCCATGGGATTCTCCAGACAAGGATACTGGAGTGTGTTGCCGTACCCTCCTCCAGGGCATCTTCCCGACCCAGGGATCAAACAGGTCTGCATTACAGGTGAATTTTTTACCACTGAGCCACTGGGGAAGCCCTCCCCACTGAGTAGCTTTGGGCAAATGGCTGCACTTCTCTTTGCCTCCCTTTCCTCATCTATAAAATGGGAATAATGGTAGGACCTGCTTCATAGGCTGTGATGGAGATTAAGTGACTTAATATGCATTCTTGGAATAGTTAGCTATGCAAGTATCTGCTGTGATGTTCATCCCTCTATTGGAAAGCCTACAAGTTGGGTTCAGGTTCAGTGGCAAGAACTCCAGACTTGGCCTTGAGTGATTTTCTTAACTTTTCTCAGATTTGTTTCCTTATTTCTAAAATAAGATAATGCTCCTTATCATGTGGATAAAAATCCCTGATATATGGCAAGTGCTGGCTAAACATCTGCTGAAGCTGCTGGATGCAGTTTCTTAGTGCACTTGCTACAAAAGATGCTACAAATCAATGAGTCAGATGTTTCTAGTATTTTCTTTGCCTTGTCTTGCAGCTCTCCTGCTTCCCATGAACTGTGCCTTTATGTAAAGAGTAAGATCAGGGCTGGGGAAGCATCAAGGCTGGACTGAAAGTTCCATTTTTGTTCTAAACTTGCTATGGCATAAAAGAAAATAACAAAGTATGTGTTGATGTCCTTTGCCAAAAGCAGCCTCACCACATCAAAGCCTGAGAAGTCTATTTATTTGGTCTCTTCTGAGATGAAAACAGTGAGTAGAAATTCTCCCACTCTGCTTCACAGTGGTTGCATGAGCTCCCCGCTATGGACACCAGCTGACCAATGGTGTAATTCAGAAAGTAGGCAACCCCTCAAGTCACATCACCTTTCCTATGCAAAACAGAAAGGGAAGTCTCTCAAGTTCATGAGTCATTCTTGTTGAGGATCTATGGGGAAATCAGTTTCATTGAAAAGCTGAGATGGAAGTGGCTGTGGTTTCTAAATGAAGATGTAGCATATGGAGAACACAGAGTGGAATTTATAGCTCATAATTATAGAGGAGATGGGGTAGAGTCCATCTTGCTGGTGTTTGCTGCAATCCACTCATTCCCACATCAAAGCCTTGCCCAGTTGCAATGACCTCTTTGCCATTTTCCCAGCGATTGAATCTTGCATACCACTTCAATCCATATTCATTGATTTTTGTTGCTCAAATGGAAGCTTATTGGTAGATCTATTGGGGTGACCTCTTAGAATAAAAACCTTGATGTCACATGTAAAGTGAAGTGTTCTCCCCTGATGCTCTGATTGAAAATTGTACAAAGCAATCAGTTGGTGCCCTCCTCACAGTTCTGTTTCTTCCTTGAAAATTTAATATTCTCCAACCCTGAGCCCTAAGGTCTCATTTTCTCTAGTGATGTGTTTGAGTTTTTTTTTTTTTTTAATGAATTCTAGTCATCAGTTTACCTTTTGGTGCCACTTTGAGTAATGCTGTTTTTTTTTTTTTTAAATGGTAGGCTTGAGACTTGCACTTTTCAATTTATCCAGAGAGCTAATAGATTCTGGAAGGAAGAGAAATTGGGACCTTGAACATAGACATTTATTAATAACTACTAATGCAATGCCTGGAGAATTCTTTAGAGAGAGAGAATGCAGCTGAGGCAGGGTTCAAGATAGGAAATATGTCTTGGCAGAGACCTTACAGCAGCCAGGCCAATAAGCTTCATAATTTTCCTATTTAAATAAAGGTCTCTATTACCACAAATCATCCTTCCCTTTCTACTTTCTTCTCTCCCCTTTCTCTCTTGTATTATGTTTTCTCTTTCTTTTTCCTCTCTGCCTGCCTTCCCTCTCTTACCCATTTCCTCAGAGTCTTCACTTTCCTCTTCCTCTAGGACTGAAACTCAGCCTTGCTCTCATCACACTGTCTGTAGAACAAAGGCAGAAATAACTGAAGGCTGGACTAGTGGTGAGAGGCCGCCAACTAGCCTCTTGCATTTGGTTATTATTTTGAGCACCAGACAGCCATTCAGTCAACCTCGTGTTCCACATCTCAGCCAGATGTTGGCTTCTTTCATGGAGGGTCATGAGAAATGTTTATAACAAAAGCCCTGCAAAGCTTCCTACTTTAGTAGACTGAACAAATGATGTTACAGTGTTTTTATGTCTTCCCAGTTAAATTGCACCTCATTTGAATGTAACAGTATTAGAGAAAGAATGACTAAGTAGACCAAATTGTCATTTTTAGGGCAGTATTTCCATGTGCTGAGTTTATGAGATGAATGCCAAGATGATTAGAGATTTTCCTTGTATCCTAGAACATAGAAATGGTATCCAAAATCTCCTCCATGGAAGCTTTGGCTCTGTTTTTCATAAGCTTCCCACTCTGTTCATATACAATACTGTATCTTAAATATAAACCTATCATCAGATTTAGCAAATCAATACCATAAGAGTGTGAAATGGTCCCTGGAACTCTCCACAAGGGCATTTCACAGTAAAAAGCAATTGAAAAAGAAGCAGCAATGGAATATCTTATGAGATAGCCATTTAGATCACACAAGGGCCATAAAAGTCACAAGCAGTTTGTGTGAAGCAAGGTTCATAATATAACCATACAGGACTTGCTGGGAAGAAAGAGGAAAATTGCAAACCAATTTGTGGTTATAGCCTTTTCTGTCAATTGTATTGGGATTTAAAACTTGTAAAAGGTAGAAACTTCTGCCAGCTTACATTACAGAGAGAGTGTGTAGCTATAATCATAGCAGCCAAACAAACACCAATTATTTGAAGCCAATAAAGTCTTTATTAACTTCAAAGCAATTAGTGCTTCTTGGGTTCATTTAGCCACGGAATGGGAAGTTGCCACCCTAGAACATTTGTTGGGAACAAATTTGGGCATCATCTCAGGATGTTTCATTTACATCTTTCAAAAACAGTTTTACAAATGATGGATGAGTAGTTGTGTAATGGATATATACAAGTGTGGATCTGCCTTCAGGAGCTAGTAGAGACTCCAAGATTGTAAGATGGCATGCAGAGGCAGGCTGTCCTGGGTATTTCCTACTGTCAGACAGCTGGCCTTGTCCATTGTGTCAGACTCTGCAGACACAGCTCGCCTTCAGAAAGTAATCCCAGCTGTGAAAGTGAAAGTGTAGTCTCTTGATCATGTCTAACTCTTTGTGACTGTAACCTGCCAGGCTCCTCTGTCCATGGGATTCTCCAGGCAAGAATACTGGAGTGGGTTGCCATACCCTCCTCCAGGGGGTCTTCCTGACCCAGGGATCAAACCCGGGCCTCCCACATTGCAGGGAACCTGCTGTCTATGCTGAGCACCTGCTGGGCATGACACATTTATATGCATCATCTGTCATTAGCTTAGCAACTCTGCAAGAGTTTGTCCTCTTCCTTCATAGGAGAAAACTGAGGTTTAGAAGGTTAATTCATAGTAGTTGAGAGTCTAACCCAAATTTGCTTGGGTTACTCACTTGGAGTCTGACCAGGACACTAGTCTTTTCCTCCACTTGACAGCCAGAGCCACATACCTTACACATCTTGCTACTTTGATCACTCTTGATATTGCCACACTGAGATTTAATCTTCAAGTTCTCCCAGACTGGAGACAAGCCAAAAGATCTCCTGGTTATGTAGTATTCTGCATTTCTTGTGCTGGATCTAAATTAATCTCTCCAAACAGTAAAGAAAACTAATTAGATTACATTTGCAAGTCATTCAGCATGAATCTTTATGATTCACTGTCAATTATAAGCTAATGCTTTGCCAGTCTATGCAGGTCTTTATTTTCATCTAACCACAGCCTGATCCTGTGACTAAAGGGTGCTCTCTGCAGATGGGTCTCTAGTCTGCACTGGACTGGAGGCCAGGCCAGAATCTGGGGTCCAGTGGGTGTTATCTCCTTTCCTTGCCTGCAAAGCAAAGACAGAAAAAGACCCAGATTCATAGGTAGTCCAGAAGCCTTCTGGAAGTTTCCAGCCAGAGCTCATAGCCAGCATCTGCCAGGCCCTACCCAATGGGTCAAGCCCAAGTGCATGAAGTGGGTGTGCATCCACTACCTGGACCACTTAAAGGCATGAAGCCAGCACACCTTGCCCGGGTGCACCACACAGCATCACTGCCTCCATCAGAGCTCTGCCACAAGAAGCCAAGTGTCTGGCAGACCCAGGCCATCCTCACACTGCTTTGTACTAGCTCTGTGGTCTTGAACTAATCTAGTTTCATTCAGGACCATCAGTTTGTTATTAGTCAATGGGAGTAATAATCTCTGCACTGACTCCTTCACAAGGATACTTCAAGGAACAAGAAAGAATGTTCTGTGTCCAAATGATGTGTAAACTCTAAGAAGCTATAAACTAACATGAGATTATTCTCATTCTCATCTCATGCTGACTGGAGAGATGGATAACACACTGGGCCTCAACATGTCCCAGCCTCCAAGAGACATTAGGGAGATTCCCTTGACCATCTGGGAACTTCTCACCTTTAACCACACCAGCAGCTCTCAGCAAGGATGGAGATGGGAGTCATGCTGGAAAGGAAGTACTCAGGGGCTAGCAGAGAGTCTGTTGTGAACAGTGTGGAGTCGGATGTCCTGGCATTCCTTTCCCAGCATGGAAACCAGTTTGCCTCAAGTTCAGTTCAGTTCAGTCGTCCAGTCATGTCCGACTCTTTGCGACCCCATGAACTGCAACATGCCAGGCCTCCCTGTCCATTACCAACTCCCAGAGTTTACCCAAACTCATGTCCATTGAGTCGGTGATGCCATTCAACCATCTCATCCTCTGTTGTCCCCTTCTCCTCCTGTCCTCAATCTTTCCCAGCATCAGTGTCTTTTCAAATGAGTCAGCTCTTCGCATCAGGTGGCCAAAGTATTGGAGTTTCAGCTTCAACATCAGTCCTTCCAATGAACACTCAGGACTGATCTCCTTTAGGATGGACTGGTTGGATCTCCTTGCAGTCCAAGGGACTCTCAAGAGTCTTCTCCAACACCACAGTTCAAAAGCATCAATCCTCAAGTAGCCAGGGCCAATCAGTGCCACACCTACAAGCCACCCTATCTGTCTTCCATCCCATTCACCCCTGTGGATTTTTTTTTTTACTTTACAATATTTTATTGGTTTTGCCATACATCAATATGAATCTGCCACGGGTGTACACATGTTCCCCATCCTGAACCCCCCTCCCACCTCCCTCCCTGTACCATTATTGGTCCCAGCCCATATACATACGGCCCCTGGCTAGTGGAACTGGAAAAATGGCTGTCATTTCGTGAGTAAGTTACCTATGGATGTTGGGGGTTTAAATAACCCAGCACTTCCTGTCCCCTGGCCACTGAGGCAGGGCTATTTTGGCAACTTTGGCTGTCTGACTTCAATTGGGGACTCTTAGAATGAGTGAAATTTTTGCAAACTGCAAATGCCTCTGAGTAATGGATTTCATTCATTTCCTTGAAGACTACGTGCATTTCCCAAGTGGTTGTGCTAATAGGAGAATTTGAAAATTCATATACAAGCCATGGTTGTGACTTGCATTGTCAATACTGAATTATTTCACAGTCGATGCCTACAGCAGTGCATTGATATTTTAAACAATAGCTCTGCTTCTTAGAGTAAAAAGGGGGAAAATGTGAAAATTTTAATAGTAACTATAATCCATTTATCAGAGTGGTACAGTTATAAATAGTACTTCTCCAATTAATTGGTGGCCTTAGTCATTAGAAAAACAAATCACACCACACTAGCATCTTCTAATTTCCACATCCCGCACCACTTTTATCATCTATAATAACTAATTTTGTTGAAATAAATTTATTAACATGACTCAGAAAGACGAAGACAAATTATCTTATTTTCCTTTGGGATCGTTAAGAAAAAGAAGGGTGAAATGAGTGGTTTTATCCTGCTCCAAGTACTGTATCATACTTGGAATGGGGGTGGGGTTCTCTTTCTCAAAGAGAGAGTAGAGTCTTTGGACTGGCTAAGCACCAGAAGACTAGCTCAAACGCTGTTATGGGCAAGATCCACTTCAAAAGGAAAGGAGACGTGATCACAGTGTGTTCATCCTTAAACCCAATCATTTGTGTCATTTGTTTGCTATTTATGTGTAAGTGGGGCTTTATTTCTGTCTTCTTTGCTGCTGCTGCTGCTGCTGCTATAGCTGAGGTCAAGAAACACAAGTCGAGCAATGGTCAGCCTCAGTATGGCAGATATATAGTAGACACGACTGGAAGCCAAGAGACCAGCTGTCTCCCACCAAATCTTCCCCCTTGCCTCCCCTCTCTGGGCCCCAGTTTATTCTGCTGTAAAGCCAGAGGAACAGATGAGACATTCTCCAAGTGCAGTTCTCTAAACAGTGGCTGACTTTATATTTGGGGGCTCCAAAATCACTGCAGATGGTGACTTGCAGCCATGAA
The DNA here is from genome assembly GCF_014754425.2 of Oryx dammah. Lineage (NCBI taxonomy): Eukaryota > Metazoa > Chordata > Mammalia > Artiodactyla > Bovidae > Oryx > Oryx dammah. The sequence continues at coordinate 52,343,835 of NW_024070207.1, forward strand.
ATTAAAAGATGCTTACTCCTTGGAAGGAAACTTTTGAGGATGAATCCCACGGGACTGAAGGTAGCATAGTTCCAGGTTGGGTATGGTTGGAGGCCACTTTAACTCCTGGGAATTTTCCAGATTATAAACAAGCAAGGGCTACTCTTGGTTTCTTGGGCTTCCCAGATGGCACTACTGGTAAAGATCTGCCTGCCAATGCAGGAGACATAAGAGATGCCAGTTCGATCCCTGGGTCGGGAAGATGCCTCTGGAGAAGGGTATGGCAACCACTCTAGTATACTTACCTGAAGAATCCCATGGACTGAGGAGCCTGATGGGCTACAGTCCGTGGTGTCACAAAGAGTTGGACATTACTGAAGTGACTTAGCATGGTACTCTTGGTTTCTTGGGGAAGCTCACTCTTTTTTAGGTGTGGAAAGAATGAGCCATGTGGGCACCTTCCACTCTCCTTACTTCTCCCTTCTGCATATTAGTCAGAGCTCTGGAGTCAGGCCAACCTGGAGTTGAACAGGAGCTCTTCCAATAATTAACCATGTGATCTCAGGCAAGGTTACTCAAGCTACTTGAGTCTTGGTGTCTTGGAAGCTGGATACATCTGCGTACACTCTGATGAACCTTCCTTGCCTGCCCTGCAACATCAAACTCATACATCCTCTCCCTCCAGTTGGGTTCAACTGGGTCCCATCTCTTCAGAGAATTGCTGTGAGGGTTACAGTTACTGTGTCAGGTACTCAGCCCCTAGCATAGCATAGTTTCTCACTAAGCAAGCACTCATTCCTGTGTCAATCATTGAATCCACCAACGTTACCTAATTCACAAAACACACACTTACATTGATTCACAGGTGGTGCTAGTGGTAAAGAACCTGCCTGCCAATGTAGGAGACATAAGACATATGCGTTCAATCCCTGAGTCGAGAAGATCCCCTGGAAGAGGGCATGACACCCCACTCCAGTATTCTTGCCTGGAGAATCCCATGGACAGAGGTGCCTGGGGGGCTACAGTCCATGGGGTCGCAAAAGAGTCAGACAGGACTGAAATGACTTAGCACGCACACACACACACATACACACACATGTTGATTCACATGTATTCAAGCATCAAATATTTACGGAACACCTCCTAGATGCCAGACAGTGTTGTAAGAGCTGGAGGTACAGCAGGGAACAAAAACAATCCAAAGCTCTGTCCTTGTTGAGTTGACATTCTGTTGGGTATAAACAGACACAATATGACATCAATATATCATGATAAAAAACATGTTAGAAGGTGATAAGTGCTACTGATAGAAATCAGGGGAGAGTGCTTTTCTCGAGAGGGATGGAGTCGAGTTGCAGGTTTAAATGGGGTGGTCAGGGAGGGCCCCACAGAGAGCTGGCATCTGAACAAAGATCTAAAGGAAACAAGACAATGAACCCACAGAGATTTGGGGTAAAGAGCAATAGCACATGCAAAGGCCCTGAGACAGGAGGGTATCTGGTGTGCCTCAAAACAGTAAAGAAGATAGTTCGGTTGAAGCAGAGTGAGAATGAGGTCAAAGTGTTCACTGGGAGCCATTGTACAAGAACAGGTAGCCATTGGAAAGGCTTTTCCGTCTAGAAGTGATCTGGAAGATTTTCAGTCTAGGAGCAATCTGGAAGATTTTCAGTCTAGAAGCGATCTGATTTATGTCATAACAGGATCACACTGTGGCTATTGAGGAGTGACTATGGGAGTCAGGGGTGGAAAGAAAGGGAACATTCTGTAAGGAGACTATTATCATAATCTAGGTAAGAATGGTGGTGGCTTGGAGCAGGGTAATGGTGGTGAGGGTCATAAAGAGTGGGTGAATTTAGAGATATATTTTGAAACAACACATCAGATTCGTCGATAGTTTGATTGAATGGAGATATGAAAAAAATATACAAGTCAAGAATTAACCCACAATTTTTAGCCTGTGATTCCAATGTTTTTAGTCTGAGCAGTTGCAAAAATTTAACAACCTGATACACCAGATAGAAATATGTGAATAATTTTTATAATACATGGACTGGAAGAATGTTAGTTGCTTATTATCTTTCTAATACCGATACGAAAGGGGAAATGCCCCCAAAGAAATAAGGACATTTCTCTAAAGCCAGTCGCTCTTCAATTTAGACATGCATCAGAATTACCTATGAAGCTTGTTAAGAAATCTAGATATGGGTCACTCCCAAACCTGTGGAATCAGATTCTCTGTTTTAAGCACATACCCACACATACAGCTACACATATCATGTTGTCACTGTTATGTTTTTATATGATTGAGTCAGTCAAGTGCCTGGTTTGTGACTGATCACTGACCAGCTTTCAAAATAAAATAGCTGCTTATTTTAAATAAAGTATTTTTTCTCTCTGGGTTGTCTGTAGTCATCAGCTCCTGCCTACCATCAAAACGGAATGGCCCCAGCTGATCTTTACAAGATGGGGATTTGGGATGTTCATTGACTCACCCATATGACCTTCAGTTCACTTAACATACTTCTAATTGGCCTCAGTTTCTCTTCTGAGAATTCAGAGAGAGATGGATTACGAATTCCCAGGATCCTTTATAGCAGTATGATTCTATGATACTATGATTCTGCTGTTATTATGAAATTTTATTAGAAGGCCATTTGCCTCTTCAAACTGAGCATTTACAAAACCAGAAATCTAAATGATGGTGATAGTTATTTTACTTAAATTACATATTGAAATTAACCCCAAGTCAGTTCAGTATAGTGTTTTGTAATATAGTGTTTTGCAAAAGATCACAGCCTTTGGAATCAGAAAGACCCTCATTCAAATCTGGGAGCAAGTTGCTTCTCTGTAAGCCTCAGTTTTCTCACCTGTAAAATGAAGATAACAATATATATACCATAAAGCTGTTGTGAGGCTTGAGATTTCATGAAAAGTGCTTGGCATGAGGCCTGGAAAAGAATATGAGCGTAATAAATAGTCATCACCACCACCACCACCACCACCATCATCATCTTCATCATTGCTATCCCTAAACATTATGCCTTTTCAGTTGTCATTAGAGAAAGCTGCAGATAAGTTTATGAAAGCATGCCTTTAAATAATTTAGTGCTTGTTCTCCAATAGATCTGTCTGAAAGTACACATATGGATAGGAGATTGGCTAAAATAGAGCAAAATTTTTCACACTGTGTTCTGGCCGAACAAACAGAAAAACAACCAAAAAGTGGGATTGTTTCCTCCTAGCCACTTACTGGCTGTGAGATCCTGGACAAGTCGTGGTACATATTAAGAACTGGATAAAATGAAATACTAGGAGTATTATCATTATGACATAAAACCTGGGTGGTAAGAGTAATAAAAGATTTTGGTAGTAAGAGCATGTTAGACAAAAGTTGTATATGCATCAGATCCTAACAACGTGTATAGCTCTTGCACTCAGGCACCAAACTCAGAAGAGATAGAAATCTCCCCTCTTCTGAAGTTATATTTGAGACTTTCTTTTTGTAAGCTATGGGTTATTAATAGATTAACAATGCACTTCATCTTTTTTTCTCATTTGGAATTATATGTGTATTAAGAATCCATGTGTTTTTAGACAGTTCTTAGCCCAGGTTTCACATTCCTGCCATTCTTCTCTATTTCAGTAGCTCATTTTCAGGAGTGATGTTTATGGTGATCTCTGTTCTCCAGAGCAAGTCTCCCGGACTTTTTCGCAGCCCTCTCAGCAGAGCCCCACCCCTAACTCTGATCTTCAGTTGCAGGTGAATTCAACTCCCCCTAGAGGAAGGCGTAAGGAAAGGAAAGGAGTAAGCACAGCGTCCATGTCCCTGCTATGTAATCAGAAGCTTGCCTGCAATTTGAGTATTTCACCATAATTGCCATGTTTTCAATATGAATGATAAAAAGGCAGATATAAAGGCAAATATCAAGGCCTCTGGCTGACAAAAGCAGATTTCAGAGAAAAATGTGAATATAGCAACTTCCTTCAGCAATAAAGAGAGTATATTTTATACTCTAGCTTTTTTCCCCCCTGTTTTGTAAAATCATGACTTTCTAGTAAATGACATCCCAGAAGATATTTATCAAAGCAGGAAAGCTGTGGAATGGAGTACCTCACATTCGCTTTAATATTTCGCCTTTTCTTTTGACATTTTCTTGCCTAGAGATCTAATTCCATTAAACATGTACATTTTTTTTTTTTTGGCTGGAAGTCTTCTTCATGTATCTTTCAGATAAATCTTAAAAGTACATAAGGTCTGGAGGGCAGCTTTTTTTAAAGTGCAAATGAGACACACAGTGGAATATTGCCTATGAGGGTTTCCAAATTATTGATATTCCTGCAGAGCTTTCTCTTGCACTTTCTGTGATAATGATAAGGGAACAGGTAAGGTTCCAAGGCACCTTCTGTGGACCACTGTCAAACCACATTAGGCACATTTCATATCTGACATGTAGGAACTTACTTTGGCAGATCACTTCTTTGATTGGCTTTATTAAGCATGGTCATGACTGAAACTTTGCCCGATGGACAAGGTAAATAAACGTGTAACAAAGAGTCAAGGTAGCCGTACATTGAATAATATGCCATTATGCTTTTGCCAACGGACATGGGTTGCCTACTCTGCTTCGCCACTGGACTCCTCTAGGACCTTGGAGTGTGAATGTTTGCTAAAGTGGAAGAATTACATTCCAGATTCTATAAATACTGTGAGTGAATTGGTATGTCTTCTAGTAGACATTTTGAGCCTAAAAACTTGCATCCATAATTTCTTCTCTTGATTTTATTTTTCATTCCCTCCATCTTCAATTATTTCCTATGCTTATATGAAATCAAACTCCCAGCATAAGGATTGACAAACATGAGATTTTTTTTAACAGATGTGTATTTATTACTGTTCAGCACACTGGAATTACAACATAAATGAGAAAGTCTACAAGGAATTAAGATTGTTGAATTTGTTCTACTGTGCTGGTCGCCGCCCGCCTCCCCTGCCCCCGACTTCCCCACTCCCTCCCCTTTCTAAGGCAGCCATGGAGAAGGAACCATGTACAGGATACTGTTGATGAACCCGGGGGAACAGAAACCATTCTGGAATTTTCTGTTCATTCACCTTTCAGGCCTGCAACAGTCTGGATGAGCAAGCCCCATTTGGGGTTTTATGAGATCTTTAAGTTTATGTCTTTTACCCAATTTGTGACATTCAAACATGGGATTTTAGAATGTCACCTTTTATGAGTAGTCACTTTGGGTGGAGTGTGAGTTGGAGAGAAGGATAATCTAGATTTGTTTTCTGCTGTACAGCAGAACTACTGCTTTGTTACTACATTATTTTCTGGATGTTATCTTTAAGACTTCAGTGAAATGAGACAATGCCAAGTCATTGGATAATTAAAGTTAGTTATAGCACCGAGAAGCTACTGCACGGCTGGAATATTCAGGTGGGTGTGTGAAGTCACTCAGAAGCTCAGGGTAGCAGTGCAGGTTCCATTGTCCTCAGGGGAGCCAACTTAACTGATGCCTGCTGGCCTATGTCCCTGAGGTACAGGAGAAGAGACCATAGGTAAAAGTCATTTTCCCTTTGCATTCTGAGAGCAGGAAACAAGTCTCTGTGTTATAAGGTTCTCTGCTTTCAGATGACCCATCTGAAGATGATACATAGAGCAGATCTTAAATGTCCTCAACACACACACACACACACATTGTAATTCTGTGAGCTGATGGAGTGATGGAGGTGTTAACTAACCCTAGTGTGGTCATCATTTCACAATATATGCATATACCAAATAACCATGTTGTTGTTGTTCAGTTATTCAGTCGTGTCCAACTCTTTGCAATCCCATGGACTGCAGCACACCAAGATTCCCTGTCCTTTACCATCTCCCAGAGTTTGCTCAGACTTGTGTGCATTGAGTTGGTGAGGTCATCCAACCATCTCATCCTCTGTTACACACCTCTGTTACATCCATCTCACCATGTTATACACCTCAAACTTCCACGATGTTATGTCATTTATATCTCAATAAAGCTGAAAAAAAAAACACAAAGATACAAGACATTAGAAAGACAAATGTGAGAACCCAGAGGAAGGGCAAAAGAAAGAGGAAAAAAATCTCCTGTCCTAAACATAAATAAACCATATCCCCCATGCATCTGAGACAGTTGGTTTGTCAAAGCTCTTTCATGAGAAAAGCTGGGTCTTTGTTTCCCTCTGCCCATGTCATACAGCTCTGTGTCTTCTCTTGTTATTGGATAATTGCCATAGCTTAACTCAACTCATTTTTCTATCACTGAAGACAAGGGTGTGTTGAAGTTACTGCATGGTGGAGGGGATGGTGGGAAGGAAGGGAGCAGGCAAAATCTGTTGCTTTTGCAAAATTGTCATGGAAAGGATAGCCAGAACATAAATGATACTGTTTTGGCTTCAAAAGGGTAAGCAGGTGTCTTCGAAGTCCCAAATGAGCTGTGTACAAGCTTGTACAAACAAGTGCAGAATCAGGCCTGTTTGTTATTCACACAAACAGAGTTGAAACCATCTGAATTCTACAGTTCCCAGAATTCAGATGGTGCACAATGGTCCATAATGAGCAGCACCTGTGCTTACCTCAATTACCAGACAGTTCTGAACAACGGCAGAAAGGGCTTACTAGATTTTTTTTTTCAATAATAGATTTAGTTATGTCTTTCATAATTGGATTCAAAAGCTCAAAATTTCATTTTGCAACTTGTTCATAAAATGTGTATGAAAAAGTCTGGCATTTATTCAAAAGAAATAGTCTATGAAGGAAAAATTGCAAAACAGCCAACCGCTGGTAACTAAAGCAGCCAGATTATAGTCCAAGCACTTGGCAAATACACCATCTTTTTATTATTTCAGTAATTGAATTTCTGTTAAAGCATGGAGCATAATTTAACATGAGGAATTTATTTATAATACAATAGCGTTTCAGTAATAAATGCATTATTATTGTCACTTTTAATGGAGTCTTATGTATTCCCTCTGAGACTGTGCGGCAGACTTGAAGAGAGCCACTGCACCAGTGTTGTTTGTAGACAATTGAATTAATTGGAGACAGGGTCATTAACTCGACCTGAATACCTCTGATTGCTTCTGTAAATAAGGTTAGAGAGCAAATGGCTAATCTTCATTGTCATTATAGATTCCTCTTACATTTTCACACTGCCTTGTATATTAAGATCATTTTGCTAAGCAGCTTTTCAGACTCTCCTCATATTTACAGTATTGTCTTGTGTGGCACATAACCATAATTGTATCAGACTTATATTACATTCTCCATATCTTTATAAAACACCATACTCGAAAGGAACCTATGTTGAATCACAACTCATAAAAACCATCAGACCAATAAATGAATAAACTACAGTGTATAAACCATCATATTAAAGGAAAGTAAAATCATGGAGCAAAAGTGGCTTTAGTCTCCTCTTGCAGATCCGTGTACAATTTGGAAACACAATTAACACAGGCTGGGCTTCCAAAGATGTAACCTCTAAAGCAAAAGCACAGCAAGAGAAGCAGTGATTAACATCTCTTCATGTTGCAGTTGATGCCATGCCCTTTCTTGCCCTTCTCAAATGACATTCATAATATGCAAATTGTAGGAGGTTGGGTTCTTTCTCCCTGCTCATTCTAGGTTGGAGTCAACTAAGAACTATTTGAAATAGAAATGTTAAAAAACTTTTAAATTTTGAGTTGTTCTTTTGCATAGTATTCTCCTGTTATAGGGCTTCCCAGGTGGCGTTAGTGGTAAAGAACCCGCCTGCCAATGCAGGAGACTTAAGAGATGCAGGTTGGATCCCTGGGTTGGGAAGATTCCCCAGAGAAGGAAATGGCAACCCACTCCAGTATTCTTCCCTGGAGAATCCCATGGACAGAGGAGCCTGGCAGGTTATAGTCTATGGGGTCGTAAAGAGTCAGATATGATTGAAGTGACTTAGTACACCTCCTGCTATAGGCAAACAAGATACTTAGAAGGAATTGGGAAAAAAAATTCTCCCATTCTGACTCAAATAATTAAAAAAAAATCCTGGAAACATTTCTATAAGTGAACTTTATCAGGTCCTTTTGTAATACTATTCAGAAATAAAGGACCATTAAAAATGGACAGTATTATGAATATTGAGACTTTTACAAGTAAGATGCCAAAAAGAGAGAAGGAGGAGGAGGGGAAAGAAGAAAGAAGGAAAAAAGTAATGCTATACTTTGGTATTTTTTCTTGACAAGATTTGTTTAATTACTGAAAATATCAAAGATGTCATCAAATCCCAGATCTGTACTGGATCACTTATATTCCTGGAAGAGTAGGTTGCTTCTACAAAAACCATAGCTCCAGCCTCAGGAATTTATCATTGTCCTATGACCAATCAGAAGCCTATCAGTTTTTCCCCCAGCTTTACTGAACTATGATGGACAAATAAAAATTGTATATATTTAAGGTACACAATGTGATGTTTTCATATACACATACATTGTGAAATGATTAGCACAATCAAGCTAACAAACACATCCGTCACCTCATCTGATAACCTTTCTTGTGGTGAAAACGCTTGAGATCTACTCTCTCGGCAAGTTGCAAGTATACAATGCAGTATCGTTAACTAGAGCCACCATGATGAACATTAGGTCTCCAGAACATATTCATCATATAACTGAAGGCTTATACCTTTTGACCAATTTTTTCACCTACCTTCCAGCTCCTGGAAACTACCATTCTATGCTCCATTACTATGAATTGGATTTTTTCTTTAGATTCCATATATAAGTGAGAATATGTAGTATTTTTGTTTGTGTCTGGTTTATTCACTTGACATAACATCCTCCAGGTTTATTCATGTTGTTGCAAATGGCAGGACTTCCTACTTTTTTAAGGCTGAATAATATTCCTATCTGTTAGATAGATAGATAGATTGATTGATAGATACAGGGGAGCCTGGTGTGCTACAGTCCATGGGATTGCAAAGAGTCAAACACAACGACTGAACAACAACAAAATAGATAACACATTTTCTTTAAACATTCATCTGTCAGTGAACACTTCAGTTGTTTCCATATATTGGAAGCATTCCACTTTTCATGAGTTTCATGGCTAACTGAGAGTTGACATTTACCTTGAATATTTAATGAGTCATTCGACAGATAGAAAAATAGCCACCATTTCAGTTCTTTTAGACTTTTGCCTTTATACATTCTTCTTTCTACAACTAATTTTTGCATATATGATGAGAACCTTAATAGTATTTGACTTTCATACATGTGAATATACATTTGTGCGTGCTATCAAAACATGGCTAGAACCCACATGAATATTAATGTAAACAATGAACAACAACAATATCTTCTTTATTCGATGACTTAATACCCAGTGTGCGCTACAGAAGTCAACATTTCTGTTCTTAGCCAATTAATAGCAGCACTGTTTTTAAAATCAACATTGTGCACATCATTTGAAGAATGGTATTTCTCTCAATATTGTTTTTTAGGTGTGCATGCAAAGTTGTTTCAGTCATGTCTGACTCTTTGCATCCCTATGTACTGTAACTCACCAGGCTTCTCTGTCCATGGGATTTCCCAGGCAAGAATACTGCAGTGGGTTGCCATTTCCTTCTCCAGGGGATCTTCCTGACCCAGGGAACCCACCTCTCCTGCATTGGTAGGCGGGTTCTTTATCACTAGTGCCATCTGAGGATCCCTTAGGCAACTATCTTAATTCATGCTGAAATTATTTTACTTGTCTTGGTATTAGCCATCTTGGATTTTAGCCAATAGATGCATCCACGCAGTCACAGGCATGTACACACATTCACACCTGGGTACACACATTCTCTATCATTCACATATCTTGAATTTAGGCATAGTTGTCTGAAATACATAGTGAAATATAATTGTAGTCAAAGGGAACATTTTTAGCATATACTTCCCCACCAAATTTTTGCCCAAGTTTCCAGCCAGCAGAGTAGTATATATAGGTCTTGTCATTATAAAGCCCAAGTAGTGCAGGTTGGTGGAAACTGCATGGGAATTTGACATCAGGCTAGAGAACATATCTCACTAAAAGTACACATCTCATGTGGTTTGTAAGTAAGCATGTTTTTCTTGCTTTGGACATTTAAAACCCTGGCCCCCACCCCACCTTGTGATGCCTTTCTTCACTATAATTCCTAAGATGTACACTTGTTTAAGCTTAGCTGGTAGCGACCCTGTATAATGCTGACTTGCTACCAACATGCTTTCAGGATAGGCAGATTCCCGGGTTTGCACATGACCACAAATGTAATTTGCTTAATTTCTGAATGTATTTTTAATTGTCTGTTTAATCCTTTTTATTCTAGATTCTGCCTTCTTCAGAATGGCTAAATGTCCCAAATTCTTCTGCATGACAAGTTCCTCCACATGACAAATTCTTCTTAATGACAAACCCAAACACCCTGACCTTGTTATTACTAGTCTGTCATTATTACAGATCCTGCAAGTTCTTGGAGAAATGCCTACATTTGTTTCCATTTCTTTCTAGGTCAGCTTTTAGGTGGCTCTGGGTTCGTTTGTCATACAGGATTGCTGTTCTTACTGCTATTGATCTAGATTCAAGTGTAAACCCTGCCATTCCACATACAGGAATCTATGTTGAATAAGGCTGCCTATACTTAGCTATCGTATTTCTGGTGGCCATGATCAGACTTTTCCTCTTGATGTCAAAAGCATGTTAGGCTTAAGATCAAAGGAGTTCCCAGAGTATGAAGAAAGTGTGGGCCCCTCTTCTTCTCTCATTTACACTTGACCTCCTTTAATTTAGCCTTGATGAGAAGGGAGACTGTTAGCTGGAAGGCAAGATTTTCAGGCAGATAGCATTACAGGATTAAAGATCCAGTATTTCCTTTGCTGTCATTCAAAATAACAGGCATAGGAAATTCTGTTTAAAATAGCTGGGCTTTTTGACTTAGAGGGCTTCTGTAGAGAAGATTTAAGATGTCAGCTTTAAATATGACATTGATAGTCTTAGGCAAAGAATGGGAGTGAATTCTTGTAGAAACTATCTTTTTTCTCCCTGCCTGTTTATTAATGATCTTTGTGATTTATTGTAAATGCTGGGGATGATTTTCAGGCCCATTTATCATGGGAAGTGAACACCTTCTTGTTCTTAATGTGAGTATGTCATAATTAGCAATGCATGTGGGCTAGGAGATTTAGTTCTGTCTTTTGTGAAAGTCCTTCAACCTCAAATTTAATCCCAAATTGATTGAATACTTTTTCTTCCATGAGGAAATTAATTATGCCACTAGAAAAACCATCAACTAGAAAGGGAGTTAATATCATGCACAGTGTAGACCAGGCTGGTTAATGTATCAAAATGATATGACGAGGGTAGCTCACGTTTCAGACAAATCAGAATAACGGAGTCACCATTTTAATTAAAAATGGGAAAGTCTGTGTATAGATAGCACTCATTTTCAGTAAGAGCCACATCATTTATTTCTTATGTTCATGCATGTACATTGCACTCTGCACCCCATTGACAGCTGTTGCTCAAGATACCAATTACACTGAAACTCTCTATCCAAATGGCACATTGGTAAACAATCCACTTGCCAAGCAGGAAATGAGGGTTCAATCCCTGGGTCGGGAAGATCCCCTGGAAAAGGGCATGACACCCCACTCCGGTATTCTTGCCTGGAGAATCCCATGGACAGAGGTGCCTGGAGGGCTACAGTCTGTGGGGTCACAAAGAGTCAGACACGACTGAGTGACCAAGCATGCACACATGTCCATCCAAATATGTTATATTTTATCAATGGAACTGAAGCTGAAGGAAAGGTTGGGCCAACAGCCATCTAACCAATTGAAAGGTTACAAATGCATCATTGGGCAACCTATTTGCTTATGTTCATCAAATTAATTCTGACTCAGGATATTTTGATGTTGGGTGGGCTAGCCCAAGTATGACTTCTTTTGAGAGTCAGCTGTCCATAGACATTTCATAATTAAGCATTGTTCTTTACCAGGTGACCTTGTTTGTGCTGATTTTCTGTTCATTGTGAGGCCATTCAGAGTGTTTTTTCATAGCAAGAAGAGTATATACAAGTTACCATGGCAGTCAGCCTAGGGATACACAGAGTGATGGTATAGTCTTGCCCCAGCCATCAAGGCATGTGCAGTTTTAGGTTAGCAGGCAAAATGTTAGCACAGTGTCATAATTCGAGAATAATTAAGTGATAAACTGTGATGAAGTTAGTGAAAAGAAATCAGAACAGGGAAGTATCTGGGAGAATTAAAGTCATAGAGAAGATCCATGGTATTTGAATATGAGCTTAAAAGATGATTTAAGAAAACAAAAGAGAAAAAGTGTCATTATAGACAGAATAGACAGAGTAAACAAAGGCATGGGAAATAAAGAGAGAGAAATAAAGACTTGTCCTAAAGTAGAGGGGTAATGGAAAAAGAGCTCTGAAAATCCTATAGGGAAAAAAAAACTGCATCTCCTCACCCGGAGGTCATGGCGAATTCTGAAACCAAGAGATCTCAAGCTGTATATTGTCACTGGGACCAAGTGCAAAACGAACAAAAGCTTTCAGTCTAACATGGAGTGAAAAGTATGGCAAGAACATCTGATTTGCAACAGGGAGCAGGCAGGACAAGGGCTGTTGGTGGCAATTGGGACAAAGAGCTACAAAACCTGATTGCTGGGCCTATAGAAGTTTCTAGGTGTGAGGAAATGGCTCCGTCGCGTGTTGACCACATCTTGAAGAAGTGTCCTGGTGGAGAACAGTCGGCGAACTGTTTCCTCATGTGGAACCTGCAGCCTGGTCTCACCCAGAGCAGCTTCTGCCCCTCACGGCTCTGGACTACATTCCTGCCTCTTCTTCACACTAGGGTTTGACACGGCAATTTTCCAAGCTGCAATTTTTACCTTTCACTTAGGTACTGCAGTGCTCATGTGTATATTTCAGACATAAGAATGAAGGCACATTCAGTAACGAAACTGTAGAAGTTTTATTTTAAAAATTGCATATGTGACTCGGAATGCCATTCATCAAATGCCCTATCATCCCATATACAGGAATTTTTTTTTAGGAATAACTTTTATTATTATTATTTTTTTTGGCTGTGCTGGGTCTTTGTTGCTGTGCAGGCTTTTTCTAGTTTCGTCGAGTTGGGGCTACTTTCTAGTTGCAGGGTGCAGGCTTCTTATTGTGGTGGCTTCTCTCGGTGCAGAGTTCGGGCTTCAATAGTTGTGGCTCCTGGGCTCTAGAGCACAGGCTCAGTGGTTGTGACACATGGGCTTAGTTGCCCTACAGCATGTGGGATCTTCCTGGACCAGGGATCAAATCTATGTCCCCTGCTTTGGCAGGTGGATTCTTAACCACTGGACCATGAGGAAAGCTCTACTTTTATAATTTAAAATACTTTCATTGAAAAGCATACCTAGCAATATTCATAGAATATTATGAATCTGCCTGCAATGTAGGAGATCCAGGTTAAAGAATCTGCCTGCAATGCAGGAGACCTGGGTTCAACCCATAGGTTGAAAAGATCCCCTGGAGGAGGAAATGGCAACCCACTCCAGTATTCTTGCCTAGAGAATTCCATGGACAGAGGGGCCTAGCAGGCTACAGTCCATGGGGTTGCAAAGAGTTGGATATGACTGAGCTACTAACACTTCACTTCACTTCATTTCGTTATTGGAAGAAACATAAGAAACTGAATATAGTGGAGAACATTGGGAAATTGTATAACATGACAGTAGAGGGGCAGAAGATGTACTTTCCATTGTATCCCTTACTGTAGCTTTTGAATTCAGTACCATGTTTATTACCTATTTAAAGACAAATACAAGTTTTGAATAAACACAAGGATGTGAAGCATAAAAGACATTTACATTTCCCCTATTTAATCTTTACAAACTACTACCCTGTGTGGAAATAGTTATCATCTGTAAACTGGAAACATTTTCCTCTAGCCTCGGTGAGTTTTGACATTTGAAGGAGTCAAATGCAACAAGGTTTTCTTAGCCTACAGGGTGGATGGCCTTCGGTGTTTTGAACACTGAATTATTGCAATGCATCTCATTAGGTCACTTAAAGAAAGCATTTGGGATTAATTCTGCATTCTGGTTGCCTTTTGGTATGATTACAGGGTGGATTTTGTACTGGTTCCTGTATTCTTTTTCATTCCTCAAGCTAGACTTGCAGTTTAAGAAAGAGTCCCAGTAGCTTGAGGAAATCACCACTCCCCTCACTCAGAGCCCAGCCTCCTGACTTTGGCTAAAAGGTCCTGGAGCATTATGGGTAAAGTAGGAGGAGGCCTATTCCATCTCTCCCCCTGTCCCTGTCCAGTGTTCTTATAGCAATCAAATGAGGTTATAGGAGTGAAAATACTGGAATATTATCAAGTGCTCTGCAATTACAAAGTATTTGGTCTGTTGATCCAATGATGACGATTGCTTATTGGGACCATAGGCAGTAGGTGTACCCAGGGACAGTTCTCCCAGAGCTATAAGGAGAAGACCTCTTTATGGCTATATTCTAGGGGGTCTTAAGCATACCAAACATCATACAGAGTTTGTGTGTGGTTGATGAAGCCTCTGGCCTTAAAAGCTTACCCTCCAAATCAAGTGTCTCTGATATATCAGATAACAAATCAGATGTGAAGGGGAGCAGACAATACTGATAAGGTGATTGGCATTGAGAGACATCAAAGAAGAAATATAGTCTAGGGGTATTGGAAGAGGGATGCCTGCTTTCCCAGTTGTGAGGCACTCAGACAGTACTCTTGCCTGGAAAAGCCCATGGGTGGAGGAGCCTGGTAGGCTGCAGTCCACGGGGTCGCTAAGAGTTGGACACGACTAAGCGACTTCACTTTCACTTTTCAATTTCATGCATTGGAGAAGGAAATGGCAACCCACTCCAGTGTTCTTGCCTGGAGAATCTCAGGGACAGGGGAGCCTGGTGGGCTGCCGTCTATGGGATCTCACAGAGTAGGACACGACTGAAGCGACTTAGCAGCAGCAGCAGCAGCAGCAGCAGCAGGGATGCAGACTGCCCATAGCTGGGGCTCTGATGGGAGTTGGGCTCCATCTCCAGACCACTCCTCTAGACACAATGGGGAGATTCCTACAGAGAAGCAGCTTCTGGGTTTAAGTCCCCCAGTCATACTACTTCCCTGCTCCACCTAAGATTTGTGACTGAGGGAGTTCTAATGGGAAGGCTTTGACTTTGTTATGGATTCCTGACTTCTGACCGTCCCTGGGCTTCTTATGAAGGCGAGCTGCCAACCTTTCATTCTCTGCTTTGCTGGAGACAGGGTCGTGGGATTCCAAGTTCCATCCAGTTGCTTACCTTCATTCTCTTTCTTGCCCCCATTTTAAAAAATAGACTTTAAAGGCAAAAATTACTTGTCTGTATTGATTTTTCTCCCCATCTGCTTGCTGTTTGTTGAAACAGCTCTGACCAATAGCAAAGAAGTCAGGATGACTTTTAATTATTTCTACAAAAATTTGAATACTGCTTTATTTTCTCTAATGCAAGTTGTGATGTTCTCAAGACATTGGAAAAGATCCTGATGCTGAGAAAGACTGAGGGCAAGAGGAGAAGGGGATGACAGAAGATGAGATGGTTGGATGGCATCACTGACTCAGTGGACATGAGTTTGAGCAAACTCTGGGAGATATCATGAAGGACAGAGGAGCCTGGTGTGCTGCAGTCCATGGGGTCGCAAAGAGTTGGACATGGCTTAGCAACTGAATAGACAAAAAAATAAGACATAAATGGCTTATTAGCCAGCACTGGCCAGCCTTGCTGGGAACACACTGGCCCCCTCCACAGTGCTATCTCATTTCATACTACAGTGAGGTGGGATCCAGACACCTTGGCTTTTCCCATTCCTTTGAAAGTATCCTTAAAACTATTTTTCAGCTTGATATTGTTGGTACTTAGTCTCAGTATTTTCAGCCATAAGATGGAGTAGTAAGAGCATCGGACTCAGGGGGGACTGTTGTGAGGATTGAAAGAGAAGATGCAGGAAGGGTGCTGAACCTGCTTCCTGGTGCATCGTGCCTGCTCCGTCTCTATTCGGTTCAGTTCAGTTCAGTCACTCAGTCACGTGTGACTCTTTGCGACCCCATGGACTGCAGCACGCCAGGCTTCTCTGTCCATCACCAACTCCCAGAGCTTGCTCACACTCATGTCCATTGAGTCGGTGATGCCATCCAACCAGCTCATCCTCTGTTGCACCCTTATCCTCCTGCCTTCAGTTCTTTCCCAGCATCAGGATCTTTTCAAATGAGTCAGCTCTTTGCAGCAGGTGGCCAGAGTATTGGAGTTTCAGCTTCAGCATCAGACCTTCCAATGAACATTCAGGACTGATTTCCTTTAGGATTGACAGGTTGAATCTCCTTGCAGTCCAAGGGACTCTCAAGAATCTTCTCCAACACCACAGTTCAAAAGCATCTTTTCTTCAGTGCTCAGCTTTCTTTATGGTCCAACTCTCACATCCATACATGACTACTGGAAAAACCATAGCTTTGACTAGACGGACCTTTGTTGGCAAAGTAATGTCTGCTTTTTATCATGCTGTCTAAGTTTGTCATAGCTTTTCTTCCAAGGAGCAAGTATCTCTTAATTTCATGGCTGTAGTCACCACCTGCAGTGATTTTGGAGCCCAAGAAAATAAACTCTGTCACTGTTTCCATTGTTTCCCCATCTATTTGCCATGAAGTGATGGGACCAGATGCCATGATCTTCATTTTTTGAATGTTGAGTTTAAGCCAACTTTTTCCACTCTCCTCTTTGACTTTCATCAAGAGGCTCTTTAGTTCCTCTTTGCTTTCTGCCATAAGGGTGGTGTCATCTGCATATCTGAGGTTATTGATATTTCTCCCAGAAATCTTGATTCTGGCTTGTGCTTCATCCAGCCCAGTATTTTGCTTGGTGTACTCTGCATATAAGTTAAATAAGCAGTGTGACAGTATACAGCCTTGATGTACTCCTTTCCCAATTTGCAACCAGTCTGTTGTTCCATGTCCAGTTCTAATTGTTACTTCTTGACCTGCATACAGATTTCTCAGGAGCCAGGTAAGGTGGTCTGGTATTACCCTCTCTTGAAGAATTTTCCAGTTTGTTGTGATTCACACAGTCAAAGGCTTTGGTGTAGTTAATAAAGCAGAAATAGATTTTTTTTTCTAGAACTCTCTTGCTTTTTCTGTGATCCAGCAGATGTTGGCAATTTGATCTCTGGTTCCTCTACCTTTTCTAAATCCATCTTGAACATCTAGAAATTCTTGGTTCATGTACTGTTGAAGTCTTGGTTGGAGAATTTTGAGCATTACTTTGCTAGCGTGTAAGATGAGTGCAACTGAACATTCTTTGGCATTGCCTTTCTTTGGGATTGGAATGAAAACTGATCTTTTCCAGTCCTGTGGCCACAGCTGAGTTTTCCAAGTTCGCTGGCATATTGAGTGCAGCACTTTCACAGCATCATCTTTTAGAATTTTTAATAGCTCAGCTGGAATTCCATCACCTCCATCTCTATTAGCCATTATGAATCATGCTCAGGGCCCCAGCCATGACCATGGATGTACTCTAATACCACCTCGACACTTGGCGGGGACAGTGGCAAGCCCTGGTGATTCTTGGGACACATTTGGAGGAAAGAATTATGCACTTGGTCAAGTACAGGTGCAGGCAGGTAGTCTCAGGAAAATTATAAGCTGAAGTCAGTGCTTGTCAGAAGGAATCTGATAAAACCTGTTCAGGAATAATTGACCAAAGAGAGCTTCAACTTGATCAAGTTAGATTCAAAGTGATATAAGGCAGTCGACTTTCTTTGTTGCTAAAGAAGGGCAGAATAATTATGGGGGAAAAATCCACAGTTGATCTCAAAACTGTGTTTTAGCCATTAGTTTCCAGTCCAGATCACCAACTTATTTTTTGCCAGCAGTTTATATCTGAATAGCCTCTGTACCCTTGGTCCTCTCAGTGTGGTTCACTGACCAGGACCATCTTTAGCACCTGGGAATGTGTTAGAAATGCAGAACTCAGGACCCATTCCAGGTCTCTGTAACTAAAATATGCATGTGCAGATCTCCAGGTGATCCTAATGTACATTAAAGTTTGAGAAGTACTTGTTAATAGAGTTCTCTCACCTAAATTTCCTAGCTTGGTCCTCTTATAAGCCTATGTGATATATTACCCCATTTTACATATGAGGAAACTGAGATGCTTGTATTAAATGCTTAGTCTGCTGCTGCTGCTGCTAAGTCGCTTCAGTCGTGTCCGACTCTGTGCAACCCCATAGATGGCAGCCCACCAGGCTCCGCCATCCCTAGAATTCTCCAGGCAAGAACACTGGAGTGGGTTGCCATTTCCTTCTCCAATGCATGAAAGTGAAAAGTGAAAGTGAAGTCACTCAGTTGTGTCCAACTCTTCGCACCTCCATGGACTGCAGCCTACCAGGCTCCTCCATCCATGTGATTTTCCAGGCAAGTGCTTAGTCTAAGGTTACATAAAAATAAAGTATCCAAGGTGACATTCAAAAAAGATCATCTGACTCCCAATCCCATGCTCCTCTAACTTAACTAGAGCTACCTCTTTAAAACCAGTAGGGGAAATGTACCTATTTACATATGTGACTGAAGATGGGAGAAAGGGCACAGGCAGGAAAAGAAGACAAGAGCTGAATCTAGTTAGTCCATCAAAGGGGTAAGAAAGCCATGATAGATTGTGGGTCAAATGTAACTCTCAGAAGCCACTGCCAAAATCACTCAGCATTATGGTCTCAGAAAGGAAGTAAGATGCCAGGTAAGTTAGGAGAAATACCTAACTGCTGGTGATTGAAAAATGTGAGAAGCTACTCATTTCTGATTATCATGAAAGTTTCAAATGGTCAGCTTGCAGCTTCCTGGGAATCTATAACCACTTTGATTGCCCATTGCTGTGGCAGTAATCTACTAGATTCTTCCTTACACCAAGCTCTGGTTCCCAGAGACCCTGGGATGACACTGGGGTCATCTAAATGATTCAGGACCATATCCCCATCTCAAGATCCTGAATGTATTCATATCTGCAAAACCTCTTTTTCCACATGAGGTATCATATTCACAGGTTTGAGATTGGAGTGTGGACATCTTTGATCATCATTTTCACCAACCACAGATCTCTTCAGTCAGTCAGGGCTTTAATCTATATCACATAGGGTAACTTTCCCATGAAAATGAATGTGAGTGGATAGGTGTATATCACCTTATGTTTTGCAAGTAAATTGAGCAGACTCCATTTCAAACACCAGAATCAGACAAAAGGACAAATTCCCAGTGTACACACTCACTGAACAAAGATTATCTCCTCGGAGCCATGCCAGGGTGTAGCTTCAATTACAAGTGGACGGCAATCTGCTCATCAGTAGCATCATTGCATTAACACAAAACATACTTGATTCTGAGTTGCTTGTGAGAATATTGGGATGTGCAGTGTTTTATTTTCAAAGTGTGCTCAGGGGCCATCCAGGAAGGAAGAAAAGGTGCTGGGAGAAATAGAGCAAACCTGGTTTTGTCTGTCTTATGTATTATGCTTCTGCCTAGCTCCCCATCTGGTGGCTCAGCTGGTAAAGAATCCGCCTGCAATGCAGGAGACCCAGGTTTGATCCCTGGGTTGGGAAGATCCCCTGGAGAAGGGATAGACTACCCAATCCAGTATTCTGGCCTGGAGAATTCCATGGACTTTATAGTCCATGGGGTAGCAGAGTTGGACACAACTGAGCAACTTCAACTTCACTTCACTTCAAAGTTTCTATTGGACAACTGAGCTAAATGGATTTTCTGGGGTGGGTGGGGTAGATTTCAAAGCTACTGACTCAGACCAAAATAGATTCCTCCCATCCTCTGACTGGACCAGGCTCAGGGCTCAGAGTGTCTACCCCTAGTGACCTACTATGGTAAATCTGATAGATTGTTTCCGTTTTTGGACCCAGAGTTCAGAGGAAAAGGAGGAAGAAAGGAAAGATCAGGTATAAATGTTGATTCCTTTGCCCCAGGGCCAAACCTTTACAACTTAATGATGGAATCAAGTAAAGAAGCATTTCAAATTATCTGGTAGATAGACATTAGATCTCCATAAAACCGGAAAAGGCTCACATTGATGAAATTTTTACAAGTCTCAACTAAAGACAAGGGTTTAATACAAGAGTCCCCCATCAAGCATCTCATGCTATGTCTCTTTGGCAATTTCAGGGTCTTGTAAAATATGCTGCCAAGATCCATACCCTGTGGACTTGCTTGTCGAATCCTTCCCATATATGTTTCCTCTTAGAAAGTCATTACCCTTTCTGGAACCTTTCCTTTCTGATGCCCATACAGCTTGATTGAGCAGAATGGCCAATTCATCATCCCTGTTTATCTCCTGAGAGAGGAATTTACAGTTAAATTAAGAATCAAGTCAGATAGCACTGATGCAGATGTTTGGTTTTCTGTAGGGTGTTAATCTGAATTAGTGAAAAGTCTGATTTATGAAATAGCCCTACAGAAAGGCAGCTTTAATCTTCTGTGGTTCATATAAGACCCGTGTTGCCAAGAGTAGGTCATTTCACACCTGCCTTAATGAGCAGACTGGGCAAAGGTCTCCTCACAATTTTCTCTAAGGTCCGAACAGTCTCCCCTAAAATCCCCTACACATTTTTGTCTCATGAGGATCATAATCTTTGAGTTGGAAGACACTTTAAAGATCACTGAACTCCGTTGTAGATCAATAATAGGAATCTTAATTGCCAGCTATCTGTTCACCTAAAGGTATCAAGCTCACAGGCCTACAAAGCAATGGCTTCTTCCTGTGGCCATTTCTTCCTGTAGATTTTTTAAGCCTTTTCTGATGTTGAGGTGAGATCTTTCCTGGCTATATCTCAAACTCATTGATCCTAGTTTTACCTTGGAAGGCCTTCAGAGCTAGCCCACTCCCTTACCGGACAGACCTTCTGGTTTTTAAAGACTGTTGTCACATGAACCACCTTCCTCCCTGCCCCAGAATCTTCTCCAGGCAAAGAAGTCCTTGTTCCTTCATATGGCTTCTGGACTATCTTATAGTATCACATATTGAGCCTTTTATTGCAGAAGAGGCTTGGTCAGTATAAGCTTAGAGAGACTGACATCTGTTCCCCTGGTGCTCTCAAGCCTTCCACACCAGGGTCAATGCTGTCTGGAGGAGGCATCTTAAAGGCCTCCCAAACTTTTCCCCCAGTGGCCTGCTCTTTGATCCCCTTCCCTCACCCCGGATTTCCCCAATAGGATCATTGACTTGCTAAGCCAACTTCTTTGCCCTTAGTCTGGCCCATGACCATGAAGACCTACTGAATGGGGTTAGGATTAAAATGAGGCTACGCTATACTTGGTACAGACTGCTCACCCCAATGAACACAATAGCAAAATCTGATCTTTGAAAAGGTTGAACAGTTCACTTGGAAGTTGTCCACATTTGTCCTTTGAGCAGTTTTATTACATTCAGGGTGAAGTCACAGAATACACTTTTAATATTTACAGACTATAGAGTAGATAGTTTAATATATTAAATGCTAATGATTTTTGATATCATCTATTATCTTTGCTGTAACCACTAGCATTCTTTTAAAAGCAGTTTATTAAAATACAATAGTAAATGGTGTATGGGAAATGATTCTACTGCAGTTTGATAAATGAAGAATATGGAAATTGCACATTCATCCTTCATCTTCTCAGAGGAATCAAGAGTTGTGTTTCCTAGAGTTGCTCATAGCCAGTTTAATATACATTTGAAAAATCAATTAGTGACACATGAAAGTAAATGTAGCAAAAGTGGGAATTTAACTAAATGAACAGCTAACGGGCTTCAGGGAAGAACTGAAAGTGAAATATGGTGATGATTTGCTAACTTGAAAGCTCCACAGTGGATTCTAGACAAGAATGTGGCCCTCGGTCAATCCTGATATTGAGGTTTGTCCTGCTTGTGAAGACAGTGTTTTGGTTTTGTACTCACTTTTTGGCCCTCGGAGGGGCCCCAGCTGGGTGCAAGGTGGGCCCACAGGAAGTGAGGGTCAGACTCAGAGGCATGCCCTATGTCCCTTAGCAGGCTGGGTGCAGCCAGATTGTCCACCAACCACAGGAAGAGCAGATGGATAGTGGAGGCAGAGGAATGTACTGCGGAGGGCAGTTTTACTCCCATTTTAAGCAATGCCATTCCCTCCCACCAATGCTGACTCTTCCTTGTTTCCAACTGTGCAACTGCCCAGAGAAAGCAATTCTTTCTCATTAAGATGCTGAAGTCCTTAACCCCCAACTTGAGTTCTCATGGTGTTCTCTCTGATTTCAAGTCCACCGTCCCTCTCATCCCCAAGTATTTATGTCCATCAGTGTGAGTATGAAAAACTCGTGTACCTCTCCCTGTTCTTTTATACTTGTTTCCCCTGAGTGGTCATTGTTAACGTTGACTGGCCGTAGGATCCTTCCTGAGAACACGGCAATACATTTACCTGTAAGAAGACTTAGGGAAAATAATTTCAGGCCTCATTTCACTGGTTCTCAGTCAAGGTTATGCTTAGGTTTCAAATCATCTTTATTTTGTATCTGTGTCTGTATATCTATATTTACTCATACAGATAGTCAATTTTTTCATATGTGATTTCTGTCCATGTCTACAATCTCTTAATCACAATTCTGAAATTCAGAAAATTTGGAGAACTGTTGTTGTCAGTGACTTTGAGCCATTTGATGACAAAACCTGACCTAGACTGATATGCAGGTATTAATTTCAAGTCTTTATGACTGTGACTGTTAACTGCAGCAGTATTAATGAGTTTTATTAAAGGGTACTACCCTGAACCCACTAGGGGGTATTATAGATATGGTATAGCTACCATATGACTTATTTATTTAAAAATCTAAATATAAAAATTCATTTCGTTTCCAAAAGTCTTTGGATAAGGAACACTTGTATACAAACACACACAAGCCAGAATTTAATGCATAGGTAGGAAACAAAAGTAGGAAACAGCCTTTTCATTTGAAAATCATAAATGTGGGAGTACACGTTAGATCTTAACTGTCAATCCACCAGCCAGGAGTCTCAGTATTGCCGATGCTCTATGCTGTATTTGAAACTTTACTTGGGAGGAATTGAGGCCAAGTTAGCAAGCCTCTGGATTAGTCTGACTTAAATCTGTTGCCTCAGTCTTTAGTTAGTAATCAAAGACAAAAACAATTGATTAGATTTAGAGGGTATTTTGCTTAAATATGGATTCATTATACTGCAAAGGGATACAGGGGAAGAGGCACATTGAGTTATATATATAGATCCCTGGCCCCACTGTCTCAAACACACACACACTCACATACACACACACTTTCCCAGGGGGTGTAGGCCCCTGTTTCTTCTGCTTCCCCTAATCACTTGGTGTATTTGGCAGACGAATGTATTTGCAGATAGCATTTACTTACCAGATAGCCTTTTAAAAGGAGCTTTGGCTATATGAAAGAGAATAGCTACTTGGGAGATGAAAGGGGCCGTCTTTGGGGGCACAAGGCACGTGTAAGGAAAAGGCTTTCTGAGTTGGACGAGGCACCCATGCTGGTTTGAAAGGGATCCTCTGCCTTCCCAGGCAAGAGCTATTATGTTGAAAATGAGGCTTTGGTGAGAGGATGAAGTGGGGGCAGGTGAGGAATAATGGTCTGTGATTCCAGAGTCTTAGACACAGGAGGGCCCTTGGAGTCCCTCTCTGCCAAAACTTGCAGGTGGAGCCACAAGACCAGGTGTCCTCCAGGGCCAGGACTGGGTTTTCTGGGAAAAGCCAGGCAAGGAGCTGGGAGTCTAAGAGGCAGTGAGGTTCAGACGGCCAGCCAGACAGGTAGGAGGACCAGTCCAGCACTGCAGCAAAGATGCTCTGGTCCCCAGGCCACCCCTCTCTGTGACTTAAACTTCTCTCCAAAGAGGAGCCTGAGCTGATGAGACAGGGACAGATGAGAACCCTCCCTCGACTTTAGAGCTCCATGTCAGAGCAAAAACAGGAAAACTAGCCCCCAAAGATGATGAACAAAAGGACAGAAAGGCAGTGACATACCTCAAAGTGCCAAGAGACAGCTGAGGTTGATTTGTTATGGAGCACAGAGGGCAAACGATTAGTAAGGAAGAGCATGGATTATCAATAAAGACAGAGTAGCAAATGGTGTCAATTTCCTTGTGCTTTGCTTGGTCAGCTTTACAGATTTAAAATCAGCCATTAGAGATGGTTGGTCCTGTATGATCATACTTCCTGGTTGGAGTTGTCTGAAGAGGTTACAGAAATTCCGGTGGAGGAGGCTGTGCAGTGTGCCCTCTCATCTCCATGGTAACATAGTCAGCCCTGCTCACCTTGGGGCTGGCCACTGGGCACCTGGCTGCCAGTGTCTTTACTAAACCCTGCCCTTTGAGGGAGCTGGGAGGCTATGGTCCCAGTTTCACGCCTCTATCTAGCTGTGAGGCTGCGGCAAGAACCCCCATCCTCTGAACCTCAGTTTTCTATGACAAAAGTGAGGATTCAACTCACCCCTTCTTGCTGAGAGGACTGTACTGCACGTATAACTAAGATCAGAGCCCCTTTACAAACCTGGGGATTTCTGAACAAGATAGCAACTGAAAATGTATCTTAACAGAAAAAGAAAGAAAGAAAAAAAACAAAAACCTGGGACTGTGGGTCACTCCCTGAGCCTCCTGAGCCTCGTAGTTCCCATCTGTGAAATGGAACAGCAGACTCCACTCAGCCTGGCCCTCACAAATGATCAGTCTTCATGCCCACCTGGATTATTTTCCAGCCAGTTTGGGAGTAAAAGAGGCAATGAATGGTGTCATTTTCCTTTCAGCCCACTCTTGGCACCGCCCCAACCCCCAGCTGCAGCGCCCACCAGTGGGGGATCCGGCAGCTCCAGTGACTCAGAGAGCAGCTCAGAGTCTGACTCAGACACTGAAAGCAGCACCACTGACAGCGAAGCCAATGAGGCGCCACGAGTGACCACTCCAGAGGTGGGTGAGGAGCCAGGGCCCCAACACAGCACCCCCGACATGCACACACAATAATGCGATAATAATAATATTCCAGCACAGTCGTGACTACAGCGCAGTAAATACTTCAGAACAGCACTCAGGTATTTGATAGCACTTTTTTCTTCTAACACATGTCTTTGTAAAGTTTCTAACGGAGATTTCTTGCCATGTGACTGATGTGCCGTGTGACTCACTCAGTTACTCTGAGCCTTGAGCTTCCCCATTACTATCATACTGGGATAGTAATCACTGAGCCCGCAACTTCCCTTTCAAGAGAACCAACGAAGCAAGTCAAGATCCACTTCTAGGTCTGGGGACACCACCCCTTCCTCTAGGTTGAAGTGATGAATTGTCACTGGGCAAGTAGGATCCAAGAAGTGTGATGGTTGAAAGGTCACAGGTGTTTTTGTTTTTGTTTTTGTTTTAATTTCAAAGAATATTTTTCAAATGTACTCAATGGTAATTCATGAAAACATTTAACATAGCCCCACAAAATACCAAAATTATAATTTTGAGATCAAAGCCATGCCTTTCCCCTCCATCTTCTTTGACTGCCAGCCTCTCAGTTCTCCTGAGCCGGCACCTGCTACAGCAAGCTGATCCCTCAATGGCTCTGGACACACTGTTTGTCAATAGTCAGAAAAGAATGACAGAAGAAGATGCCACAGCGACATTACTGCTGTTTGTAAGAGCCCACGCTTTGTGAATGTGGATCATGTGCCAGGCTCATTGAGAAGCTCGTGACTTGCATTTTCTCATTTCATGCTCATGACAACCCTATGGGGTCCTGGCTATCGTTATTCCATTTTATAGATGAAAGAATAAGGTTCTGAGAGGGTAAGAAAGAACTTTCCCAAGATCTCACAGGAAGGGCTGAAACCAGGGTGTGTGCTACAAGAGCTGGAGCTCTTAACCTCGAGCTTTGCTGCCAACAGTAGCAGCTGCTCCAATGGCCTCGACCCTTACCTGCCACTGCTCTGTGCCGGTTGGAATCATGGCTACTCAAAACGTTTTGAATTCTGTCATCCTCTATTGGCTGGTGCCATAAGCCTAAGCTGATGGCTTGCAAAAAAAAAAAAAAAAAAGAGCAGTTCTAATAAAAAAAATGATGGCTCTTTTAGTTCAACAGGCAGAATTCAGACTTGGGAATCAAGCACCCGAATTGTACGCATCATTTCCATGGCTTAACAGCAGATGCTAATGTCTGCAAGCATGTCCACATAAACTGATTATTGCCCATACACCAATGAAAATGCAGTGGTTTTTTGGGAAGTCAAATCTTTTCATCCTTCAGTAAAAATACAAAAGCCCTCTTCTTTTTGCAGCAAATTACAACATCGTATTGGAGGCCCTGACACTTTGGCAGAGAAAGACTTTCCTTTTGAATTACACTTGGGGCATACTCACATTTCTTTTCAGAACCAGAGATCATTCTCTGAGCCTCCTGGTGAGAGGTTGAGTAATGAGTCCCACCAAAGGATTTTGGGAACCGGTTTCCCTCCCCAGCTCTCTACCCACTCTCTGGAAAAACACTCTGTGAAAAATTCTTTCCTTGCTGGCCAGAGTAGGGGATAGTTTCAGAAAAAGAGTGGAACTTAGTATAGTGGAGCCACTTTGTGAAGTATTTGGCTGTCTAGGGAATGTGATAGATGAGAATTTCATGTATGTTTCGAAATGTGTGAATGGTCACTTGACAGCCAAGGCTTTTACCAGTCAACAGTCAATGCACTGAGGGTCCTTCTGACTTCTTCCCAAAGGTGACATTCATTCTTGCCACCGTTTCTCACTCCACAGCCTGAGCCACCCTCCACCAACAAGTGGCAGTTGGACAAATGGCTTAACAAAGTGACTTCTCAAAACAAATCTTTTATTTGTGGACAAAATGAAACACCCATGGAGACGATTTCTGTGCCTCCTCCAGTCATTCAGCCAATGGAAGTCCAGGTCAAGGTGAAGGCAAACCCCAGCCAGGTCCTGCCTGAACCCAAAGAGAGGCCTCTCCTTGGTCTCATCAGGGAGAAAGCCCGTCCACGACCCACCCTGAAAACTCCAGAAACAAAGGCTCTGAAGCATAAGTTGTCCACAACTCTTGAGACAGTGTCTCAAAGGACAATTGGGAAAAAACAGCCCAAAAGGGTCGAGAAGAACACCAGCATTGAGGAATTTACCTGGCCCAAACCAAATATCACCAGCAGCACTCCCAAAGAAAAGGAAAGTGGGGAGCTTCCTGACCTCCCGAGAGGGCGCAGCAAAGCTGTTGCCCACAAGCCGGTTCCCAGGAAAGAACCGAGGGCCAGCATCCCCTTGGCTCCCGAGAAGAAGAAGTACCGAGGGCCTGGCAAGATGGTTCCAAAGTCCCGGGAATTCATTGAGACTGATTCATCTACGTCTGATTCCAACACGGATCAGGAAGAGCCCCTGCAGATCAAAGTCCTGCCTCCATGCATGGCTCCAGGGGGCAACACAACCAAATCCAAGGAAGCCGGCGGGGCCAGCCTGACCCTCAGCAGCTTTCTCAGCAGTGGCAATGGCAACAACCCACCAGTCCCAAGTGAGGAGCCTACTCAGTCACCGGTCCCTGTCACACAAACCGAGGTTCTATCTCCTGTCCAAGATCAGGAGAATCTGAAAAATCTCTGGGTGAAGATTGACCTTGACCTACTGTCTCGAGTGCCTGGCCAGAGCTCACTCCAGGTGGCACCAGCCAAGCTAGACCACAAGGAGACAGCCTCAAAGCCCAAGCGGCAGATGGCTGCGGTGCCTGCAGAGAAAGCCACCCCCAAGGGCAAGCGTAAGCACAAGGTAAGCCGTCCATCCACTCTGGCCAGCCACGTGATCAGGAGCAGTGGCTGTCTGGGCTACTTTGATATCGAGTCTCCTTTTCCAGCAGGCTGGTGGCAGTGGATTGCAGTCTTTGGTGAAAGCACAGATATTAATACTTTCCCTGGGGAATGTAGTATTTGACATGACCAGAGAGGAAGTATTAGGGATAATCAAGGTTTTATAACCAATGTCAAGAATATCCAGTATGGCACGTGAGGGATTATGATGTGTAGCAACAAAGAATATGAAGTCTCCTTCCCCAGGCAGCCAGTCCGTCAGGTCAGCCATTTAAGCTGCTCCTGCTTCCTGGATTCATGGGTCACTATTCTACAGTCTCCTGCCGGCAGCAGCAGGGCATCCAGGACTCATAAGGTCAAAATGCATCTTCTAGGCCTTGTTAATTTCGACATACAAACACCCCTGCCACCCAGTTCCATTTTGATTACCCTGGCTCCTACTAGACACACGTTCTGTCCAGCCTGCTTGGCCCTCTGACCTGTGTGGTTGGCTTGACTCATGAAAATCTCTCCTGCAGGACATTCGGGTTGGATTCCTAGGCTACAAATGTAATCAGAAGGTGAAACCCAGAATGGCCTTTTCCATTGCACATCTATCTGGGGAACTTTGTATCCAGTAGGTTCATTGCATGCATCTCTGGGTGTCACAGTAGATTTTTAGCATAACATCATCTCATGGTGATTCTTGAGTAATATTAGTTTGAATAGCTGCCTTGGGGACTCCTGCAACGATGATTTAAGACATCGTTCGGCTTTAAAGATTCACAGGTGGTTTTATCTCTGAGCTGTGGTGCCACCTTAGCTAATGAGAGTATTCCAAAATAGGGAACAAAGTCTGGGGCTCTTGCCCTATCACCGTTTCTCTGCTCTTAGCGATGACAGCAGTGCAACTAGGAGTGAAAGCATACCTTCAGAACCAATGCGTGAAGGTCCAAGGTGTGCCTTGCACATGGTTAATTTCCTTGCATACTGTTGGTTGTACAAGTGACCTTTGTGTGTTACCCCCAACCCCCATGTTGCTTGGACAGGATTTATGCCATGTTAGAACTGCAGTTACTTTCTAAACTACTCATTTGTGGGGGCATTGTTGCTGGAAGTGTCTGAAAATGATAGATTCTCTTTACTTCTGGTATGAGATCTCTGTACCACCCAATCAGAGGCTGACATCACAGCTTTACCCTCTCTGATGCCAGCTTCTTGGTTGGAGAAGGTGGGGCAAGATGTATCAGTTTTCTGTCTGATCAAAGGTGTACTTTTAAGGCCCCTACCTAATCTAGGACTTAAAATAGAAGCACACTGTCTCCCTTGCTCATTGTTTTAAAATGTCTACCTGTTCCATGGATTTCAAACTCTGTGTATTCTTTTTTTCCTGTTAAAGCCGACAGAAGTTGCAGGGAAAATCCCTGAGAAGAAGCAGCGCCTGGAGGAGGCAGCCACCATCTGCCTGCTGCCACCTTGCATCTCACCAGCTCCCCCCCAGAAGCCTCCCAGCACTAAAGAGTGAGTTTGCCCTGATTCTATGATACTTTGCTGGTTTGGACTCCTAAGAAATCTCAAATGAACCCTTAAGGGTAGGGAGTCCTATCCCAAAAGAATGTTAGGTAAGAAACAGGAGTCATTCAGTTGTGTCCTGACAGCTGTCTCTGGCCCCCAGCCTAACACGGGTGGGACAAAGGGTGGGTGGGCTTCAGGCTGCAAGGTTTGGGTGACCACTTGAGCTTTTTAACAACATTTCTTTACTCCAACTCAGATGGATGCCCAAAATCGGCCAAAGTGGACTTTTAGCACTGAATGAAGGGTAAAAGGAAGTAAACCAATTTAAAGGACACCTGCCCCTTGAGCCAAATCACCTCCCTCTGGGAAACTTCCAGTTCTGATAGGGATGAAACCATCTCCCTTGGCCTCAACAGAATGACACAGCAGAGGCTTCCTCTTTGCTGTCAAATCATAGTGCTCATATGAAGCTTGAGGACCAGCAACTTCGTCCTGA
The DNA here is from genome assembly GCF_014754425.2 of Oryx dammah. Lineage (NCBI taxonomy): Eukaryota > Metazoa > Chordata > Mammalia > Artiodactyla > Bovidae > Oryx > Oryx dammah. The sequence goes on from NW_024070207.1 coordinate 52,373,685, forward strand.
ACTCCTCAGAGGCCAAGGGGATGACATGTCTGGGGAGGCCAGGGACATGAGCTGTCTAGGAGTGCCCCACACCCCCAGGCAGTTCTGTGCTGGGAAAAGCCAGCTCGGGGTGGACAAATTAATGCCGATCAGCTGGCATCTCTTCTCCTGCTTATCTCTTTGCAGAAGGCGCCAGAGTCAGGCAGGAGGCTTCCTTGTCCCCTGCTCACTTATAGGACCCCAGCCTTCCCTACCAAGCATGATGACAAGAGTTCTTCTGTCTTTCACACATTACTTCCCTAACAATCTAGTGGGTAGCTATTCCCTTCTCCAGGGGATCTTCCCAACCCAGGAATCAAACCTAAGTCTCTCGCATTGCAAGCGGATTCTTTATTGTCTGAACCACCAGGGAACCCCTCCCAAACAAACATGTCAGCTCCTGGAACTATTCTGTTTCAATAATTATTGTCATAAATTCACTCAGCATTAGAGGTAACTTCCATCAATGACCAGTTTTGGAACCTGTTAGCAGCCCAGAGTGGAGAGGCAATCTGGCTAACTGATGCTAACAATGGATTTCACAGATTACTGTTTAACATCAGTGACAGGGCATCAGTCTGCCACAGATAAGAGATTGGAAATAAGTTATCAGTTTACATTTGTTTGGATCCTTGTTGTTTAGAGATGAAAGGTAAGAAAAGATCAGTGACCACTAGATCTGCTTGATAAACTAAGGAAATTTGGTCCTGGGCTACCAGGACCTGCCAGCCCAGATTTGGTCCCGGGCTGCTGTCTCCCTGAGGACCCATAGCTCTTTGTGACATGCATTTGTATTCCCCAGTATAATTTGATATGAAATATCCCCAAAGAATTGATGCTTTTGAACTGTGGTTTTGGAGAAGACTCCTGAGAGTCCCTTGGACTGCAAGGAGATCCAACCAGTCCATTCTAAAGGAGATCAGCCCTGGGATTTCTTTGGAAGGAATGATGCTAAAGCTGAAACTCCAGTACTTTGGCCACCTCATGCGAAGAGCTGACTCATTGGAAAAGACTCTGATGCTGGGAGGGATTGGGGGCAGGAGGAAAAGGGGACAACAGAGGATGAGATGGCTGGATGGCATCACGGACTCGATGGACGTGAGTCTGAGTGAACTCCGGAAGTTGGTGATGGACAGGGAGGCCTGGCATGCTGCGATTCATGGGGTCGCAAAGAGTCGGACACGACTGAGCGACTGAACTGAACTGAACTGATCCCTTCAGATTACTTGGAGTTCTCAGAACTAGACACTCTTCTAGTAGAGCAAGCCAGCCCTCTTATTGAGGAGGTACCACCACTACAAGGATGCCATTTTAGGTTCTTCCTTGGAAAGTAGGAGGGCCCTGGAAGGATGGTGTTTAACCATTGAGAAAGAAGCCTATTTCCCTGCTTCTAGGCATGGTGGTGGGCTTCCCTGGTGGCTCAGACAGTATAGAATCCACCTGCAATGCAGAAAAACCCTATTTATTTGATTCCTGGGTTAGGAAGACCTCCTGGAGAAGGGCTAGGCTACCCACTCCAGTATTTTGGGGCCTCCCTGGTGGCTCAGTAGTAAAGAATCCACTAGCAATGAGGGAGACCTGGGTTCAGAATCCCTGGTTAAGAAGATCCCCTGGAGGAGGGCATGGCAACACACTCTAGTGTTCTTGCCTGGAGAATCCCCATGGATAGAGGAGCCGGGCAGGCTATAACCCATGGGGTGGCAAAGAGCTGGACAGGACTAAGCGACTAATCACAGCACAGGACAGACATGGTGGTACCTCCTCAGTTCCCAGGCTCTCATCTCTTTGGGCCAGGCCACCAAAAGGCACAAGGAAGAGCTAGAGGGCTGTGGGATATTGGCACACCATCAGTCCCCATTGCAAGCCTGCTTCAATCACCCAGTAATCCCTCTCGTTCCCCATTTCATAGAAGAGAGATGATCGAGTATTAGGCAAATGTTTAATTCAAATTTGTTCTCATAAAATGGTGTTTCACCTCATGGTCCTTATGATCTTTCTGTCTAGGAGAGCAATGTTTACCTAGCAGCCTTTACCATTCAGGAAGGACCTGAATTGGGTTCTTATCTGGGAAAATTTTGAGAGTTGAGGGAGAAGGAAACCAGGACAGGCCTTTTGGAGCTCTTCTCCTTGGAGCCCTCTCCTCGAGTTTTCTCTGCTCCTTGGTGCTTTGTTGACCCTTCAGATTAAATCCTTGGAAATTTCCATGACACAAAATTCACTTTTCATAATGAGCCTTTTAAACCTAGCAAAGGATGCTACACCAGCCTGACAACTGGGGTTTCCCATCATCCACTAGAAGGGCCCTGATGCGTTCCTTTTCCCTTCTTTGGAGTTTGAACCATCATAAGGGCCTCTGAGGCATGAAAGGGGATACTCTTTTTCCTTCTGTCATCTTCTGGCCTATACAAAAGATGCCTTTATAGTAAGAAGTCATAATGGACAGAGTAGTCCCTAGAAAATACCCCCTGGGTATCTTTCACCCAGGAAGTTATTAAAGGCCCCATGGTTCCAGGTCACTATCATACGGAAGGAAAGGGGGCCAGGTGACAGTGGCCACTGGACCAAGTGTACTGTACTGTGTATGATGTACTGTGTACCGTGGCAGATGGGAAGACCTAGCCCAGTGACTATGGCCAGTGGCAGGTTAACTGCCTCTAGGGGACAGCTCTTCCCCTTGCAGCCCCCATCCCCTTCTCCAGCAGCTCAGGTAGGCCAGGAGTGGTCAAGTGGTCATAGGTAAGGAACCAGTCACTCCCATAGATGCCACAGCAAAACTTGACTCATTTCCATGTAAATTCTCCAAAGTGCAATTCCTCTGTAACGATTATACTCAGTGTGGTCTGATGTTGCTGGAGCATCTTTGTGGACAAGCATCCTAACCTGTATTTTCACCATTATTTTCATCAGACTTCACCATTACGCTAAAATGGTTCTCCATGTCAAAGCAATTTTAAAAATCCACTGACCAATACTTTGTAATTAATTTTAATCCATTAAAGACATTAATGACAGAAACAGTGAATTTTCTAAAAATTTGGCTGCCTGACAGAAATTGACATAGGACTGTGTTTATGAAACAGAAGACAGAGAAGATAGCAAATGTTATTACAAGTGGCAAATTTGGGCAACACAGCAGAAGTGGAATGAGGGGATTGCATTGGCGTCTACCATTTCAGGAATCAAAACACTTGAGTGCTTGTTCATCTTTGATTTGTTGCTTTGAGATATTATAAATCTATATTTCTAGACACTGACTGAAATTGACCAAGAGGAAAACATAAATTCTTGTTGACTTAATTTGCTATTGAAAATTGTAGTCAATAATCATGAAAAGTAAATGGCTGCACAGTGCAATATTAGTTGTCTAAGAAAAGATTAAAATTCAAGTAATCTTCATTGATTAGTTGAAGACAGTAACTAAAATAAAAATCCATGGCCCAATTACCATGTTAAGCAGCTAGCATAAGGTTTTAGTTGTTCTGTTTTATTTGAAGTCTCAGTTTATTTGATGATGCCCGTTTAATGGGCAGATAAATCAGTTTGAAAGCATGGGAGCACTTCTAGGACCACATATGTTTTGTGGCAAAATGACAAAATATTTTTCAAATGGAGTTTTGTAAAGCAGAGTACATCAGTACTTCAGTATAACAACTTAAGGTCAGGGGCTCATTATGCCTCCAGTAAAACAGTTGGAATATACAATTTCCAGTATGTCCCAGAAGTATTTAGTGCATTATTTATTTCTGGGTAATGTCTAAGTACTGTATTTCTTAAGAAAATATCCTTCCACTAATTGTTTATTGTACCATTTATTGTGTGACTGTGCAGTTAAATCTTAGGGCAGAATAAGTAGGAACCATCCTAAAAAATGATGGGATTAAAGTCTGCATTGGATTTTCCATAAAAATCTAATTAACAGTAATCTTGAAAGGTTGCAAATATCACACTGGGGCAACACACCATTAGACATTTCCATTTATCATGGAGTTCTGTTTCAAAGACCTGTGCTTATTCTTAGATTTTTGCATTTATCTATGGCTCAATCTCTAGGGAGGGCCACCTCTCTATAGATATCTATGTGTCTACGCATTTTCTATATACTCTTCACCCCAGGTAAAGGACCATCAACCAACATATTACTTTAGCTAAACGTAGCAGCATCATGCAAAAGATCACAATAAAGAGAGACAGAGTTTTCTGACACCCTGTACTTTTTGTTTACACAGAAATAATTCATCCAGGAGAGCAAATAGAAGAAAAGAAGAAAAGCTGTTTCCTCCTCCACTTTCCCCACTGCCAGAGGACCCTCCACGTCGCAGGAACATCAGCGGCAATAATGGTCCCTTCAGTCGAGACAAAACCATCCCTATGATTGGACAGATTACCTCGACCAAACCTAAGAGGAATGAAGGCAAATTCTGTGCTACTTTCAAAGGGATATCTGTAAACGTAAGCATCATAGAAGGAATCTTCTCATTGTCAGGTAGAAACAAGTTGACCTAGCTTATCTAAGTCAACTTGACCTCATGGAGATGTTGCAGAGGGGTGAAAGGAAGGGGCAGAGAGAAAATATTAATATAAGTGCGTGTGTACACAAATACACAAACTCTCCATTAGTTCCAATCTTGATTCTGTTAACTTCAAATGAATTTTTCATTCCAGTCTTACTTCTCCAAACAGATGATTATTCAGAGATTCAGGGCCTCAGACATCCTGGTCCAATCCCTTCAGATCTTGGGGGTGGGGGACACTTCCACAATACTGACCACAGCACATGGGAGGCACAGAATCTTTAGTGAAAGACCAAATGGATGGAATTGCTCAAGGTGAGGGAACTGGTGCTGGAACTCCAAGTTAACGTCTTTCCACACCCACCTTGGCCAATATGAATTGTGTTTTAAAATAGTGACTCAAAAGGATGGAGTTTAAAAGGCGAATCTGTGGCTAAAATCACACAATTGTGGTTCTCTAAGCCCGACTAAAGGATTATCCTGTCCTTTGGATTTTCTGCACTGCTGCCTGATTAGCATAAATGATTGAGAATTTGTATCACTTTTCACATCCATACACAATGTCTTTTTATCTGCCCCAGGTATATGTACATGAACCATGGAAACCATGAGTGATAGTGTCACTAGTGAATGTTAATGGCAAATCTATCTGCCTTTTCGTGTAGATGCATGTAGATGCAAATACATATGTACTTGATCCTTTAGTTCAGTTCAGTCACTCAGTCGTGTCCAACTCTTTGCAAACCCATGGACTGCAGCACACCGGGCCTCCCTGTCCATCATCAACTCCCGGAGTTTACTCAAACTCATATCCATTGAGTCGGTGATGCCATCCAATCATCTCATCCTCTGTCGTCCCCTTCTCCTCTCGCCTTCAATCTTTCCCAGCATCAGGGTCTTTTCAAATGAATCAGCTCTTTGCAGCAGGTGGCCAAAGTATTGTAGTTTCAGCTTCAACATCAGTCTTTCCAATGAACATTCAGGACTGATTTCTTTTAGGATGGACTTGTTGGATCTCCTTGCAGTTCAAGATCCTTTATGTAATATAAAAAGCAAACGAGTGAAAATCAATGAGTTTTCAAATGTCTAGCACCAATCCAGCAGCCCCTGAACCAAAAGTACTCATTTAAAACTTCATGAAAAGCCATGAGGCCTCTGAGCTTTAAGGACCACAATTTATGGTCCTCCATCATCTGAGATAACTAGATGACATACATACCTAGGTAAATATTATTGGTGATATAAGGAAATGGCTCTATTATAAAGTTGTCATTTTGCAAATGAAATTTGTATGTATGTGTGCCCAGATTATATTTGCATTCACATTTAAAGATGCTGAGTTACAGTGTTAGGAATGAAGCTATCTATTCTAAGCAATAATTACAAAATCAGTTCTATTTTTCATACTGAATATAATTAATGTGATAGACTTCAACTGAGGCTTTTTCTACTGCAAGCTTTTGGAGGACACATGCCCTACCTATCTAGGCAATTCCCTTCATATAGCACCTAGTACATGGTCACAAATAATTAGGTGCTTAATATGGATGTTCTTATGACAATGGTAATAAGAGGATCTGCAAAGGCATTTCTGAAAGCTCTCAAAACTACTGGGAAAATCTGATAAATATGATTGCATTTGCACCTAGAAAACCTAGAAATGGATCATTTTCTTAAGGAAATCACTAGAATTCTCCATGATATGACTTAGTACTCCTTTTGTCTTCTTTGGCCATGGCCTGCGATCTGAGAGACTGTGGAAATTAAGAGACTTGCTTGAAACATAGTGCAACAAATCTGTTCGGTGACCTTGAGCAAATTATGACACCTCTCTGAGTCCATGAAATGAGTAGATTTGACTAGGTGATCTGTACAGCTTCTTCCAGTTCCAAAAGTGTTTTCCATTTTACACTCTTAGAGTCTTCTCTGTTTCATGTAACCATGAAGTCCTGTTTATTGACTCAGTGGATGGGTGAGGGTCAACAGAGGACGTATTTATATGACTTAGATGATTGTGGCTGAATGCAGTCATTTCTAATCAGATATGCCAGGACTGACATCAGTGCCATATGTGTGGTGGACGTGGTATTTCAAGGTTCTTGTCACCTATCTTGGTCATAGAAACATGTGGCTCTCTCTCTGGGGCTGGCCTGCTGTTTGGTCTAGGCTGTCAGGCATTGGCAATAGAAGCGTGGAGCTGGCTTAGGAGTTCAGAAAGCTCTGAGTTTTTATGTGTTTGGGTTGAATAAAATCTGTGATGGACTTGAAACAATTTTCTCCACATCCATCATAACCACTTTTAAATGTACAGTCTCTCAGCACAGTTATCATAATGAACCACTTTTAAATGTACAGTCTCTCAGCACAGTTATCATAATGAGCTCATCATGGTGAGAATTTTTGATAATTTGGAGATTTGGGATGAAGTGGAAAAGATGAGACTTTCATGGATATAAGAAATGTTCACATTTGACTTTTAGCTAAAAAGTGACCCTTTTGATTAAGGCAGGTAGGCCTGCAGTCAGCAAATCACTGAGCACACTGCAGTGGGGTGATGGGACAGGGTATGTTGGGGGGTGTGTGTCACAAATCAGAGATGGCTCCAGCGCTGAAAGGTCTCTCACTCTAAGGTGAACAATGAAACATGCTCGATGAACTTAGATACAAAATAGCTGCTGATTGGCGTCTTAGGGGAGGCTTGAGACACACCTCTCCCATCTCCATGTCTGTACTGTGGTGTCCGACTCTTTGTGACCTCAGGAACTGCAGCCCACCAGGAGCCTGTGTCCATGGGATTTCCCAGGCAAGAATACTGGAGTGAGTTGACATTTCCTTCTTCAAAAGGACCCATCTCTAAAGGGACAAGAAAGGTTTAAAGCACTTCCAGCCATAGACATAGGCAGTTTTCCTGAGAAGGCATTTGTTGATCTGGGTTGAGCTGAGAGTATTAAGAGAGATAAGGAGGGTTTAGAAATGAAGGGAAGTGGTTAAACAGTGTGCGGTTTAAATTCACAGTGGAATCTTACCCAGTCTTAAAAAGGAAGGAAATTCTGCCATGTGCTACAACCTTGAACTTTGAGGATGTCATGCTAGATGAAATCAGCCAGTCACAGACAAAGAGTGTATGATTCCATTTGCATGTGGTAACTCAAGGAGTCAGATTTTCAAAGACAGAAATTAGAAGGGTGATTGCCAGGGGCTGGGGAGATGGGGATGGAGAGTTATGGTCTAATGGGCACAAAGTTACAGCTTTGCAACTTCAGAGTCCTGGAGATTGGTTGGAGGACAATGTAAATGTGCTTAACACTACTGAACTGGATATTTTTAAATGGTTGAGATGGTAGATTAGATATTATGTGTATTTTACCTCTATTTTAAAGGAAAAATACAATACACTAGCAAGGTGAAAGAAAGTAACAAGGAGGAGGCTTTTTCTACCCTAAGGCTTCAAGGGAACCAAAGCAGGACAGTGGAGAAATCACAATGAGTTCAGTGTGGTGACAGGTTTGTGGAAGGGAGCTGGGAAGGGTGAAGCCAGGTCTGAAGCCATGAGAGCCTGCCCTTTGAGGTGTCAGAAGAGAAAGGGACAGATGTAAGAGACACTGGAGAGAGGGAGTGAATAGAACTTTGTAATGGATTGTGTGAGGGTAATGGAGAGGGAGAAATATGAGATGAAATCGAGCAGTGGTTTTCAGAAAGAGTTTCAGGAGCATGATCATGTTTTGAAATAATTTACAGAACTTCAGTATCTAAATATGATTAAAGTAGAACAGCTCAGATGGAAGGCATGGTGGGAAGAACCATGGTTTATTTGTTCATGGCCCAGGGATGACTGGTTTCCTGCACTAGATCTGGCATTTTGCAGAGTAACAAGAGGCTTGGTGTTTGGTATCATCATAGAACAAAAGCTGGTGAGTGCCACAGTGCATGACATATACCAGGATCACCTGTGTACCCTCAAGCCATGTGCATTGTTTTCTTTTCTCTCGCCTTGTTTCCTAGGGTGATTGACATGCAAAGCATTTATGAAAAGATGTTCTAAAAATCTGAACTTAACGGAAACTCTTTGTCCTCCTTTTTCCCAGGAGGGAGACACTCCAAAAAAGGCAGCCCCTGGCACTGTCAGCAACACTGCTATCGCCTCTGGCACAGCCACTGCCACGGCCACTACCACAACCACTACCACAACCATTTCCACCATCACCTCTGCCATCACTACTGGCCTCATGGACAGCAGTCACCTGGAGATGACATCGTGGGCGGCCCTGCCCCTTCTGTCCACCAGCACCACCAATGTCCGGAGACCCAAGCTCACTTTTGATGACTCGTATGTTGTCCCCAGATTCTCTGGACCCAGTTGGGGAGCAGCAAATGGGGGTGGGGGCAGTATGGCTTTTCGAGCACCATGCATATATCACCTGAAATAAGACCTTAGCCGCAGCTATGCAGCTCCTATAGCCTTAAAAGTATATTCCTCCTCCTCACATACATCCTTATCCCCACCTAGAAATGTCATTGGCTGCTTTTAAACATGGAGCTCTGTTACTGTTTCCAAAAGCAGGTGCTGAATCCTAGGTTGCTTGGTCCTCCTTGCTTACCCGTGTCCTCAGGTAGAACTGTGTGCCAACAAAGAGAATTACAGCTAGATTCTGTTGGATCTGTTTGGGCAACTTGAGTGGTTGGGGTTGGAGGATATAGGTATTTATCCTAATGGGCCATTAGGAACCAATCTCACTCACTGGATTATTTCAAGCTTGGTTATTATATGCATGACAAGCATCCATCAGCCCTGTTCAAGGCATTGTATAGGAATGGATTTATAGCCCCCCAAAGTATGACAATTCAGTCTTTTAATGAAAAGATGAAACATTGCTTTCTGAATGAGCTCATTTCATTTGTTTAGGGTTCACAATGCTGATTATTACATGCAAGAGGCTAAGAAGCTGAAGCACAAAGCTGATGCACTGGTAGGTTTCCTTATTGCTGCTCCAACATAGGGAGATTGGAGCTGCTTAATTCCTTAGCACCGCAAGGAATTAAAGGAATTAAAGTCCCCAAGTTCTTCGTGCCCTATTGCCCTGCCATTCTTGGTTTTCCCACTCTTCTTCCCCTTGTTCCAACTTCAGAAGTGCCGAGGCTTATGCTACCTTTCAATTGAATTTGAAATGACTTTTGAAACTGCCCTGGAGAAGGTGGGTGCTCCCATGGTTTCTGATGAACTCCAAACTGGTGTAGACAGGGAGAGAGTTGCTGAGAGCTGGTTAAGTGCCTCAAACATTGGCTTTGGGAAACTCAGGTCTGTAGAAAAAACTTGACTGCTTGCTGCATTAGATAACCTAGGGCCCCGCACAGAGAAAGTATGTTCTGGTTTCTGGATTTCCCAGGACACTTGGCCCTGCTGCCTCCAAGGGTTTTGGGTACCTAGACCAGGAGAAACCAGGCACAGAGAGCTATTTGATTGACTGAGCTACCTAACAGAGGGTCTCAATCGTGTGTGTTACAGTCACCTGGGGAGCTTTAAAATAGCCCTCATGCTCAGGCCACACCCCAGAGAAATGGAATCAGAATTTCTGAGACCGGGACCAGATATGGGTGTCAAAACCCCCAGGTGATTCCCAAGTGCAGCCAATGTTGAGAACCACTGCCCTAGAGGAGACCCTGAATTCAGAATCCCCACCTTTGACTAAAGCTAGCATAATTTGAGATGTCAGTTCAACTCCATTGGGTTTAAAAAAAATCATATCCTCCATCATTGCCTTGTGTCCAGCCAGGACTTAGCTGACCCATGCTGCTTGCCTCTGGGAGGGCTATAATGAAGGACCACAATGGTCCCTGCACCATCACTTGTGAATGGCCACCATCCACTGCCCTCTCAAGGGCCACAGTACATAAGGAGATAATTGGTATATCTTTAGTATTAAAATTTCAATGGGATGTGTGAAAAAAATGTCTAAAAAAACTCACTGAGTGGTAGGGGAGGGAAGAGGGAATGATAATGGGGTGGGGGAAGGTTGAGCAATACTCATTTAGAGGAAGATGTCTTTGCCAGGCTTACGTCTATACCAGAGTTAGATACTTCTTCGGAGTTCAAGCCCCTCAGCTATAAATAAGGAAACCAAGGCCCAGAAGAGGGTGTGACTCAGCCACTCATTGGCACTATGGCCCATATAGTCGTCTCTCTGCACTTCAGTTTTTCCTTTTGGAAAAAGAGAGATTTGGACCAGGTGGTTTTTAAGGATCCTTCCAGCTATGGGTTTGTGAATGAAAAGAACGTTTCAAAAATCAGGATGTAGATTTCCTGATTTCCAGATTTCCTGTAGTTTTCCTTAATTTCCACAGGAGAGAACCAATCAGAGTTGGATGACCTGAGGAAGTTATCTTGCCTCCTGAGGAAGGCAAGAGAAGAAGGAGATAACTTGCATATATACACAAAGGTTTTCATAAAATCAGTTTCAATTGGGCTGAAACTGATGTTTTTCCACAACAGCTTACAGAAAGGAAAGCACCAAATTCCTGCAGTACATAAAAGGGGAAGAACATTTATTGTAAAAAGAGTCATTTACAGCAAGAGATTCTGCAAGACTTGTAACTCATTATTTTATAGTTGTACTTAATCCTACGCTAGAGACAGCTACTCTGCTGTTTTGAGAATTGAAACTTTCACAGTTGCATAGAAAATATTTTGATAAATAATATATAAGAAAATTAAAATAGGTCAATCTGCATTCTTTTGGTTCTTTCACATAAAATTCCATATTAGTGAAATTCTTCCATCCAGCTATCAAAAATTGAAAATGTTAAATACTGTTATAAAATACTCACTATAAAACTGTCATATATAATATTCATTACACATAAAAAAGAAATCAGTATGTCTAAGTCAGTTTAATCGTGACCATTATCAGGGCTAAAACCTTTTGCAATAAAATTTTACTAAACTAAAATATTTAGTAGTGCTATATTTGGGAGCTTTTTGACTCACTATTTCAGACCATCATTTACAGTGAAAGTGATGTGATTATTGTCACCAGTCACACTGCAGCTTCCCATTTTTCATGACAATAGCATCCATTTGTTACTCTTCTCCTGGGGATGGGGTTGACATGCTATGCTAGAGTTCCAAGCAAAGACTAGATGCGTTAGTTGTCCAGGAAGCTTGTAAAAAGTGGAGTTTCACTGCAAACTTTGTCTAGACCAGTGATCCACAACCTTTTTGGCACCAGAGACCAGTTTCCTGGAAGACAATTTTTCTCACGGACTGGAATGGGGCGGGGCGGGGGGGTGGGGATGGTTTCAGGATGATTCAAGCACATTTCATTGATTGTGCACTTTATGTCTATTACTATTACATCAGCTCCACCTCAGATCATCAGGCATTAGATCCTGGAGGGTGGGGATCCCTGTTCTAAGGACATTGCGATGACCAGTCTAGTAAATGTGGTCAATAGAAATTAGTCGAGGCAGTGATTTGAATTCTGCTCCACCAAAAAGATAACAAAAATAGGAATACCACAAAGACATGATACCTTGGCTACAGTTTTCTCTTCTCATCCAGCCTCCGTGTCATGACAACAGAACCTGAAACAAGTTACATCCTTGTTAAGACAAATCCCTAATTGCCCCCACCATCTCTCAACCTTGGCACTATTGGGCCAGGCACTTCAGTGGGAGCTGTCCTGGGTGTTGCAGATGTTTAGCAGCATCTCCAGCCTCTGTCTACTGGATGCCTCCCATCGCTAGTGGGGACAATCAAAGAGGTCTCCAGACATTGCCGAATGTTCCCTGGGGGAGGGGTGTGAAGTTTCCCAGGGTTGAGCACCACTGCTTTCGATGAAGGAGAGAAGAGGAGCTGTCATTGATGAGTCTTCTTCCTGTTCCAGTTTGAGAAATTTGGCAAAGCCGTGAATTACGCGGATGCAGCCCTTTCCTTCACTGAATGTGGCAACGCGATGGAGAGAGACCCTCTGGAAGCCAAGTCTCCATACACCATGTACTCCGAAACTGTGGAACTCCTCAGGTTCATGCTTTTCTGCTGCCTTCTTCTTAAGCTCTCTCCACTCATAATTAGAAGCTACTGTGTTTTTGAAAAATATCTTTTCCACCTAGTAATGATTCATTCAAGGCACCTTCTTCTCAGAAGTCATCATAATTAGTTCTTGCCATTTGAGTCACGTCACGGGAAACTTATAACTGATGGACACTGCTTTTTATCAGTTATCCCCTTCAGAGGTTCTAATGTGAGTGTTATAATTTGTGATATTCATAAAATGGAAAGGTAGTGGGTGGAAATAAAGGATCATCATTTCATGGTGTCGAGCGGGCCCTTGTCTCTTCAAAGCACAGTTTCATAATTCACAGAAAGCAATCTTGTTGGGATTTCTGTTATAAATCATGTTTTCTAAGAGTTTCTGCCTCTGTTATGAAAAAGAGAGGGGCAACATCAGGGGTGGAATAAACTTTCCAGGCATGTAAAATTTGAGGGACAGTCAAGCTGGTAGCAGGGGAGCCTAGAAGAGGCTGACACTAGGGAATGGTGTATTAACAGCACAGATTATTGGTTTCATTTGCATTTTGAATGAAATTTTCTGGACTGTTGGTCTTGGTGCAGTGGAGTTTGTGGGTAATCAAAAAATTCCTGTAAGAAGGGAAAGGAGAAGAAATGATATGCATTTGAGTGCCTTCCTGTAATCTTCAGGTATTTGTGAAAAGAATTTCATCTACCTCTGAATAGTGGATAAGCACTCACCCTCATTTGCTGGATGGACGACATCATGGTTTTTGACTGAGCAGTTCTTCACCTGATAGGCCCTTATATCCCAGGCACCTCTGACTCGATTAGCTGATAATGCCAGGCCTGCTTTTTATTGTGTTCTTGTATCTGCAATAAACCATTACAAATCTGAAGACACTTGTACCTAAACCTTCAGACAGGCATCAGACTGAAGCATGCATATTTTTTTGAGGAAAGCACTTGAAAAGATCAAAAGAATGGGAACCATTATAAAGAAGAAGAAGGAAAAAAAAAAAAAACTATGACTACATAGACTCGTAAGATTTAGTTAAAGCCACCGAAGTAGGGAAAGGATGAGGAAAGTTCCAGCCTTGCTCTGCCAGGCCAGGCAGCCATCTTTGGTTTTCACTGCTCTGACAAGCATATAAAGTATCTCTCAGACATACTTTATGTGAAAGCTGCCACTGCCATTTGTAGCTTTTAAGGGGAAATTGATTTCTCAGTGTCTATCCAAGGCTCCCTGCAGTTTTCAAAGATGTACAAGATGAAAATCCTGGCAAAAAATGAGGAATCAAATTGGAAGGGAAACTTTAATGAATAAACAAGAAGAAAAGCTTCACCTTCTATTCATCCCCAAACACATTTTAAGGCACTTTTAAATTAAGAAGGAAATGTAAAAATGTTAGCACAGGCTTCCCTTGTAGCTCAGTTGGTAAAAGAATCTGCATGCAATGTAGGAGTCCTGGGTTCGATTCCTGGGTTGGGAAGATCCCATGGAGAAGGGCATGGCAACCCACTCCAGTATTCTTGCCTGGAGAATCCCAGGGACAGAGGAGCCTGGCAGGCTACAGTCCATGGGGTCACAAGAGTCAGGCATGACTTAACCACTAAACCATAATGTTAGCACACACACAAAATTATGGTGAACTGGACCTCTTCCATGCTGATGGTGGGAATGGAAATTGATCCTTGTAAATTGAGGGCAACTTGGCATCATGTAGGAAAACCTATACAAGTGAGCATTCATATCTTTGAAGCCACTAATTCTAGAAATCTGAACTTCCTGAACTGACGAAAAGAATTGTAAGAGGAGAATGAGTTATCCATAGAGTGTTCAGTTTGGCCTATGTTATAGCACCCAATTTGAAGCAAAGCAAATCATCGATAACAGAAGGGTAATTAATTACCTCACAGTACTCTCAACAGAATAATTTGCAGCTATTGAAATGCAGCAGTGATGGAGACCATGTAGCTGCACGAAAATGTTTATAATATGAATTATGGACTCACTACATTTCTGACCATGAAAAGCATGTTTCTGCATGTGGACCAACTTGGAAGGGAAACAAGATCATAACTGTAACCCCCAATTACAGTTATTTTATATATATATATATATATATATATATATGCACACACACATATTTTTCTTACACATGCACTCAGAATAGAAAAGCAAAACCTCACATTTCATTTTTGGTAAAAATACAATGTGAATCACTGAGTAATATTTATTTCCTTTAGAAAACACTTCTTTTCCCTTTATTATTTACAATTTCTTTTCTTTTTCTCCAAGCAGTTTTTTCCCATGATAGGATAGTTTACTCCCCCCATAGGGTATATTTTCAGTGGAACCTAGTAAAACTCGATGGATAATTTAGAGCTATTCACTTTAAAGGCAGTCTTTTGAAACTCTCTTTTCAGATCATTGTAGACTCACATGCAGTTGTAAGAAATGGCACAGAAAGTTCGTGTGTCCCTCTCCCCCCATCTCCCTTCATGGTACTGTCCAGCATAGCTCTAGTCCAAGATCACGGAGGACACAGCCATTGGTACATTCCATCCACCTTGCTCAGATGTCATCAGGTCTTTTATCCCCAAATTTCACCAGTTCTATGTCCAATCCTTTATGTGCCCTCTCTATATATAGAATTATATATTTTCTGCCTAGTGTATGTGTGTGTATAATTTTCTTTGGAGAGAAATTTCAGTTGGGAATAAAATGAACTAAGGCAACTAAGTCTTCTTGCCCATGTAAGCAATTGAAACTCCACTATCAAGGTGTTTCAACAATGGCTGCAATTAGAGGGTGACTGTAATAAGAACATAGGTTTTAGTAGCAAATTTTATGCTGAAGAGATTTTTATTATACTCTCCTTAATGGTAGAGCACCCTATGTTTTTCAGTGAAGTAATTTTGGTTTCTCTCAGCCTCGGGAATCTGCAGTAGAAATATACTTGTGAAAACAAGTGGGGCATCACAATGACTGACATTTAAGTGATCCAGCTGTCAAACACAGATTTATGACATCATAAAAACCCTTTTTGCTTAATATGGCAAGAACAGGAGGGACCCACAGCAAGTGCATGAGTCCTTTCGTCAGAAAATGTTCATTGGACAGAACTGTGGCAGTAATAGGGAGAGCAGGGTGATAGGGGGCATGGTGTTCTGGGGAGGCTGCTGAAAGTGTGGGCTCACCAATGCCTTGTCATGATGAAGAGCTAGTCCAGGCTGCCTGAACATCTTCAGCTTCCTTCTGCAACAGTGAACTTGCTACTTATTCCACCACGAGTTCCTGTGAAATTGCATTAAAGCTCAGACAATTATTTTATGCAATGAATTGATTTTCAAGAGTCTAAATGCCCAGAATGGAATATGCTCAGCTCAAGGAACAAAAATGGGAACTACTCAACCTTTGATTGCCCTAGTGTGGAACGGTAACTATTAAAGAGAATGGAAAGACAAAATATGCAAGCACCATAAATTAGGGGTGCTCAGACCTTCACCTGCTGTGAAATTGACCACCCTTAAAAAAACAAAACCACTTCCTACAGGAATATATTCCACACCTGAGCCATTAGAAAAGCCCTTTATAACTGTGTTGGAGGCCCCCCACCCCCATGCTCGTGTCAGACATCATTGTGTGATTGTTTACCTCAGGTGTCAAAAACTCAACTGAGACTGACATTTGTGTCCACCTCTCATGGAAAGCTAATAATATTGTTTAGCTGGAGTATTCTTAGAAACATTATTTTTTCAGCACTTATACACAGGTGAAACCCACAGTAATTCCACAGCACTGTTCTAGAGCATGGGCTCTAAATATAACTGGCTTCTCCAGGGCGAGCTTCCAGTGGTCACACCAGTGCTATTGTGACACACTGTGGTCATCGTTTTGTGAATGTTTTCAGGAAAGCACTCTTTTGCCCACGTGGCCTTCTCAGTCCTTCTGCCAGAGCCAATGTGGGCCCAGCTCATTCGAGTGATGACAACACCAATGGTGTTCGGGCTTTATAAAGGGTCAGACAGATTCCATTTGAGCTTGTCCTTTCTCTTCAAAGGTATGCCATGAGGCTGAAGAATTTTGCAAGCCCCCTGGCTTCAGATGGGGACAAAAAGCTGGCCGTACTATGGTAAGTCTCATGGAGGTGACCAGGAAATAGCTGAAATGTCGCAAAAAGATTTGAAAACTCAACTTAAGCTGCTTAAGTCATTATTCCTGTTTTCTGCTAAACTCAGAAAAATTAACTAATGGATTTCTTCAGTTGCTGACTAAACATCTACTCTCCACATTTACACTCTTATCAAGATGGAATTTTAATGCTTATCCTTTCTTTAAAAAAATTAAAGCCACATAAATTTATTTTCTTGCAGTTCTGAAGGTCAGAAGTCTGAAATGTGTTTCACTAGGCTAAAATCAGGGCATCAACATGGCTGCTTTCCTCCCAGTGGCTCTAGGGAGAATCCACTTCCACCTTTTCTAGAGGAGGTCTGCATTCCTGGGCTTAGGGCCTCTTCCTCCATCAAGAAGTCAGCAATGTATCTTAACATGTCTCCCTGACTTTGACCTTCTGCCTCCTTTTTCCATCTTTTGTGAACTTTTTCTTTTTTTTAAGTGTTACTGAAATATAATTGATATACACTGGTGTGTTAATTTCTAGTGTACAGCAAAGTGACAGTTCAGTTCAGTAGTTCAGTTGTATCTGACTTTGTGACCCCATGGACTGAAGCATGCCAGGTTTCCTTGTCCAACACCAACTCCCAGAGCTTGTTCAAACTCATGTCCATCGAGTCAGTGATGCCATCCAACCATCTCATCCTCTGTCTCCCCTTCTTGTCCTGCCTTCAATCTTTCCCAGCATCAGGGTCTTTTCTAAGGAGTCAGTTCTTCGGATCAGGTGGCCAAAGTTTTGGAGTTTCAACTTCAGCATCAGTCCTTGCAATGAATATTCAGGACTGATTTCCTTTAGGATTGACAGGTTTCATCTCCTTGCAGTCCAAGGGACTCTCAAGAGTCTTCTCCAACACCAGAGTTCAAAAGCATCAATTCTCCAGCACTCAACTTTTTTATGGTCCAACTCTCACATCCATATATAACTACTGGAAAAAAAACATAGTTTGACTAAATGGACCTTTGTCAACAAAGTAATGTCTCTGCTTTTTAATATGCTGTCTAGGTTTGTCTTAGCTTTTCTTCCAAGGAGCAAGTGTCTTTAATTTCATGACTGCAGTAACCATCTGCAGTGATTTTGGACCCCAAGCAAATAAAGTCTCTCACTGTTTTCACTGTTTCCCCATCTATTTGCCATGAAGTGATGGGACTGGTGCCATGATCTTAGTTTTCTGAATGTTGAATTTTAAGCCAACTTTTTCTCTCTCCTCTTTGACATTCATCAAGAGGCTCTTTAGTTCTTCTTCACTTTCTGCCCTAAGGGTGGTGTCATCTGTGCATCTGAGGTTATTTATATTTCTCCTGCAATCTTGATTCCAGCTTGTGTGACTCAGTTATACATATATATTCTCTTTCATATTCTTTTCCATTATGGTTCATGGTTTATCACATGCTGTTGAATATAGTTCCCTGTACTATGCTTATCCCTTCTTTTTAAAAAATTTTATTTTTTTCACTTATGTTCCTCGGTAACCGTAGGAGAGGTGCTATGGATGGGAGTTGTATTTTAATGAATCGGTCTGAGGAAATGTTGGCATTAATGTGCTCCTTTCCCCATCATCACAGCTACCGATGCCTGTCACTTCTCTACCTAAGGATGTTCAAACTGAAGAAGGACCACGCTATGAAGTACTCCAGATCACTGATGGAATATTTTAAGGTAATCCTTTTGTGTAATTTATAGGTCCTGGGTGATTAAATCACTAATGAGACATGGCAGGCATGTTATGAAATGTCATGGTTGTCACAATCGAAGGCTAAACTTTCCGCATCCTGGCCGTCCATGGCCGTCTCACTTCTCCTTTGGAGTTCAGCAGAGAGCTTGGGTTTGATCCAGTTCCAGAGAGAGAAGGTACCATAGTTCAATCCCCTGATGATGCTCTGGAGTGAACAAATGGGCCTGGGCACCTTCCTGGGTCCAGTCAGGATGGTGATCCCTTCTGCCTGCACTGTGGACTGCCTGCAGAACATGGCTCATGTTACATGAGATGCCAGCCTAGAAATTTCCCAGCAGTGAGAGAAGTCACCACACCCACCCTGGGCTCTGAGGGCACAGCCACACCTCCAGGGGCCCTTTGGCCATGGGGAGTGTTGAAGATAGTGGTTGCAGTTGAAGACAACTGATAACTTTGGCTGTCAAAATAAACCAACAATAAATAAACAAACTCATCCTCTAGGGAGCTGGTGTTTTTGATTTGCAAGAAAAATGAAATATTTGAACCACAAGATGCAATGCCAAGATGTGGGAACAAGCCCAGATAAAAACGGCAAGCCTGGAGCTGGGCCTGGCAACCATGCCGGGTGTCATTGGCTGAGGCTCCGTGGACCTTCCTCTTTCCACCCATCAATGCTGATCGTGTGTTAGAGTTGAGGGCTCAAGGTTGCTGTTGGGCAGGTCTTGAAAGAAAAGGATAATTTTATTTATTTAGTCATATTATTCTTTGCCAAGTGCGTCAGCTGACAGGGCTCAGTTGCATCAAAGCAGTTGTTTGAAATGAATCAAATCCTGACCTTACCTCAGACATTCAGAGCCAGTGGGTAGGGGTGCACGATTATGTGGGAATGCCCACTCAGTTAGGAAAAGAGCAGCTCTCATGTGGTGTGGCCATCATAAAGCTAGTGCTTGTGAATGCAGTCAAATGCAGCAGCTGCCCCTGACCATGTGTCTACAGTCTCCACCTGGGCTCTGGAAAGGCGTCTTGATGCTGGTGGTCTGGGACAGGTCCTAAGAATGGGCATTTTGAACAAGTCCCTGAGCGATGCTGATGCTGGTCCTTTGGGGGCCCTCTGAGCCACAGCCCTGGCCTCCATTCTCTGTGGCCTGTTCTGTGCTGTGTTCAGTGCACTGCAAAATACCAAACTGATGTTAAGTAACTCACTCCTCTGGCAGAGCATTGAGCTTCTTTGAGGTTCAAAACGGGAAGCTCCCACCTGCTGAGGTCATTCTAACGAGCTGATCTTTTACTAGTGAGACAGTGCTGAGTGTCAGGATTTCCCATGCTCCACAAGTGTACAGTCATGAAAACAGAGGAGGCCCATTCTTTTCTTAAAATGGATTGTGTTGAAGTGTAGTTGATATACAGTGTTGTGTTGATTTCTGCTGCACAGCAAAGTGATTCAGTTATACACATATATACATTCTTTTTCATGTTCTTTTTCCATTCTGGTTTATAGGAGGATATTGAATATAGTTAGTTCCCTGTGCTAAACAGTAGGACCTTGCTGTTTATCCATCCTATTTATAATAGTTTACCTCTCCTAATTCCAAACTCCTATTCCTTCTCTTCCCCAACTCCCTCCCCCTTGACAACCACAAGTCTATTCTCTATGTCTGTGAATCTATTTCTAGTCCTTAGATATGTTCATTTCTGTCATTTTAGATTCCACATATAAGAGATGTGATATGGTGTTTGTTTTTCTCTTTCTGACTTACTTCACTTAGTATGAAGTTGATCCCTAGGTCCATCCATGTTGCTGCCAATGGCTGAGTCATAATTCATTGTATATATGTACCACATCTTCTTTATTCATTCCTCTGTCAATGAACATTTAGGTGTGTTTCCATGTCTTGACTACTGCAAATAGTGCTGCTGTGAATATAGGGATGGATGTATCTTTTCAAATTACATGTTTTTCCTGATATATGCCCCAAAATGGGATTGCTGGATCATATGGCCATTCTATTCTTAGTTTTTTAAGGCACCTCCATACTGTTCTCCATAGTGGCTGCACCAATTTACATTTCCATCAGCAGTGTAGGAGGGTTCCCTTTTCAAGGAGGCTCATTCTTTAAACCGGAGGGAAAAGAATGTTTAGCATTCCACTGTGGGGCAGCCCTGGGCCGGTTACACTGCTCAACAGGGAAAACCATCAGCCATGAGGATATGCATGTGATGATAGCAAATCCAGGTGATACACAGACACACACACAAAGGCTGCTTGGTTCTGGCCAGTTCCTGGGATTTTAGAAATGACAAGCCAACTTGCATCCCAGGGAAAAAGTTTGCAACTGGAGCTAAAGGTGAAAAGCTTGTCTGTACTCTGAAGAGCTTGTTTTGCAGAATAAATTTCAGATGAGGATAATTAAACCACTTCTTGGAGAACTGAGTCTGATTTCACTGGGCCTTTTAGTATATAAGATCTTTCATCAAGTGACTTTCATGGTCCTGATTGGAGCCCACTAATTATCCTAACCAGCTATTTTCATCGAGTGTGCATCATGGTGTGCTGACGTGCACATACATCCCAGCTCTGCTAACGAAACAGGAGGCATCCCAAAATGCTGCAATCAATATTAATGTACTCTAAATCACACTTCCATCTGTTTCTGAATTAATAAAACACAAAATAGATGTCCTCATTTCCCTCTCTGTTTTTCTCTTTTAGCAAAATGCTTCAAAAGTCGCTCAGATACCATCTCCATGGGTAGGCAATGGAAAGTAAGTATCTTCTGAAAATTGCTTTTTCATGAAAATTAGTCATTGAATAGACCCCAAATATTTGGTATTGACAAGCCAGGCACAAAGGTTAATTCTGAGATTACAGTAATTTGGGTGCACACAAAATTCTAGTCAGGTTTCTGCTAATGGTAGGACAGAAAATTTTAACATGATGTGATTCCAAATTTCTTTCACTATTTGATCTTTAAGCCAAATGACGGCCATAAAAATATCAGTTAATGAGATGGCAAGCACCATGCCATTTCGGGGAGGCAGGGTAGAGTTACCTCCACTGCAGTGATTTTTCAATGATTCACTCAGTAATGAAAGACCAATGAAATATTCATTGATATATGGTAAGTGCTTTAATAAAACCAAAGGTATAATAGTGCTGAAAATGTGAAGGCACTTCGTCAGCCAATTATCTGAGCCTTCATGATGATTTTTATATTAATACTAAAATACTATGCCCTAAAATATAAAAGCATCTACTATACTGCCGGCCTGAGGCTCAATGAACTCACCCACTCCACAGCTGTCCTTAGAGCTGTATCTGCTTGGAACAGCTCAGCCCTCCAGCAGCAGGGTGGGAGCCGGTAAACCAGTTGACCCAGGCCCAAGGCTGCCCTCAGTTCCCAGGATGAAAGTTAAGAGAGCCCCTTTTCTCTGCAATGAAAGGCCAGACCCAATGACATTGGAGCCTCCTCTGAAGACAGGTTCCTTTTCAGAGGGCAATTCGGAATCCTAGTTCTGTCTCAGCCCTGAACTAGCTATGTGCCCAAACTTACCTGAGCGTTCGTTTCTCCTGAGTCCAATACCTCTCTGACCACTGCAAGCCCACTTCCCACCAGTAGATGTATTCTTTTGAAAAGAGCTGCTTTCCCCCCCATTTTTCACCACTTCAAAATTCTTATGTCTCTGATCAAAACAATTTCTTGAACAGTGAAATAGTCTCCTTTGCCGCTTTATAAATTTATCTACAAAGCACACTCCCAAAGGAGTGAAACTGTGAACTCTAAGATCATAAAAAACATTCAGAATGAGGGAACAGATCCATTAAAAACTATGTGCCAACTCAATTACTGTATTGAAAGGAAGTACCGTTTAAATTGTTGAATTAGGTCTCTCTCTTATATTGACGGACAAAAGCGAGACCACAGGCCCAGAGAAAGCTGTTTTCTCTGAACATGGAGTAAAGCAAGGGCAAATTCAGGTAAGCACCCATTCAAGAATCACTGGGAAAAAGTTTTTTAATTCTGCAGTGAAAGAACTCAAACACATTCTAAGCTTGTGAAGTCACATTAAAAGCCTCCTGAAATGATTTTTAAAAGCAGCTTCTATCTGAAGAAAGCACACTCCCTTTGGTAGGTCAGAGAGCTTTTGAATGAGGCAACTCAAAACGGTTGCCCAGGGGTTACAGCCCATTCATTCAGCACATACTTTGGGTGCATTTCCCTATGAGAGGCTGGGGATGCACTGAATGCCATAGGCTCCCTGTACTCCAGAAGCACATGGTCCAGTGGCAGGAGGGGACAGATCTGAACAAAGTTCTGTGGACACCCAAGAAAAAGAGAGCTTGGTCCTCCTTGGGTGGCCAAGGAGGGCTTCTTTGTCTGCTAGCAACACTATAGCCTGCATCCCCCAGTGGATGAGGATGGTTGGCCCCACACCAGACCTCTCACGATCCTTCCAGAAGAAGCCTCCCCTGACCCTGACTGTGAAGACAGTGCAGAGAATAAGTTGGAAGGAGAAGAAAAACCTACTCGAGATAGAGCAGGGGTCAGCAAATCTTTGCTGCAGAGGGCCAGATAATACACATTTGGGGCTTTGCCAGTCCGGAAAAAAACTGAGGTTGTTATGTAAAAAGAACATGAGAGAAAACAAGTTTCCACAAAAAACTTACTGATGAAATTCAGGATATAATAGCAGTTTTAGAATACAAGTCTGTTAAGGAGAAAAAAGGAATTTTGCAAAAATAGAATTTTGTGTTCTTGGGGTTCAAATGTAGTATTCTCATTTATCAAATTGATTGCATATGTTCTTTTCAAAACATTTGTAGTTCACAGGCCAAGCAGAAACGGGGTGCACCAGGACTTTCAGTCCCAATAGAGAGTCATGGTAACCACATCGTGGAGATGCTAAAAAAGGGAGGGGCAGCAGTCTCAGATGTCACCTAGGGAGAATAAAAAAGAAGGCTATGGAAGGAGGAAAGAACAAGGCCATTTGAGGCCTTTAGAAGAGCTGTTTCAGTACACTGGGGGCCTTGGGTGCTATATCGAAAGGGTCAGAAGAGAAGAGATATCGCCCCTTGTTGGGGACATTGGCCAATAAAAGGACTGCAAAGAGTTTGGTTGTCACTGGAGGGAACATTTCTATCAAGCAAAACTTCTCCCCAAGCTTAGGGAAGGCTGTGCCTGTGCAAACATGGGAAGAGCCCGAGGAGAGTGGTAGGAACAAGCCAACATGGACTCAAGGGTGAGGCTCGAGGTGGACACACACATCAAGGGAAACCTAATAGAGGGAAGGTAGGACTTGGAGGTAAGTTAGCAGAATGGAAGGAAAATGGACTTTGCAGGAAAACAGACCTTTCAAATCCCAGCTCTTTGACCATCTGCTTTGTGGCTCTCAAAAAAGGAACTGATCTTTTCTGAGCCCTCTTGTCATCTGTGAAACAGTGACAGCAGAAACTCACCCACAGAGTTGTCATGAGGCTTAGAGATAATAATCAGTGAAGCCCAGAGCACCATGCTTGGTGCACAGCAACTTTAACAAATAGCGGTTGCTGCCACTGCCATGTTTTGTTATCATTATTACCTTTTTAAGTTGGAAAACATAAGTGATCTTGCCCCTAGAACTCCCACAGCTCTTGGTCTACACGTCACTTTTGGCACTTATCCTAGTTTCCCAGAAATTAATGGATTCTTCTCCCCATTAGACTGTTTGCTCTTTTCAATAAGCAATTGCTCATTCTTTAATTCATCAGATTTATTGCCTGCCTACTGTGTATGAAACACTCTGCCAGGCACTTTACCAAAGTATTTATCCCCTATCCATGTGCTGCTCTACATTATTTTTCTTCCCTCTCCAGAGCACCTCATACATAGTGGATACCATATAATAACAGAGGGATAGCTGGAAGGCACTCCATTCACTTATCTCACTGGTATTAAGTACATGTTACGTATACCAGGCACCGTTCTATATGCTGGGAATGGCACTGGATGAAATAGACAGGCATTCCTGTCTATTTCACATTCTTTTGGAAGAAAAAGACAGTAGAAAAAGAATGAATATGCTAAATGATAAATGTCATAGAGGAAATTAAAACAAGGAAGGGGAACAGAAAGGGCTGTTTGGAGGAGGATCCTCAATAGGAACATTAGGGAAGGATGACGAGAGAATGAGCTATGCAGATCCGTGGGGGAAGTGCATTCCAAGCAGCCAGACACCACCATCTTCTTAGATAGGGGCGTGGCTAGTGACTACCAGGGGCAGCAGGGGGCGAGTGAAGCTGGGAGGCAAGAGAGGATGGTGGGAATCTAGAGTGCTCGTGCTATGGGTGGTGGAAGCCTGTATTGGTGTGTGCACACTTATGCCATGTGCCATGGATATGAAGAAAAGCATAAAGTCTGAAGCAGATCCACAGAGGGAGAACTCAAGAATGAAGCCCCAGCTGTGGGGAGAGTCAAGATGGAGCTGAAGGCACACTAAGAGGAGTACTGCAACAGCCCTTCCAGCCAGAGGAGCACTGTCTTAGGCAGGCTTTGATTGGTGGATTTCATGTGTATGATGTAGTGTTCTGGGTGTTCAGGCATTCTCCACACCAGATAGCTCACAGAGCCTCATGTCAGGTCAGTCATGACCAAAGGCAAACCATGCCCTCATTCTCCTTGCCTCCACCACTGATTATTTAAAAGAAAGCACCAAGTGGAAAGGAAAGAAAGCCCCTCACTAGCTCCTCAATGTTATAAACTGAAAAGGCCTTTTCAGGAAATATGAGGTAAACAAAGATGATGTGTTTCCCCTTGGGATTTCTGGGCAGAGTTGGAAATCATTGAATCCAGCCTTTTCTTGCAGTCCATAAAGGCTTCAGCAAGGGGAGGGCCTCAGGAGCCCCAGGCTGGAGTCTCGGTCCCTGGGATTCCAGAACTTTTCAAGCACCACATGGTCCCCGTCTCAACGTTTGTGACACTGACACCTTCATAATCTTCTCTAGAGATTACAAATGAGGACGGTTCCCTTTCTTGCTGTAAATTGACATTTAAGGATTAATGACCACCACTGGGGTGGGGACAGGGGAGAGACTGCTGCTGCTGCATTACTTCAGTCGTATCTGACTCTGTGTGACCTCATAGATGGCAGCCTACCAGGCTCCCCTGTCCCTGGGATTCTCCAGGCAAGAACACTGGAGTGGGTTGCCATTTACTTCTCCAATGTATGAAAGTGAAAAGTGAAAGGGAAGTCGTTCAATCATGTCCGACTCTTCGCAACCCCATGGACTGTAGCCCACCAGGCTCCCCTGTCCCTGGGATTCTCCAGGCAAGAACACTAGAGTGGGTTGCCATTTCCTTCTCCAATGCATGAAAGTGAAAAGTGAAAGTGAAGTCACTCAGTCGTGTCCAACTCTTAGAGACCCCATGGACTGCAGCCTACCAGGCTCCTCCATCCATTGGATTTTCCAGGCAAGAGTACTGGAGTGGGGTGCCATTGCCTTCTCCGAGGGGAGAGACTAGATAATAGCATTTCTAACCTGCCATGAAAAAAAAAAAAATCCAGCATTCACTGCTTTTATGTTAACCTTCTGTGCCCAGGTCCCTGAGTTTAACAATCCCTCTGTCCCTACCCCACCTTGAAAATAAATCTTTACATCAAGAAGTATCACACATCTCAGAAGTTATAAACAGAGCAGGCAAACCTTCACACCCTCTTACATCACACAAGTGCAGAGCAATTGTGGAATTCACTTTAACCCTCATACTAGAACATAACAGAAGATATACTCTGTTTGTAGAAGTGGACCAAAGCTCTCATGAGGCACAGCCTGTGTGAATCTCAGGTGACTGTATCAGTTCAATTGCTCCCAGATTGAGTCATCCCCACTTCAGCATTTTGGTACATGGGGATAGCTGTTCCCCCAAATCCTCTATGGGTGCCTGTCAGGGTGCACATGAATTCTAGGAGCAGGTTGGCTCTGAGGAATACAGCCACCCTGGAATGTAGGTGGCAACAAGTGGCTGGTAAAGGAGAGGGAGAGTAAGAGAAGGTTCCTGATGATGGGAGGAGTGTGTTTGAAGGAAGAAGGAGTCCCAGAAACAGCTTTCTCCCATTTCTGTTACTCCCCCAAATGATCAATCATAATAAAGTGTGCATTATACTGGGCATTCAAAGCCTGGTTGAAAGAAGATGGGGAGAGCTGAGATGTATATTGACCTGGCTGGTAGGCACAGACAGCAACCCAGCCTTTGAGACTGTCCATGACCTAAGTCCTTGCCCTCCATGCAAAGTGCAGCCAGCAGGTGACTTCTTCTTACTGATATTAAAGAATTAAACAAAAATCTACCTCCAAACAATGATACTGCCCAAAGTAGGAATTCCCAAGACATTTCTTTATAAGCCAGTCTGCAGGTGAACTGTCAGCAATTACCAGCCATCCTGTAGCAGGTCTTAAAGAATCCTAAAGTGATATTCAGAATCTTACTTATTTCCAGCTTCCCTACTACTGCTCCTTGGGGGCCATTTAAGGATCATACTTTGCTTATTGTGGTGACTGTATTTGGAGCAAACTGTCACCCTGGTTTCCACAAAACATTTTGATAACAGACCAATATAGCACATCAAGTTTTTCTAAGTGCCAATATCCATTCTGGCAGCAGGTAGAGAAAGCATCATAACTCTGAGCTAATTCTTTCTCTGGAACATCAAAAGACTTGTTATATGTATTCAAAGTAAAAGCTACATTTGTGGGTAGAATTAATGCCAGAGAAAGATTCACCCAGCTCTCTCTCTGGTATTTTAAAACAAAGTAGTAACATGCACAGAGTCATCAATGGTTGCCAAAGGCAGTCAGACTTCTGTGTTTAAAGTTAGAAAAGGAGAAGGATGGCTCTTTCTACAGCCTGGCACTGTAGTCCTGGGTGGGTTGGTCTGATGAGGCAGGAACAGTGGGGAGGGGGAAAACTACTGTGTGGGTGAAAGCTGTAGGATGTCCTCTGAGAAGAGCTGGTGGGGCACGAGAGTAAGCTTCATAGGTGTTCACCATGCCAAGCCTCACTGTGGCAAATCACACCCTCAAGAGGCCCCAGTATGAGGAAAGTGAAGTCGCTCAGTTGTGTCCGACTCTTTGCGACCCGTGGACTGTACCCCACCAAGCTCCTCCGTCCACGGGATTCTCCAGGCAAGAATACTGGAGTGGGTTGCCATGAGGAGGCAGGGCTCAAATGCTATTGTCACTCTCCCCTAGCAGCCTAACAAGCCCTGTCTCTTCCCATCCCCCAGGAATACTCCATCCCCAGTGTCTCTCAACAACGTCTCTCCCATCAATGCAATGGGGAACTGTAACAACGGCCCAGTCACCATCCCACAGCGCATTCACCACATGGCCGCCAGCCACGTCAACATCACGAGCAACGTGTTACGGGGCTATGAACACTGGGACATGGCTGACAAACTGACAAGAGAGAACAAAGGTAAGTATGCTGGGCCGTTCAACTGGTTGCTCACAGGCCATGGTGGATTCAACCTGCTTTGAAGGGCTTGAGTTTCTCATGATGACCTTCTCTTTCTGTTGGTCTAATTTCTAAGGCTAGATGAGGGAAGAGAGGGTGAGATCAGGGTCTACTCAGTGACCAGTTTTTGTGAAGAGAGTGAAAAGATCTAGAATCGAGTTCTCCTTTAAAACTTAAAGTAACATGAATTATGATGTATTGTCAAATGTCTTTTCCAGATTTTCACTCAATGATAAGGATCAACATAGAGAAACAGAGCAAAGCAAAAAAGAATGATTTGCAAATTAATTGGGATCAAGATACTATTAGCTTTTTTTTTTTTCTTTAAGACAAGTGAGGTAGCACCACGGCCTTCTACTTTCATTATATTCATCAGCTCCAGGGATTTCCCTGGTGGTTCAGTGGTTGAGACTCTGAGCTTCCAATGCAGGGGCCCCAGGTTCAATCCCTGGTCAGGGAACTAGATCCCATATGCTGCATGGTGCAGCCAAAATATATTTTTAAAAAATTATTGAAGATAATAATCATCAGTTCCAGGGCACTTGATAATGTGGCTTGCATTCAGAAACCAGGGTCAAGGCTCAGCTAGTGTCTTTCACCCACTTACACTTGGAATGAAGGATCAGGGCCCCATTCATGAGAACACATGAGGTTTGCTGCAAAACAAATGCAGGGAGGACCCTGCTTCACCAGAGGGTGAGTCAGTGGTCCTCCACCACTCATGCTGCATCTGTGACCTTAGCTGCCACCCAGGTTCACCCTGAAGTCTCACTATCCTAATGAAGATAGGAAGTTCAAAGAAACCATACTTCAGCCCTGGCTATTCAGTGGACTTTGATGATTCTGGAGCAGCAGTTAGCGAAAGACCCACTGTAGTTAGGATGGAGACAGATGTGGGTCTTTCAGATCAGATTGCAAAGAGGTGAGCCGAGTTTTAGAGCAACAGAAACATCTGGCCAGATACAGACAAAAATTCATGGCCCACACACGCTGCTGGCTCCTGCCAGGACATGACATGGTACAAGCTGCATGGAGTGGGCTTGGGTCCAGGCCAGTAACAGGGATTTCATGGAATCAGGCTGGGGCTGCAGGCCACTGAGATGCAGAGGGAAGTTCCTGTGAGTTACTAGCCCCTTCTCCTGGCTGCATCTCTACTGTGGGATCACTCAGCAGGCTGGGAAACACTCCCATAGAACTAAAAAGGGCGCAGATTTTGAGGCCTAATCATTTAAGCTTGAATCGTGTCAGTTACTGGCTGGGTGACCTCAGACAGTTACTGAAATCTGTGAGCTACTCCCTAGCTTCCATTTCTATAATGGATATAATGAAGACAGGATGACAATGAAACTACCCACAAGGATGATAAGAGATGGGTGGAATAAAACAAGATTTGTCAATCACCTAGCATAAAATATCAGGTGCAAGGTAGAAATCCTACAAATATTTCTTTCTCTTTCCTTATCCCATATGATGACATATAATTCAGATTCTGTGGCTATCAAAGCATATTCCATAATTTGGGACTTCAACCCTCGACCCAACTATTAACACTGAGTCCTGGGGTTATTTGCATGTGTTGGTTCTGTGTGTTCATGCAGCAATTTCTATATGCCAGGCGCTGTACTCTTTGTTTTATCATTTGTCATCTCATTTATCCCCCTTTCCTAGATGTAGAAACTGAGGCTCAATGAGGTTCAGAAATTCACCCATGATATCGCAGCTCATCATATTGAAAGCATAAATTCAAAGGAGAACTGTCAGATTTCAGAGTCAAACTGTTAACCTACAGGATGCACTGCCCATCTAGAGGGCAGAATTAATCATGCATCCTCAGAAACCTTCAGTGAGTTCTCGGTTATCCGAGTAAGAGACAGTTCTTAACTTGAAATCCAAAGACAACTGGCCCAGACAAGCAGGCCAATCCATTAGTCCTAGAATTAATCATGAAGGCATAAGCATCTCAAGTCTTGCCTAGCTTATCTGCCTCCACTCTTCTCTGTCTTATGTTGTACTGGCAACTGGAGGGCAGTTCAATATTTATGGATTTCCTTCATAACTGCATACATTTTCAAATCTGGTAAAGTAACTCCTTCTAAATTTACTGCAGAACTTTCCAGGAGCTCTGTAGTGGCTGGGCTGATGTTTGAGTGAGATGGTACTCATCTTGTCCTCAGCCTCTGTGTCAGGGAGTTGTTCAAGTCCCTGCCTACTACTGAGTCAACATGATTCTGTCACTCCACCAGCAGAAATGCACTGCACCCTGCCGGCGTGGTCCAGAGGCTGTTCAGGGACCTGGACAGAGGACTTAGTTTGGAATCTTCTTTTTGAAGCCTTGAGTTTCACACACTTTGTCATTTCTGAGCTGCTCAGAGTGAGAGACTCTTCCCACATCTGTCTTGTCCCCATAGATATGGGGAAACTGAGGCACTTCCTTTTTGAGTGAAACTCTCCCTCCACCCAGAGACCACCATGTATGTGCACCTTTTCCCATGCAGTCATGCAGTGGAAATTGCTGAGGTTGGCTGTTCCAGTGGAAGGTCTCCACCCCTGCCCCCCTGTCTGTGTGCCAGTATAGCTGCAGATGGCTCATTGCAGAAGATGGGCCAATAGGGCTGATTCTGCCCTCTGGCCTTTGTTCTAGAAGCCCAGTTCCCTATCTTCCCATCTGCCGACTTGAAGCCCTTATTAAAGTGGTGACCTGGGTACCTAGTTACGAACGCCACCATGGGCTGTGCACGGAATACCCAAGGGACATCTCATTCACATTCATTTGACAGCAACTGGGTCCTTTAACATTTCCCTTAATATTGTATTACAGAAGAAAGTATTTTCTATGCCCAAAGTAATTCATTCCTTTATCAGCAGAAATTACTTTTATTACATAGTACAGGTTAAACAGTATCACATAATCAAATGAACCTGATACATGGAGAAGGAGCCCATATGTTATATATAACATGAAAAATCAATGCATTGTTTAGTGAAACACCATCTGCTAAGCAATCAAGCACACATAACCCATGCATGGAAATTGCTTTACAAGAAGGCAGGAGAGCATTGCAACCACTTGAGGGTAGTCTGCAACACCTCCTCCCTCTCCCTCCACAAAGATACCTCACGCCCAGCCAGCATAGGAGCCATTTTGTCATGGACAAGAGCTTGCTTCTCATGGAGATCGATACAGTGCCAGTCCAATCAATTCAGACATACAAAGGGGAAGCCTAGCTGGTTTCTGAACATCAAAGAATTTTTCCGATATACTCCCCCATCCTACCCCAAAGCAGACAGTCTGAGACTCTGGTCTCACTGCTTAGTGGCAGGGGGTGCTCAGTGCTGTTCCTTGCCTGAGTCAGCTGGCGGAGAATCAGCAAGGCACACTTACCATCCATGTCCCAGGGGACCTGGGGACATGCTGTGTGACAGATCCTTACAGGTTATTTTCCTTCCCTAAAGGAATAAGACGAACCAAGTCAGATGCCTCCTAGACAGTGGCTTGGCCTTAGATACTGATGGTACTAACGGTGGTCCAGGCTCACTGGTTATATCTACATCAAGCCAAGAAACATCAGTGAAGTCATTTCATTTACACAAAAGGAAAAAGAGTTTTTTCAATTGCATAACACAGAGAATGAGAAACAGCCTGGTATCATATACCATTTTCTGTATAAAGACACCTTTCTAACTATAAAGTTATAATACATAAAAGTATAAATTCAATATTTTTATAAAATATATTTAGATACATAACTTTATGTGTAGATTTTCAATTCATAAATATTATATATGTTTCTATAAACATATATGTAAATATATAGACAAATATATTTTATGTGTAATATATGCATATTGTGATATATGTGTGTGTATCTCACAAACCTCCACAGGATTGTAATGTATTTTTAGAGGTCACAGTCTAAGAAAATGTATAGTAATTTGAAAAAAACTTACTATGAATTAACAAATTTGAGTGAATTTGTGTTTTCTTAATCACAGTAATACAGACATGATTTATGCTATGGAGTTTGGGGAGCTAACAAAAGATTAAAACCATAGTGCTTAATATCCATATGAAGTTTGGATCACCTTGTGGGTACTCTGGAAATTGATGTCTAATGAATGAATGAACCAAGAATAACTCATCCAATGCCCACGTGCTTGGGGTGCTGCTTATGGCCCTACTGTCATTTAAAGGCCTGACTAAGGTCTGCTCTGATTTTCAGAATTCTTTGGCGATCTGGACACGTTGATGGGGCCCCTGACGCAGCACAGCAGCATGACCAACCTTGTCCGCTACGTTCGCCAGGGACTGTGCTGGCTGCGCATCGACGCCCACTTGTTGTAGTGGCTGCGCCCCCATCTCCAGCCTTGCCACCCACCACGCTACCTCTGCCAGAGCGCCGATGGGCACTGGTGGAACTCCACTCATTTGGGAAAGTTCTCTTTGATTATGTTTATTTTGATGCTTCTTTTGATATCTGTGAAAAACAGAAGTCATTGTAAGTGGACACTACACCTTGAGAGCAGTGTATCTTTTATCAGTCATTTTTCTGTATTTTCTATGCATTTCACAGATCCCACCATCCTTTTGTGCTTGATGGAATGACAGTCCCTATAGTATTTTTTTAGGCCCACACTACCCAAAAGAAAGAATGGAAAGCAATTGTGAGAACAGGTTCCTGAGAAGTGAAACAAAATGTCATATATATATATATATATATATATATACATATATATGTCTGTGTGTGTGTATGTGTGTGTGTGTGTATATATATATATATATGTCATATGTCATGTATATGTCTATGTATGAACGCAGACACAGAGAACCTGCAAAGATTCAAATTATCAGCAGTAGCCATTCCCCAAACTGTGCTGTTCTGTCCAGATAAGAACGTATTTCAGAATCCGTTGTTAAACTTTTGTGATTCCCACAGACTCAGTTTTCAGATGAGAATTTTCATTGTTGAAACCCACTGGTTAGATATTTTAGCAACATCAGAAAGTTAAGAGTGTTAAGAAAATTCATGAGCACAGCAATGCCACTCTGGAACGGTACTCTGGCATACAGCCAGAGGACTTTTTAGTTAGTATCCCTTTCCTGATTCCCTATTTGAAAAATGTCAAGGATGAGAAGGAGTGGCAACATTTATATCAACAACTTTAAGGCATCAGCTGGCATAAGTCATTTTGAACTCCATGATTTGAGGCATAAATCCTCACCCGTGATTCTCTTTGTGTAAAGCTCTCCTTTGAAGGGCAGTTCAGTGGTGCATGCCCTAGTAGCCTGGATGCTACAATCCAGTTTAGAGATGAGAGATGAGAGGGCTCTGGCAACTGTCCAGGGAATGCACACCTCTGCCTCTTTTGCAGTTGATTGGTGGGTCCATAACTGGCAGGACTTTTTTGTTTTGTTTTGTTTTGTTTTACTGTGTTTTGCTCAAATCTCTGGAAACCAAAGTCAAGTTCTCACTACTAGAAGTAGTCATACACAGTTTGCTTCCTAATGGCTTTAAAATATGGACTTCCCCAATTATTATCACATTTGTGCTATTTTACAGAATTTCTTTTTGACTTCTTTCTGTTTTCTTCTACCTTTCTCTTCCTTTTTCTTTTGTTTCTTTTGATTTTGGCTCATTAGCTTTTGACTGAAATACAATCACTGATTTTATTCAAGTCTATATTATCTTGAATCATTTCCATGAAAATCCCAATGAAAATTCCAAACTCTCTAAGTTGTAGCTAGTCTTTTAACAAAAAATGAGCTGGGGTAGTGCTTCACCCTAGGGTGGTTTTAAAAGAGCTCTGAAGATGGGGAACAGTTCCGTTGATTTGGAGATATTCCAGAGTCACTTGAGACTATCCCCACCCCTTTTGATCCTCTGCATTCATTTTGTGTCCCTAAACATCACAATGTAAATATCATCTTTGGTGTTCCAACCCACTAGAAGAATCCCACACACATGGTAAAAACTATCCATACATTAGTTAGTTCCTTGTAATTACCTGCTGGTATCTAATTCCATGTAGCCTTTCATCAGCTGAATTATTGGATTCTTTTCACTGAGTTATGACCAGATAAATAATAGATACATGCCCATAAAAGTTGCAAACTTGTATGATTTTTGAAAGCAAGTCATGCAAGTGATAGAAATGGCAAAGGATCCCCTCTACACTCTCACTGTCAAGGTTAGCTATTATCCCCAGTTGCAAAAGAGCCAGATTTGAGCTCCACTCTGGTCATCTTTGAGCTGAAGGCCCTTCGTGGTATTATAAGGGCTGTGGATGTTGTTCTCCAGTGGCTGAGGCCACATTGTGAAGATGACAGCTGGGAGCATCCAAGCAGCTGACCCAGCACTTTTCATGCCCCCAGTGTGGTTGAGCTGGATGTTGGCAGTCTCAGCATCAAGCCTAACACACACAGACACACAATGACCAATGCAACCCAAGAGAAATCTTTTCTGAACCTCTTAAGTGAGGAGCATGATCCTATGAACGACTCCAGATACCCAAAGTGGGTGTCACTTACACAGATGAAGCTGATGGCTCTGCAGTGACTCAAGATCTCTGTTTGTTTCCCATGGCTTACCAGGTGGAGTGCCTGACTATGACTATATAATGAAGCCCACTGGTCTGACTTGCATGTTCAACCTAGACCATGATCCTAGACCATCATGGATTTATGAGTAGATTCTTCTTGAAATTCAACCTCCAGGAACTAGACATTAAAATGTAGGAGCAGTTTCCTGGGGATGCAAGTATATTGCCTCATGAACGAAAGACTCGTATCTCTAGTTTCAGTGAGTCGTTCTATCTACCTGACACACAACAGGGAGACAGCAGAGCAGCCTGCTTGCTGCCTGACGTGTTACCTCTGGTGGCTGAGTGTAAAGTGTGTCCAGATCAGCAGCATGATGATCAAATCTGACAGGCGAGCTCAGGATCACCACCTGATTATTTAGCAGACCCATTTGTAAAGCAGCTTAGAAACCAATTAGACATGGAGGATGAATTGCCTTCCTCTCCCTGGAGATGAGACATCTTTCAGTTTCCTGATTAAGGATTGTTGCTGTTTTCTAGGCACTCTATTCATCATGTTGTAAATGGTGATGTGTGTCGTAGGTGTGCAGCATTTTGAGGGACTGAAATAATATTTTGTCAAGTAAATCACTTCAGTGTACCAGTTTGTGGGAGAGATATGAGACATGTGGGTGGTGGTGAGAGATCCTGCTTGAGACTATGATGGAGGCTTGACGAGACACATCTCATAGAAAGCACATGGAGTTAGGGTCATGGGCAAAGAAATGGGCAGCTCCACCGAGCAAGCAAGTTCACAAAAGGATCTCAGCCCTGCAAACGGGACCCACATAGGGCCACCATTATGCCTTCACTTGTCACCCAAGCTCCAACCACAGAGAGTTTGACAAGTTTATGTTATGATATTGGCTTGGCTTTGTATTTTAATTAACCTTGGATTTTTTAGTGGTTTTGTCATATTACTGTCTGAGTTCAGTAGGTAGGATTAATTTGAAAAGAGTATACTAGTGTGTTCCTCAGGGTAGAATTTAGCCGTGAGCATGTTGTTAGCCAGCCTGTAGACTGTTAATTACTTAATAATCTCATTGGGAAAATGCTAGTAGTTTTCTATTTGGATGACAGAATTGGAAAAGCAGATTAGCTGCTGCTAACTTTTCAAAGACTTGAGGTTGGGATGCCTTTTTTCCATGTAATGACATTAAATGATTCAAATCTCTGGTCAATAACCAAGTTGCTCAATTTGAAACCATTGGCTGAAATGTATTTTGTTGAGTTTCCAAATGGATGAATTTTCCTTTGGACAGCACCTTAGTAGGTGTGTTGGACTGAATCTTCATTGGGAAGATACTTGTCCTCTCAATATCTTTCTCAAAGTTATCTAATTTGGATTGTTTTATTGAAATTTGCATCCCAGAGGTTGAAGTTGGAAAATGAAGTTGGAAAGCATTTCTGAAGGCAGAATCGATGGAGATGTGGGGGTGGAGCCCTCACATATTTCTCAATAGACATGATAAAATTCACCTGCATGAGCTGGCAGGTGGGAGACACCAAACTGGATCACTGGGTAGGACTACTCAGTAAGGCAATGAACTGCTTGCTTAGAGAAGCATCACCCTCCCCATTGAGAAAATGTGTGGCGAGACACTAGCGCTACACAACATTGAATGGATGGGTCGATTCCATGCCCCCAGATTCAGTTCCGTGGGGAAAAAATATGGAGCCCGTTGTCGCTTACTCTATTGTGCGACTGGCGGACTAAATTCTTCTTTGTCGTCGTTATCGTTGTTGTTGTTGTTGTTGCTGTTGTTGTTCTCATTTCCACTCGCACAGCCTTATTCTCATAATGAAACTCTGATTCATTTCTCTTTGGTGTTCGCAAACTCCAACAACAGAACTGGTATCTGTGTATTGATAATCAGCAATGACCCTGGCAGGAGGCTAATCAGACAGGCTGGTCTCAGACATCAGTCCTACCATCTGATATTTTCGGGGAAAGTAAAAGTATGAATTCCCTTTCCGTTCTCCTCCTCACAAGCCTAGAAGCCCCCTTTTCCAAGAGCATCATTTTTCTGTCTGTAATCCATCAACTCAAAGCAAATAGCATTGTGGGGAGGGCTAGGGGGGTGGGGTGGGGGTTAGAGGGTAGGGAAGCCCTTCCAGGCCAGGCTGCAGTTCTTGCCCCTTTCTGCTTCTGACCTGAGATGGTAATGACTCCATCAGGCTCACCATGGGTTTAGAGGACACAGAATTGCTGTTCCGATCCATGATCAATCATCATTCTTCTAAGAGATTGGAGCTTTGCTGTTTCATTAACTGTGCAGTGTAGACTAATGGTGTTTAATAAAAATCATTCAAAATTTCAAACTCTTTTGCCAGTGACCTCAATTTTGTTGGCTCTTCGATTTGTACCAGACTTTGAGGAGGGAAGGGGGAACACAGGAAGCCTGCTGCCAGGCCCCTGACTCAATGCTGTGAGGAGCACCCCCAGGGCCCACCAGCACTTGCTGGTCAGGTGCCACATGCAGACCAACTGGGAACCCTCGTGAAGAAAGAATGTCTCTGTGGATGCTTGTAGCTGGGACTAGTGTGCTCCTACTGAGGGTATCATTATTCTCCAGCCTCTGCAGCATGAAGCCAGCTGCCAGATCAGGCGCTTAATCAGAACTGCAACCTGTTCAGTTCTGGCCTGCATCACCCCTGTATCTCTGAATAGGGGAAACATCTCAGAGCCTAGGGCCCAGCAGGGTGCACAAGGCCAGCCAAATGCGCCCTGCCCCCCAGATGCTGGTGCCCTTCTGTGGTTCTGCAGTACTTGTGACATCAGTGGGAGAGGAGACCTTGGGCAGGAAGCAGCCTTGGGGAGGAAACCCCCAAAGAGGCTGAATTGGTATCATGTTGCCCAGATCCAGTTAGCTTCTCCTTTGGTCTGCTGAACACACTACCAGTGACCCATTGCTTAAACATTTAACAAGCTCTCTGAGAACAGAAAGCAGTTGATTTGTAGCATTTGCTAATCACCGTGGTGTAACTGCTCCCACCATAGCCTATTTCCAGCCACGTCACTGAACACAGAGTTGGAAAGAGATAGATGCAAAGTTGGGAGACCAGGCAAACCAGCTCCAACACAGGACTGATTGCAGCCAATCAAAGGGGCTCGGAGTTCACACTTATGTTCTGTGCACACACACGCACACACTTTAATAACAAACTATTACATCATTTTCAAATATGGGTCAATCTTCTAGGAAATGTGGATAGTCTATGATGAGACCCCGAAGGTGTGGGTTTTAAGCTGGAGGGAATGAAGCCCTCTTGAGCCCAAAGCACAGATGCATTGGTGGGAGTATGTGGGTCATCTCCACATCTGCAAGGTAAAATGGAAGTGAAATAAGTGCTTAGAAAACTCTCATGGTTGGTTAAAAATAAGGATAGGTGAGTATTGTTATTATTTCATTATTATCATTTTATTATTATTAAAGTGCCCAAGTAGTACTTCAAACTTGTAAATGTCACTTGGATAAATGATTTACTATTGCTCCTACTAATGACAGCCTTCATCTAGTTAGGAAACATTAGGCCCTCTGTGGAGAAAGCACAAGTCAAAATGCACTGTGTTGTTTTCTTACTATATGGCAACTCAGTAATTCTCCCATCTCCCTGTTGTTGTTCAGAAGGTTTTTGCTTTTGCTATTAGTAATTGAAGTTATTTAGCATATGTTTTAATTTTAAAGTATCTATTTACTATCCTTGCTCTGAAATCAAACTAAAATGTCTCCTGGATCAGTTCCATGATTAATATTTAGAAATTATCTTCCAAAGCAAAACAATTCCCTTTTCTACCCAATATAAAGAAAGCAGTGTCACTAACAAGAAGACATAAAGTGCAGTGTATTTTTCTAAGACAATAAGGTTTTTGTCAAAAACACACAAAATCTTTTTTTTCAAATTAGACCTCATCATAAATCAACTGAGAGTAGAACAGAAAGTCTCAAAGGACCTGTTCTCCTGGTCCCATGAATCTTTTACAGTTAATAAGAGGTTTGTATCTGGAAAGGTTGAAGAACTTGCTGTAAAATCCTATTTTTCTTTAAACATTTCCATGTTCTGTCTGGGCCTGTGTCCACAGTCAAGTGTTAGCCCTGAAGGATACCCGTATCTTTTATGCATTCTTTCTGGCCCCTCTCTATCTCCCTTGCCTCTGCAGTTCTTTTTGTGACCAGCATGATAACATGGTTGCGCAGGGGGTTCTTCAAGCCCCTCATGGTATTCCTGCAACATTTGTCCTGACTGGGTATGGTCCCATCTGGGTCTGGTTAATTGCTATCACACTCACATGGGGACTTGGCATCCCCCAAGGCCATGGGCCAGTTTGCATGGAGACAGAGAGCTAGAAATGTCTTCATCATCATCCGGTGATTTTCTATTTCAAAACCATCCTCATGAATCAATCATATTCACCCACAAATATTACAAATGAGATTGATTCTGCCTCAAGACAGTTTGTCAAATAGTTTTCTTCCTGGATGATTTTACTCTCTGGGTATTTTAGAAAGGGAAACATCTGAGATGAAATCCCCCACATTTGTTCAATTCCACAAATAGCTGTTTTTTTTCCTATTTTCCTCAGAGTAAATAATGCTTCTAAAGATGGTTTGATGTAGTATTGTCTTTGGATAAAATAAACCCTTTAAAAGTGAGCCTGGTGGAGCTACTGTGCTCAGAATGCCCTTGGGGATCAGAAGATCCCTCAGATTCTTCCCCCAAGCACACTTGATGGGCTGACTGCCATATCCATAGGCTCCTCCAAGAAGAGACTGGTTTCTGTTCTGTTCTGTGCTGGTGATTGTGGTGGCTGTGGCTATTCCTTGTCTCTCTCTGTCTTGCTTATCTGGCTCTGGCTTTCACTTTCCTGCTTGGGCTCTTTCTGTCTCTAAGCAAATGAATAGTTGAATTCAATGTGAGCTTCTGAACTGTAACTTGTTCTTTCTTTTAAGACATGACAGATTAATAAAAATAGGTGTGTTCTGATTTCAAACATCTGGAGAGGCATGCTGTATTCTGAAACCGTGATATTATAACAACTGCATTATCATATGGCAGTATAAATACTCATCTGTTGAATTCATTTGTCCGGTTGTAGAACTTTGTGGAGCAGTGTTTTGACCTTGACGATGCCATTTTGGAGCAAGTGCAGTGGCTGCAGGCAGATGAGACACTTTACATCAGGATTTTTCAATGAACTTTAGCTGGAGGCCTGGCGATGGCAAACATTTTCAGATGTTGCTGTAACCATGATAAATGTGAAGCACAAATTTCTGTTCCAGAAATTTCCCAGAACTCTTCAGTCAAGGTGGTTTTATTTTAGGTTCATCTTTTTCTTTTCTTTCTCTTTTCCTTTTTTTGTCTTTTTTTTATTTTGAAGGGGTTTGTTATTATTGACTGAAGAAATATTTTGACCGTAATGTGTATTTCCTCCTGTCTTTCCCTCTCTTTCTCTCTCCCATCTCCTTCCTTGTTAAAATATTTAAATCTGGAGTCTTTTGCAAATCTGTATCAGATCAGGCCAGGAATGAAGTCTGAGTCTAAGCAGACATTGATGGGTTTTCAAAGAGGAATGTTCCCTATCCCTGTGGCCTTTCCATGCCCCACACTGAAGAACCAAAGGGCACTTTTCTAACATTGTTTGAAACCTAATGCAGTTTAACAAATGACTCCACGTGTTTTTCCAGTACTCATTTGACTGAGACTTGAAAAATACCCCCGAGACTTACCAGGGGTGTCTTCTGCCTGGTCTATAGCATGTGTGTTTGCTTTGTATCTTAGAGGCATATTCCTGTCTTGTGTGCTCATTTGAAGTATCACCTCACATTCACATTAGCCTGTATATAAGAACCAGAGAGATAATCCCCCCACATGTTGTAAATGAAGATGTGACTCTATAAAACTTTCTCTCCTTCTTGAAAATAAGAAGACATTTTCATGCATATTTTAAACAGAAAGGTTGTACATTTAAGTGTCATGGAAATATTTATTGAGTAACCAGGATACAAAAGGGAATTTAATTGTCATCATATGCTCTGTGTGTGTGTTGGTGGGGGGGAGCTCACCAGCACTGTGTCACTGGACAATTGTGGCTAGCCAGAGTTGCCCACATAGAACATG
Source organism: Oryx dammah (assembly GCF_014754425.2). Lineage (NCBI taxonomy): Eukaryota > Metazoa > Chordata > Mammalia > Artiodactyla > Bovidae > Oryx > Oryx dammah. Next base: position 52,414,256 of record NW_024070207.1, read on the forward strand.
TCATCTGTGTCTGTGTCTGTGTGTGTGTGAGGGGGGGCACACACGTGCAACACGTCTAGCTTGCTGTTCTTCATGGGATTTTAGCTTTTTCTTCTTGAAAAACGTTGTACAGTTCCAGGAAGGCCATGGCTCCACTGCTATGCGAAGGCTATTTGAAATATAAACTCCTGTTCCCTTGGAAGCTATTATCACGGTGTTATGGCTCAACTGCATGGATTCCATTGGCCTTTGTGAGAGGAAAAAAGTGAAAGTGAAAGTCGTTCAGTCCTGTCTGACTCTTTGAGACCCCATGGACTGTAGCCTGCCAGGCTCCTTTGTTCATGGGATTTCCCAGGCAAGAATGCTGGAGTGGGTTGCCATTTCCTTCTCCAGGGGATCTTCCCAGTCCAGGGATCGAACCCACGTCTCCCCTGTCTTATGCGTTGCTGATGGATTCTTTACCATCCAAATCACTAGGGAAGCTCAAGAGGCTCTGTTCAAATCCAGCTAAGTTTCCAAGAGAAAACCACAGGCCGAGATACACAGGGAGACAGAAAGATGGAGGCTGTGGCATTTGAGCTGAGTTGAGCCCTTAAGGTTGGTGTGACCTTGCCCTTGAGCTGCAGCTCAAGTCCCTGAGGCTAGTGTCCTGGCTTGGGCTCCCTCCGTGTCAGTTGATGAGCAGAACCATCAGAAATAGCCTGGCCTGGTTCCTGAGGAGTTTTACCCCTAGTGAAAGACCCTTTTCACACTGGGGGCACCCCAAGTGACCATAAAAATTTGATGGTCACTCACAAAGCACCTACTTTGTTTTACCAAAATCCATTTCAGCTTTTGAACCACTTTTTCTTGGGTGCAGATTTCTAATATTCATACTCATTACAGATTCACTGACTGTCACTGTTCTTAACAAGCATGCTCATCTCATCAGAATTTCAGTCAGTTCTGATGTTCTGTATCGACTAAGGTAACTGTTCAAACATCAAGCAGTGAATGAAATGGTACCTGGTTCCTCAAAACTGGTTTCATGTGCTTTACGTGAAGGAAACTGTATCTGCCTGTGTTGCTTTGCATTTCAAATGTGTGGCACACAGGCATCTTGTTGGTGCTTTGTTCTCAGTACAGTAACTCTGTGTACAAACGTTTTCATGTAGTTTTGTTGTTTTCCAACACGATGTCTCTGTAAAAATTATATTGGCTAAGCTGGCGCGTTGGTTTCTCTCATAGAGGCATTAACTATACTGCCAATGCATTGAATTATTGAAAAATGCAAAATAAAATTTTTATGAAAATCTCATATCAGACATGTAGATGATTCTGCTTACAGACTTTCCAGCCATAAGTACCAAATTACCACTCCTTTTGTGTTCTAAGGCATAGTCAACACCCCCATCCAATTACCTCAACAGCTTTAAAACAGAGCCAGAAAGAGCATAACTCTCACAAAGCCAATTCATTTGAAGAGAGACCTTTGGTCTAGCATTCAAAGCCCATTGAAGAGAACATGATCAAGTGTTTAGTTATCTGAGTTCCTAGTACACAGCACAAAAAGGCTTGCAAAATATAAAGTCATAATTGCAATGGTTTTTAAATTATAAAGCTAGACTCAAAACTTAAAAGCACAGCCAATGACTATGGCCATTTCCGGTGGAGGTGTGCAGTCACTGGCCTGGGAGGGCAGCATAAGCAATCATTTTAGGTGACAATAATGATGTCAAGTCATCAGGAAAAGGTTCAATTATTTTAAGTATATCCTTTTTACTAAGGCAGGAGAGCCAAATATTTAGAACTATTACCTTCAAAATGTTTAACATTTTCCAGGCAGTGCCAAGGAGGTTTCAGCTACCTAGAATTTTCATTTATAAAGAATCACTTCCCTGGGCATGCAAAACGAGCAATTGCAATGCTAAGATACCACATGGCACAAAGCACTTGTATGTGAACATGAAATTAACAATCAGCTGAGTTGAACTTCCTGTGAGCCAGTGAAATGCACTTGGCGTGGCCCGATATTCTGACTCTGCTGAAATAATCCAGGTAAGAACACTACTGTAGCTAACTGTGGCTGAAACTGAAGCTTGTAATACTATCACCAAGCATTCCGAATTCTTTCCATAATTTGAAGCCCACAATGTCGGTAAATATGAGCATTGATCTTAGGAGATAATGAAGAAATATTTAATCTGAGTAAATAGAGCTAAACAGAGTATAAATTTGTTCTTGAGCAACCAAGTTGTTTTCACCTTCACTCGAAAAAACAGGTGTCATAAATTATAATCATGCCTAGGTAAACGTGAGCCTGCGTGCAGAGAAGACCCAGGAAGAAAAAGGCAGAGGGACATTTTTTTATGCTAACTGATCAGTTTATGTGGTGGTTACTGTGTGCTAGGCCCTGTTCTAGCACTTTCTTATATTAACTTATGTAATCCTCTAATGACCCTATGAGATAAGTATCAATACTATTATATTCCTGTTCCATAGATGATAAGACAGAGGCACAAGATTAAGCAGCTTGCATAAAGTCACACAACCAGAATTTGGACAGTGTGGCCCCAAAGCCCTTGATCTTAACCATTACCATCTACTGCTTCTCACTATCCTTCCAGAGGAACCTAAAGAAAAGGCCTTGGGCCAGTCTTCCAGAAATGCCACCTTCCATGAAGACTGAGATCAGGACCTGGCTGGAGACAGCAACTCAGGAGAAAGGTGGTGAGATGGGACTCCTTATGCTTGGAAGTATCAAATAGAAGAGAGAGCACCATCTTGTCAGCCAGCTGGACACTCTGGTTGGGTTCATGGTTAGGTCTTTGGCTGTCTGAGCTTTAAATCAGTCCTCTTGGAAGGCAGACCTGGTGTGGCTTAACTCCTGTGACCCGTATGCACAGAAGGGAGGCAGAACATCCCTGAGGAGCAAGTGTCCTGGGCTTTGAAAGAGGATTTTAGGTCAGGCTCTTGCTGCCTGACAAAGGAAACTCTTAACCTGTCTATGCCCCACTTCTTTCCTCTATAAAATGGAGTTGATAATATCAATATTCTCCCCACTTCCCAGAGATAAGCAAGCTGTCATCAATGTAGGTGTTTCTCATCCTACATCCCCTCCTGGCAACTCTGAGGACTGTGTTGCCCCAAAGAATTTCCCCCAACATGCTGCCATTATCAAGGTCAGCAAACTTCACCCCTGAGGGTGTTAATGGGGCAACCACCTGGTTGCCTCGCTGGCTGGGGCTGTGCCACAACTGGGTAGATGTGGCAGAATGTTCCACACAGGCATAGTGGGAGGAGGCATGAAGCACTGAGACTCTTGCTTTGGTCCAAGAATATGTTGAGATTTGTGAGTTTCTTCAGGAAACACCTTTCAGGCTTAGTGGGTGATTTTATCCCCTGTCCCCCTTTTTTTAGTAAAGGAAATAAAATCTGAAATCTTTAGCTGTGATACAAGTCGGATCTATGTAATTTCTTAAGGGGGATTTTGCCCATAAGTTTCAGGTATGGACCTTGGAAAGTGACATGCATTTTCCAGGCCCTTGGTACCTAGGATGGATTCTGTGTGGCTTGTGAACTGGGAGTCTACTGGGACTGAGACTCATAGGACCAGGAGGCAAGTGGAAGGCAGGAAATGACTTTCAAGCCCTGTCTTTCTAGTGGCGACTCTCCACCCTTCATTCTACCCACTTTCTTGGGGTGGGGGAAGAAGATTTTGAGAGTTAAGAGGGAATAGGAGGTGATGGTGCCTGTAGTGCTCTAGAGAAAACATCCGGTAGGAACCCAAGCTCAGAGTCCTCTTCTCCAGGGAAGGGAATATGTCTCCCGCTTTTGTAACTCACCAGGAATTGCCCAGGTAGTTCCGACCACAGTTCACTTGAACATATTCTCATTTCCCAAATAAGACAGACCCTGCAGCGACCCAGAGATGTGAGGTTAGCCCCGAGAAGGGGCTACTGCACCTCTCTGGAAACATTGTCCTGGGCAGGGCTGGACCTGGACAGAGGCTGATGGGTGGTGAGCTGAGATTCTCTCAGAATTCCTGACTTTGAGGACACAGCATAATCCAGGGAGCAGGAGGAGAGTGTCCCTCAAGGTTCTGTTGGCTGAAACTGGTTAGCTCAAAAGCCTGCTGATGAAAAGCTCAAACATTTTACACATCCATTCATTTCAGGTAGAGCCCAGAGAAGCACATTTTTCCCTTTGGAGAGCATGCTTTACAGAACCCAGAAACTGCCCAACATCTGATTGCCCTAGATAAGGAAAACCCAGGGGCTTTAAAGACCCCAAGGCACTGAGCACATCACTGAGATGCTTCCACCCACACTCTGACCGCCTCCTGGGAATTCCGTTGTTTTCTTCCGCTACTGAGTGGAAGCTGGAAACCTCTGGAAGGTCTCATCTTGTGAGGGACACTTCATCCCCACACGAAAACGTGCCAGAGGGTCCCCAAGATGAAGCCTGCTGTGAGCTACTGCTACCTTGTGGCCGTGTCTTTTTCCTCACTCACAGCCCCCCACCCCTCAAGCACTCATCCCCACCTGCCTCCCACCACCTGCCAATCCCTTGAACTCACTACATCCAGGTGGCAGAAAGAGTCCTGAAGGATCAAGTGACAGGGAGTGGTGGCAGACTCCACGTGGGGTCCCCTCCTGACAGCCTCCAAGCACCCCAGACACCCCCTAAACTGGCCCAGTCTTGGCCTCCACTCACTGAACCGAGTCCTGTGCCAGCCACCAAACAGATCCTGAAGCAGAGCTTTCACTGGGAAAGAGCCAGCTCCCCTCAGGGGTGGCCCAGACAACTCTGGCGCCCCTGATCATGCAGGCCTAGTTCCCACCCTACTGGCTGCCTCCCCAGCCACCACCCTCCAGCCTGTGGGGTAGGGGGCCTCTGCACAGGCTCTGGACTTAGGGCCCAGCTCATCTCCAGCCCTCTGAGCAGAGGCACCTTAACCTTGACTGGATTGGATGGCTTACCAGTTCCTGGGGTCCACCCCCAGAGAATCTGATTTTTGATTTTGGCCCACCTTCAAGGGTGGCACTAGTGGTAAAAAAACCACCTGCCAATGCAAGAGACATAAGAGATGTGGGTTCAATCATTCTTGCCTGGAGAATCCCATGGGGAGAGGAGCCTGGTGGGCCACAGTCCATGGGATCACACAACTGAAATGACTTAGCACTCACTTGAGCACTCAACAGAGCTTACAAAGGGTATGTACACTGTAGGTGGGGGTCTGGGGGGGAGGCTGTCTTAGCTTCCCACCCACCACAAGTCTCTTGGGCCCCAGAAGACCATCTCCTGCTCAGTGAACTCTTCACCCTCACCACAACCTTTGGAGCAGTGGACCTGGAGCTTCTGGAACTCAGACCCTGCCATCCATGTAGGCCTTTTCTCTCTGCCTTAGTTTCTCCAAGCAGAAAAGTATTCAAGGAAGCCTTACTTCTGTACTACTTAGAGGAGCATAACAAATTAATGAATTAATTGTGTTAAGCTCATTAGTTGGAAGAAAAGTGCTATCAAATGCAAATTATTATTATTATTATTTTGAAATCCTGTGGCTGTCATTGCAGAGTTTGCACTTAGTTATTAGACACTGTACCTTTGCCATCTCTCAACCCCCGGTTCAAAAACAATGCCCCATGTTTTGCTTCAAACCATTAATTTGAAAATAACCACCTTGGTTCTCATGATGTGCTGATGGGGAATGATCTGCCCTGGGAACTTGCCAGCAATTATAAAAAGAGATTCACATTAGCTGAAGCTCAAAGAGGAGAACCGGCCTGAAAGCAGGAGGAAAATATCCATATCCGATGCCACCTTCCCTTCCAGGGTCTGCATAATGATGATGTGGTAGACTGGCTTCCAGCACCTTGCAACTCCTGAAGGGGCCTCAGGGTCTCCATGGGAGGCATGCAGCCCAAGCCGTCTTTCCTTTTGACTACAGCTGCAGCTGTCCTAGGATAATTGGAGGTTTCTTGGCCTGGGAACTCGTCAGGGGCAACTTGCCTTCCTAGCCCCTGCTTCCCAGGCCCTCCCAGAAGAGCTGAGCTGTGCTCTCCAGATAGACTCACCAAAGGGCCAGGCCCGATTCCTCCAAGCCTCCATCTCAAGTTCCTGCACACTTCTGTCCCTTTCCCTTGGGCTCTGCATCCTCTCTGAAGCTGAGTCCTTGCAACGCTGTCTCCCATGTGGGTCCTGTGGGCTTTCTGTTCAATGGGCCTAGCCCTCATCCTTTGGGGAAGTGCCCACCTCATTCCCAGCTCAACACAATCCTCCTGAGTCCATTCTCTTCCTCAAGAATGCTCCCCAAGGTCCAGCCTCTGCCTCCCTAGCCCACTATGGAAACTAGTGGTCAACTGTGGGACAGAGGACTGGGTAGGACTGTGGTAGGACTTGCCACAGACTCTGCTCAAGCTCTTAGATGGCCCTCAAACATGCCCATCAGCTTCACAGCCCACACAACAGTGCCATTTAGCACTTGTCTCCTCTGTGAGGGCACCCCCACAGGACCTTTCGTTGAGTGCATCTATCACCAGGGGAGGGAAATTGAGATGAGAAAAAAGCCTGGAAGCTGAGGCAAAAATGGGAGTGTCCAGACACTGGCTTCCATTCTCAGTAACTTGGGTCCATGAGACCTGCTCTTATGCACAGCAGAGGTGTCATGATTCAGAGTTATGAGGTTGACATGGATCGGAATCACCCCTCTGCTGCTTGCCAAGTTGTCTTGAACATATCACTTAACCTTTCCAAGTCTCAGTTTTCTCATCTGGAAAAGAGGGGGGTGGTCAAAAAGATGTCTCCCAGTATTGAACCCATTTAAAGGGTATAGCACAGGAGAAATCTCTCCTAAGTATATGATCATTAACAGAGACATCCTACCCCCTGCACCACCACTACACTCACATGTGGGGTTTGGTTTGGGATTGGTTCTGGGACCAGCAGACAAACCTTACCCACAAGGGTAAACCTGCTTAGATTGATAGATTGCTAGCAGACCACAGGTGGTACAGGGTGATAAGTCAGGACAAGCAAGTTGAGCTCCTGCAGAGAGGGCATCTCCCATCAGGGCAAGGGCCAGTGGGATGAGGCTGTAGCAGCTGAGGCAGGGAGACTGGGCTAGGGCCTTCCTAGGGCATCAGGAAGCCAGCTGCTCCCTGGACCTGTCCCCAGCCCACCCGGGGCCTGGCTCACCACCTCTGCCCATGTGGCTGTATTTCCTTCCCACCTTTCAGGGCCTATAATTTATAGCCCGGTAAACTCTGACTTCTTTGTAGTGGAGCCACTGTTGTTTGTTAGCATAATCATTTCTCAGAAAGCATGTCAATAAAGGCTGGGGAGTGAGGCAGAAGCCACCACCCGCCTCCCACCACCCCAACTGCTAAATAATTTCTGGAATGAGTTGTCAGGAACCTTTTATTTACTGATTTCGCGCATTTCATTTATTTCTGGCATGGGGCCAACCTTCCTGACAGTTAAGATTTATTGATTTAATTGCCTAGGGTAACCATGCAATAAAATCATCTCAAAGATAAATTTTCATGGCACTGTGCAGCATGGAGGTAATTTTTCAAATGCTATGGCTATATTTCTGCAGGTTACAGGTGCAAAATTTGCTTAAAGCAGGGATGTCTCATTACTGCAGTATGGGAACATCAGGGGGCCAGCTCTTTGGTGGAAAGTCTTTAGAGAGAGAAAGAGCAAGTGAGAGAGGAGATAAAGAGGGGAGTTGAAGAAAGAGAGGGAGGGAGGAAAGGAAGGAGGGAAACAGCCTTTTCAGGAAAGAAATGATATTTCCTTAATTGGTTCATAGATTCAATGCCCATGAGAAAGTGGAGCTTCACTTTAATTAGGAGTGGGCTTGGAGGTTATTTACAGTGTTCTGAGGAATCATTTGTTTCCAGCTGTGCAACGCTTTGTACTGCAGGAGCGTGGCAAGGTAGATGATTGCCACTTGTGACACTCGCGTTTATTGCTTCTTTAGATCTTTTTATTTACCCTGTTAAAGTGATCATTATGACTCTGAACAATGGGTAAATGAAAAACTCTGATTAACTCCCAGGTTAATGGTAACATTTCAGGAAGTCAGAAATAGCATAAACTTTTAACAATGTGAAATCTTTTCTTATCTCTCTTGATTTATTTTACAGTGTTTTTGCTTTGATTGCAGGTTTCAGATGGTGCTGTTTAATAGCTTATTAAACTTGCAGCCTAGCAGCTTTGCTGTTTGGATAAAATTTTCTTTTTGCTCAGGTGTAAATTTTGGAACAGGTAGGACTTATTTTTTCCACCTCATTGCATTCCCAGGGCTTGGATCTGGCTGCTTTTCTTGGATGCTCCTGGTGACCCATGGGATCCTGAAGGAGACAGTCTGAACCTGTTGTCCTGGAAACCTCACCCTTACCCATCATTGTGGGCAGGGTGACAGGTGGGAACTGGGGAAGGTGAACCTGGATGAGGAGCCAAGGACCACATGCTGCATTTGAATCCCAGCCCAAGCCTCTCATTGCTCAGATAGGGAAACTGAGGTCCAGGGAGTTCGGAGCAGCAAGAGGTCTAAAGCAGATCTCCAGACACTCTGGGTGGCTTTCCCATCTTCCTCCTTGCCGGGCTGTCCTCTTCCCCTTGTGTAGTCGTACCGTCCAACTATGCATAGTTCCTGAACTTCAGTTTCCCTGTCGACAGATGAAGGGGGTTGGAACGGATGCATCTTAAGTGCTCACCCAGCTCTGACATCTGCAGCTGGAAGATGTGTGCACATCTGGCCAGCCTCACCCCTCCACCCAACCACTAGTACAACTGAACCCCGGTCCCCCTGAATGACTGGACCCCTCATGAGTTCAATACCCACACTCCCCAATGGTCCAGGCTCACACCAGCACTGTATCACAGTTACATTTTCTCTCCCAATAGAGTGGTCATGGCACAATGCAGAGGCTGTGATTTGCAGAACTACAACAGAGGCATCTTTCTAATATGCAAATCTGATTATACCGTTCCCCACTTCAAATCCTTCACAGACTCCCCATCAGCCCAAGATAAAGTCCAGAAGCCTCAGCATGACTTGACTAAGCCTGGAGAACCTGGCCCTTGCCTTGCTTTCCAGCTGTTTTCCCCTCATTTTGTCCAACCAATTACCAGCTCCTTTAGAGCTTCCATGAATAGACCAGCAATCAACTCAAGAACTCACAGAAGCACAGACACATACACGTGCACACATGCACACACACGTTATCTTGCATTTTCCTCTTTCCATAAACATTGATGTCTAATTCATCAGTAAGTCCTATGAACTCTACCTCCAATACCACTTCTTGTCTCCACGTCCACTGCCTCCACTCTGATTCAAGCCACCATCATATCTCACTTGCATGTTAGCATATTAAAGACTCTTCAAATTCCCTGGAAGAGGGATGTGCTTAGTCGCTCAGTCATGGCCAACTCTTTGTGACTCTATAGACTGTAGCCCGCCAGTCTTCTCTGTCCATGGGGATTATTCAGGCAAGAATACTGGAGTGGGTTGCCATGCCCTCCTCCAGGAGATCTTCCCAACTCAGGGACTAAAGCCAGGTCTCCCACATTTCAGGTGAATTCTTTACTGTCTGAGTCACCAGGGAAGCCCAGATATACTGGGGTGGGTAGCCTATCCCTTCTCCAGGGGATCTTCCCAACCCAGGAATCAAACCAGGGTCTCCTGCATTGCAGGTGGATTCTTTACCAGCTGAGCTACCAGGGGAAAGGGATGATTTATGGTTAACCCTCAAATGCTCAAAGGTATTTGACAATGGCTTTTGTTGAACAGTTATTAACTTCATTCAGAAACCATTGGTTGAGTGCTTTCTTAGCACTTTGAGTTATTTAGGTGTTGAGAATAGATCACTGCAAACAAAAAGACAAAATGAATGGTGACTGTGGAGAACAGTGTGAACATTCCTTAAAAAACTAAAAATAGAACTACCATATGACCCAGTAATCCCACTCTTGGGCATATATCTAGACAAAACTTTAATCCAAAACACACATGAACCCCAATGTTCATAGCAGCACTATTCACAATAGCCAAGACATGGAAGCCACCTAAGTGTTCATTGACAGATGAATGTATAAAGAAGATGTGGTACATATATACAATGGAATACTACTCAGTCATGAAAAGGAACAAAATAATGCCATTTGCAGCAACATGGATAGACCTAGGGATTGCCATACTGAGTGAAGTAACTCAGACACAGAAAGACAAATATCCTGTGATATTGTTTATATGTAGAAAAATTTTAAAAGGGTACAAACGAACTTATATATAAAACAGAAGTAGAGTCACGGATATAGAAAACAAACATGGCTACCAGAGGATAAGTGGGGCAGGGATAAATTGGGAGTTTACAATTGACATATACACACTGCTATATTTAGATAACCAACAAGGTCTTATATAGTACAGGAACACTGCTCAATATTACGTAATAACCAAAATGGGAAAATAATTTGAAAAAGAGCAGATGCATATATATATATATATATATATATATATATATATGACTGAATCACTTTGCTGTACACCTGAAACTAACACAACATTGTTGAACAAGCAAAACAAAATGACAAAGTGAAGGTCATGGAGATTCTGTTCAGGTGACAAAGACAGGCAGAGGACAATCTCAGCTGGCTTCTCGAATGCTGTTGTCAGTGCTGCTAAAGCAAACATTGAGGATGGTAGGAGAGGGGATAGACTGGAAAAGTGGGAGCTGTGCTGGACGGGAGCACCAATGGTCCAGCCATGGTACCAGAAGGGAAGGCAGTGCATGTGGGTCCACACAGCTTAGAACAAAATATTCCAGCTGAGTCTTCCACTGATCTCAGCTTTCATCACACACCTCCCTGAGCTGCCCCTCAGACACGCACTCCACTCCAGCCATACCCAACCACTTTCCACTTTCCAAAGAAAATACCTTCTTTGACCACACTATTCTCCTGACCCGAAATGCCCAGCCCTCCATCTCTGCTTGGCAAATGCAACACTTTTATGTCCCCCATCTCCTTCCTGGCAGTTAGCACAAGGCCTTGCCCAGAGTTGATGCTCTGAAAGGGACTCTTACCTGAAAATCTACTGTTTCCTCTGTCTAGTTAATACCTCCTTTCTCAGAGCCACACTTCTTACCCTATTTTTTGAAAGAGAAAGTTAAGCTTCCCAAAAAGATCACCCACAACAGGCTATCACGTCCCAGTTAAATACCAAATGATATCATAAGCCGCTGGCCTTGCAGGGCCCCAAATCTCCCTGGGAGGAAGTTCTGTATGAGGCACGGGAAGCTCAGAGTTGCTCTATCCCTCCCCAGCAAGTCCCAACAGCCAAAACCAGCACACCCAAGTCTCTGGTCCTTTCCACTCCAGCCTGATTTACTACAGAGGGGCATGCAAAAGCCATCAAGGTCCTTCCACAAACAAATAAGACAATGGCCAATAAAGGACCAGCTCATGCCAAGAGAGGGGTTTGGGGACCACAGAGGGGCCAGGCAGAAAACCAATCCCCATGAGAATTTCTGGGAGCTTATTAGCACCCAGTGAGTCCAAGGTGAGGGGTGGAAAAATTGAAGGTCTCCCTCATAGGGAAGATTTTAAGATTATAAGGCAGGAAGTTCATGGTGGGGAGGATATTAAAAAGCACACACGTAGCCTCATTTGGAAGCAGTCGGTTGGAAGAATGTGCAGGAACAGGACAGACCTGGCAGCCGCTCTCTGGCCTAGAAAGCTAGGGGCATATTTCTCAATGATCCAGTTCCTATGGGGGTTGGGCAGACTTCAGATGCTGCCCCATCAAACAGTTGCCCGAATTCCAAATGCACCAAAGCTTTTATGGCTCTGCATTAATATTTTAAAATATATCGAGACATTTCTGTCTAATTAGAAAATTTCTATTGTCTGGAGTGCTAGGCTCTGGCCCAGCCAAACCATGAAAGACCTTTTCAGGGTGGCAGCCTTTCTACACCTATGTGGCAGAAATGGCTGGAGTCCTTAGCTTGTCTATGTGGGAACTTGATTAATGTATTTGGCCTGTTGCACATGACAGTGGTCATTACAGAGCATGCATGATGCAGGTAAATTCAGGCCAGAAGCAATTAAAGAAGTCACCCTGGCACAATGCCAAGCCTTGTCTGTTGCCGAGTGGGTTCCACTCAGAGGCATGTGTCCATGCAGATCCTGCGTGAACCTGGTTAGTATGGTGGCAGCAGCCAGATGATGCCCATTTCCCTTTGGATTGTGTCATTGCTACAGAGCCAAGCAAAGCACATCAGATGAGGTTTCATCGTCCTGTAACAGTCCTTCCCAGGGGATCTGTGACTCAACCTGGCCAGTGGGATCAGCCTGAGAGAAGCCAAGGGCATAAGCAACACGTGTCAAGGAGCTGGACTGGGGCTTCAGGTACAGGCTCATCGGTGAGTCCTATCCAGGCCTGACTTCATGATCTGCCAGACTTCTCAGCCCCCATCTTCTCTGAAGCGCTCCGGTGTTTTCTCCACTTATTTCTCCATGACCTCAACAGTCACAGGATGCCCTCTATGTGCTAGGCACCATGCCAGATGTGGAGGATACAGAAATGAATGCAACAGGCTGCCCTCCTCAAGCCGAGGCAGACAAGAGGTTCCCACACCACCTGTGTTAGGTGATCTGTGGGTTTTAATGGCTAACATGAGACCTTTTCATATTCTTCAAAATTATTGAGGACCCCCAAAGAGTTTGTATTTTGTATGTGAATTATGTGTGTTACGTCCAGCATCATCTATCATATTAGAAATATTAAAGCTGAAATTAAAAAATATTAATGTGTTAATTCATTTTAAAATAAAAGAAACTCCATACCTGGTAACATAAATAACATCTTTTTTAGGAAGAATAACTCTATTTTCCAAAATAAAAACAACTTGGTGACAAAAGAAGAGTTATATTATTTTACAGTCTTACAAACTTTTAATATGCTCCTTCTGCACTGAATCTGTTACAATATGTTGTTTTAGTTGAAGTCTAAGAGGAAAATACACACAGATATGCATTTGGAAAAGTAAGAGCTATTTAAATAGATTTTCAGATAATCATGGATATTCTTCTCTGCTACAACATGAAAATGTCAACAACGGGAAGAGTTTTGGAAAAGTTAGTAACAATAAAGATCTGAAACCACAGTGATGAAAAAAATTGCACTCTGCCATGTTAAAATCCACTGGTCTCTCTTTCACTTTGAATAGGTCTTTTGAGCCATCATGATGTTGTAATGTTGCACACGGGGCACTTGGAAAACACTGGTGCCCTGACTTATGCCCATCTTCCAAATGGTGATCCCTTCCGCCATGCGATACCTACATGTCACTTTTGTTAATAGCACTACCAATCTGATGGGGAGAGTCTAAGTCCTGGAAACCATCAAGCTCACAGTGGTGAATCCAAGTTTTCCAAACTTCTGATTTTTGCTGGAAATCTCAGATATTATCATTGGAAAAAGGTGAGTACCAGTTGTTTTCCTTAAAGTGACAGGCTCGCTTTATTCATTTTCAGGAAGATATCTACTAAATGCCCAACTCTATATAACCATGGTTTGTCGCTCATTCTGTCAAGAAAAAAAAAAATAGAGTTCCATGAAAAAATGAAAGCCAGCCTGTTTAGCTCACAGCTCAATAGCACAAGTACTTTACTTTGAGTCAACAATGGTACCACGCCACATAATGATGGCTTTACACAGAGTTCCTGCCAGACACAGACTCAACGTTTGGGCTTTCACAAGATTAGTAATTGTTTTTCTACTTTATCAAGGACATTCTTAAGTGAAACTGCTTTTTTTTTTTTTTTTTTTTTTTTGCTAACTGCAAGTACACAGTGAAGAATATAAACACTCTTAGTACATTTTAGGGCCATTGGCTTGATTCATGCTCAGCGGCTAGCAGTGGTCCTAAAAGCGCTCACTAAATGGGAACTTGGTTGGGAAAATGAAAACTCGACTCTTTTTCTTGCCAAGGTCATTTCTTTCATGTGCTCTTACTGGTGATGCTGGCCTAATGATGTCTGAGTGACAGAGGAAAAGGCAAGGGAAGCCCCTTAGGCAGAGAAGCCTGCCCCTGAAGGGTGGGTTGGAAGGATCCACAAGGAGCCTCTCTCCAGAGAGTCTCAGACAAAATAGCCACCATGAGAACAAATTCCATGTCTCAAAGGGAGATTACAGAGGTCGCACAAGAAGCAGGAACCATGGCCAGGAGACATGGCGACCTGCTAGGAGGTTTCCCCCTGTTCTGAGCTTCATGTAGGCCAGCACAGCCAACATGGGTATTGGAGAATATGGGGGTCATATCTGATGTGGGAGACCTTCTGCCCAGCCTGGCTGATGCTGGACTCCTCTCTACACAAGCAGTTTGATGAAAAACATGTACAACAAACTTCATGGGCCTTTGAATCACTGTTCAGAGTATAGTGAATTGGTGCTTAAGATTTAGGACAATGGAGAGAGAGGAGGGAGTTCCCTGTGTGTTTGTTGTCCCGTCAGTACATGTGGGGTCCATGTAGGGTTCAGGCTTCATGTCTTCCTGTTCATGTCCAGGAACCACCTCTTCGTGTTCCTTATTGTCCAGGGCTTGGTGCATGAATAGTTCAACATCTCCCATTGAGAAGAAAAGGAAGTATTGCTGTTGTTACTCACATGCCATGGCTCTGCAGGTCCCTGATGTCATCAGCTCAATGCTGGCTACACCATTCATGGTGATGCTGCCAAAATCCATTGGGCCACCTGTGGACACCAGCTCTGAACTGACTCTCAGACATGGTGACTATGATTCGTGGATGATGACCACAAACACAAGCCTTCCCCAGACTATGCAGGAAAGTGTGAATGATAAGTCATTTTCTGGTCAATTTGTTCTTTGAATTTTGTAGTGTAAATGGAGAACAGCACATCTTCCAACTATGTCCTCTCTTGAGCTCCCCAGGATGTAATCACTGCATTCCTAGAATGGGAACTTTCTGCATATTGACCACATCCCGCATTCCACATACTGCCACCAGAAGAGAGGACAGCTGAGGATACTATCTTTAGAGCAAGAAGAGTGGTCCCATTTATGTAAGGAATGAACGTGACATCATCAAATGATAGAAAGTGAAAGAGAACATTTATCAGAAGGGCCCATGGAGAAATGAGGCAGCCATCACCTCCATATGAGTTCTTCACAAATGTCACAGACTCACAGAAGGGATAGTATCCTGGTGACAGGATACATCAGCACTCCTGCCACTACCTCCCACCCAGCTGCTGTAGACTGGAGATGATCAAGGGCCCATAAACAGACTCACACATTCAACTCAAGCCCAATGGTTGGTGGTGGATGGACAGGAGCCCAGAGCCCTTGTGTCAGTCTCAAATGAGAGTCACATTAAGCCAGCATGTCACACAATTATCACAACCCAACCTTGCACAATGTTGTGAAAGAAATGCCACACAATACGACCTGTAGATATGAGTCCAGGAGCTTCTTGGGGCATCTGGTTGCCCTCACAATCCAGAGTGAGGGTACTATAGTGAAATCATTGAATGGTGCACAGAAATAAGAAATGAGGACTGGGACTGGCCTGGCTCTCCATCCAGAATCACAGTGCCCTCCTCAGATGGCACTGCCCATTTGACTGGTTCCTGGAAGGGGACTAAGACATTTGAAGGAAGGCGTCTGTAGTGACCAGAACCACCAAGGACCTATCCCAGGCCTGGGATACCATGCTTAGGGGGCACTGCTGGCCCTGGCTAGTCCCACACACAGGAAGGGGATCTTAGAAAGTGTCAGAAAGTGCTCCTAGTTAGATGATCTCCTGAGGGATGGGAACTGGCACAGATGACATGCTCATTCATGTCTGAGGGAGGGATTACAACACAAGACTGGGTTTAAAGCTCTCCTTACATCTAAGTGGGTTTAGAAGACCAGTTCCCATCAATGGAATGAATGGAATGGGAGTCAGTTTCCAGACCAAGCTAGGTAAAGAGCAGGTAGGACTTGTGAAACTTTGATTTCCAATTCTGTCAGCTGGAAGGAGAGTTGTCTGAGGTCTTAGCTGTAGCACAGCCACAAGATAGAAAGTTTCTGGGTTCCCAGGTAGCGCTAGTTGTAAAGAATCTACCTGCCAATGCAGGAGATATAAGAGATGCAGATTTGATCCCTGGGTCAGGAAGATCCCCTGAAGGAGGGCATGGCAACCCGCTCCAGTATTCTTCCCTGGGAAATTCCATGGACAGAAGAGCCTGGTGGGGCTACAGTCTATACGGTTGCAAAGAGCTGGAAGCGACTGAGCACAAGTGGAGGAAAGGCTGCCAGTCGGCAATGTGCATGGTGTACTGTTACTGGAATGAGAAACATTGATTGTGGTAAACTGTTGACATTGGGGGGGTTTGTTTGTTAGAGAACCAAGTGTTATCCAAAATGTACAGCCCAAGTTTATACGAGCTTACCTTTACAATGGACATGATACAGTGTTAAAGTTCTCTAAATGTGTCTTCTAGCATCACAATAACTAGCGACCTCATTAAGCCTGCTGCAGCTTGAGATGCAACAGCACTGAGGTAGGTGAAGATACCAAATCCCTGGATGTCACAGCTCAGGGAAGAAGGATTAGCAGGAGTGGTAGGTCTGTCTTTTAGCTTGTTTGCATCTCTAGCTGTACAGTGCGAAACTGACTTTGCTCCTCTACGTTCAGACAGCAGAGTCTCAGTTCTCCACAAAATTCCCCCAAAGTTCAGGAACCATTTCAGAAACGGAGGATCTAGAACAATGAATGGTTAACTCTGAGGCCAAAGAAACAGATGGAGAGAGGTACTGAGGTTGATTTGCATTCCCTGATTTTCTTAGGCAAAGCTTTGATTGACTACATGATTTCTTAGCCCTTCATATTACCATTTGTCTGTGAAATACAGCAGGTAGACTCTAATAACAGATGATATTGATTTAATGGGGGATTTTCATGAAGAACAGACTTTTCCGAGATGCTACAATAATTATTTGAAACATATTGACATTTTTAGTGGTTGACCACATCCATGCTGAACAGCTTCCAGATTTACAAGGATACACGCTTGTAATGGGGGAAAAGACCATGAAGATCATTAAGAATCTAAAATTAAATTGGGAATCTTTTAGAACTTTAAAGTCTTAGTCAGAAAGTAGCTGTCAAGAGGGCCCCAGGTATGAACTCTGGGATTTCCAGCCATAGCATGATTGCCTTAGAAAACAAGAAAGGACAATTCATTGTTAGCTGTTTTAACACAAGAACTCATCCCAAAAGGAAATGTCCTGGCTTTACTCCAACCTTGGGTGTCTCCAGCATGTGTTATTACTACTTTTGTGGTTACCCAGCTATCAGAGGACTACCAAGATGGCGGAGTAGAAGGACATGTGCTCATCTTCTCCTGCAAAACCATCAAAATCGCAACTAGCTGTTAAACAATCATTGACAAGAGGATGTTAAGACCCACCAAAAAAAAGATACCCCTCATCCAAGGACAAAGGAGAAGCCACAATCATGTTAAAATCAAATCCTATACCCATCAAGTGGGGACCCACAAACTGGAGGACAATAATACCAAAGAAATTATTGCACTGTTGTGAAGCTTCTAGGCTCCCACATCAGACTTCCCAACTTGGGGATCTGGCAAAGGGACTGGGAATCCCCAAGGAATCTGAATTTGAAGGACAGTGGGATTTAATTACAGAATTTCCACAGGACTGTGGGAAACAGACACTCTTGGAGGATGAAACTTTGTGCACACCAAGACCCAGGTGAAAGGAGTGACCTCACAAGAGACTGATCCAGACCTACCCATGACTGTTTGAGGGTCTCCTGCAGAGGAGGAGGTCAGCAGTGGCCTGCTGTGAGGATAGGAACACTGGCAACAACAGGCCTGGGAGGCACATGTTGGCATAAGTTCTCTTGGAGGTCACCACTAGCCATACCATAGAGCCTGTAGACTCCAAGACTGGGTCATCTCAGGCCAAAAAACAAGGAGGGAGCACAGGCCCATCCATCAGCAAACAATTGGAATAAAGATTTACTGAGCATGGCCCTGCCCACTAGAGCAAGACCCATTTTCCCCACAGCCAGTACCCCCCCATCAGGAAGCTTTCACAAGCCTCTTATCCTCACCCATCAGAGAGCAGACAGAAGACCCAAGAACTATGATACCACAGCCTCCAGAACAAAAACCACAATCACAGAAAGCTAACTGAAATAATCATATAGATCACAGCCTTGTGTAACTTAATGAAACTATGAGCCATGCCTTACTCAAGATAGATAGGTCATGGTGGAGAGTTCTGACAAAATGTGGTCCACTGGAGAAGGGAATGGCAAACCACTCCAGTATTCTTGCATCAAGAACCCCATGAATAGTATGAAAAGGCAAAACAAAAACAAAAACAAACAAACAAAAAAAACAATGTGATACTGGAAGAAGAGCCCCTTAGGTCTGCAGGTGTCCAATATGCCACTGTGGAAGAACAGAGGACAATTACTAATAGCTGCAGAAAGAATAAAGAGGCTGGGTCAAAGCAGAAACAACACTGGATATGTCTGGTGGTCAAAGTAAAGTCCGATGCTGTAAAGAGCAATATTGCATCATGACCTGGAAGGGTAGGTTCAGGAATCAAGGTAAATTGGACTTGGTCAAACAGGAGATGGCAAGAGTCAACACTGACATTTTAGGAATCAGTGACCTAAAATGAACCAGAATAGGTGAATTTAATTCAGATGGCCATTATATCTACTACTATGGGCAAGAATTTTTCCATAGTTTGTTGTGATCCACACAGTCAAAGACTTTGGCATAGTCAATAAAGGAGAAGTAGATATTTTTCTGGAACTCTCTTGCTTTTTTTGATGGTCCAACAGATGTTGGCAACTTGATCTCTGGTTCCTCTGCCTTTTCTAAATCCAGCTTGACCATCTGGAATTTCACAGTTCATGTACTGTTGAAGCCTGGCTTGGATCACAACAAACAAACTCTGTGGATCACAACAAACTGTGAAAAATTCTGAAAGAGATGGGAATACCACACCACCTGACCTACCTCCTAAGAAATCTGTATGCAGGTCAAGAAACAACAGTTAGAACTGGACATGGAACAACAGACTGGTTCCAAATCAGGAAAGAAGTATGTCAAGGCTGCATATTGTCACCCTGCTTATTTAACGTATATGCAGAGTACATCATGCAAAATTCCAGGCTGGATGAAGCACAAGCTGAAATCAAGATTGCTTGGGGAAATGTCAATAACCTCAGATATGCAGAGGATACTACCCTTATGGCAGAAAGTGAAACAGAACTAAAGAGCCTCTTGATGAAAGTGAAAGAGGAGAGTGAAAAAGTTGGCTTAAAACTCAATATTCAGAAAACTAAGATCATGGCATTCGGTCCCATCACTTCATGGCAAATAGATAGGGAAACAATGGAAACTGTGAGAGACTTTATTTTGGGGGGTTCCAAAATCACTGCAGATAGTGGCTACAACCATGAAATTAAAAGATGCTTGTTCCTTGGAAGGAAAGCTATGATCAACCTAGATAACATATTAAAACATAGAGCCGTTGCTTTGCCAACAAAGATCTGTCTAGTCAAAGCAAAGGTTTTTCCAGTAGTCATGTATGGATGTGAGAGTTGGATTATAAAGAAAGGTGAGTGCTGAAGAATTGATGCTTTTGAACTGTGGTGCTGGAGAAGACTCTTGAGAATCCCTTGGACTGCAAGGAGATCCAACCAGTCCATCCTAAAGGAAATCAGTCCTGAATATTCACTAAAAGGATTGATGTTGAAGCTAAAACTCCAATACTTTGGCCATCTGATGCAAAGAACCAACTCACTGGAAAAAACCCTGATGGTGGGAAAGATTGAAAGTGGGAGGAGAAGGGGACAACAGAGGATGAGATGGTTGGATGGCATCACTGACTCGATGGACATGAATTTGAGTAAGCTCCGAGAGTTGACAATGGACAGGGAAGCCTGGTGTGCTGCAGTTCACAGGGTCACAAAGAGTCTGACATGACTGAGCGGCTGAGCGGACTTATGGACAAGAATCCCTTAGAAGAAATGGCATAACCTTCATTGTCAACAAAAGAGTCCAAAATGCAGTACTTGGGTGCAATCTCAAAAACAACAGAATGATCTCAGTTCATTTCCAAGGTAAACCATTCAACATCACAGTGGTCCAAGTCTATGCTCCAACCACTGATGCTGAAGAAGTTGAAGTTGACTGATTCTATGAAGACCTACAAGACTTTCTAGAGCTGACACCAAAAAAGATGTACTTTTCATCACAGGAGATTAGAATGCAAAAGTAGGAAGTCAAGACATACCTGGAATAACAGGCAAGTTTGGCCTTGGAGTACAAAATGAAGCAGGGCAAAGGCTAACAGAGTTTTGTCAAGAGAACACACTGGTCATAATAAACACTCTTTTCCAACAATACAAGAGACAACTCTACACATGGACATCACAAGATGGTCAATATCAAAATCATATTGATTATACTATTTGTAGCCAAAGATGGAAAACTTGGACTCTGTACAGAGATGGACTCTATACAGTCAGCAAAAGCAAGACATGGAGCTACCTGTGGCTCATATCATCAGCTCCTTATTGCAAAATTCAGGCATAAATAGAAGAAAGTAGTGAAAACCAGTAGTACGCCACTAGTATGCCAATCGATATTACCTAAATCAAACCCATTATGATTATACAGTAGATGTGACAAATAGATTCAAGGAATTAGATCTAGTAGACAGAACATCTGAAGAACTGTGAACAGAGGTTTGTAACATTGTACAAGAGGTGGTGACCAAACCATCCCAAAGAAAAAGAAATGAAAGAAGGCAAAGTGTTGTGTGAGGAGGCCGTACAGATATCTGAAAAAAAGAAGAGAAGCAAAAAGCAAAGGAGAAAGGGAAAAGATATACCCAACTGAATGTAAAGTTCCAGAGAATAGCAAGGAGAGATTTTTTTAAAGCCTTCTTTAAATGAACAATGCAAAGAAATAGAGGGAAACAATACAATGGGAAAGACCAGAGATCTCTTCAAGAAAATTGGAGATACTAAGGGAACATTTTATGCAAAGATGGGCACATTAAAGGACAGAAATGGCAAGGACCTAACAGAAACAGAAGATATTAAGAAGAGGTGGCAAGAATACACAGAATAACTATACAAAAAAGTCTTAATGATCCAGATAACCATGATGGTGTGGTCATTTACCAAGAGCCAGACATCCTGGAGTGTGAATTCAAGTGGGCTTTAGGAAGCATTACCACGATGCTGGAAAAGATTGAAAGAGGAGAAGAAGGAGGCAACAGAGGATAAGATGGTTGGATGGCATCACTGACTCAATGCACATGAGTTTGTGCAAACTCTAGGTGATAGTGAAGGACAGGGAAGCCTGAAGTGCTCCAGTCTGTGGAGTCTCAAAGAGTCAGATACGACTTAGTGACAGAACAGCAACCAAAAAAACAACAACAATAGCTATCAGAGTCCAAGAAACACCACAGAGCTAAATGATGGAATTATATGAGCAAGACAAAGAGAGACAGCATGAAAAGCAACATCTTCATCCCCAACTGAGTTTTCATCTTCTAAATATATTGCTAGCCCCCTGGGCCTGGAATAGTCTCAGCTATCCATGCTTGAACATCCCTGTAAGCAATTGCACAATAAGTCTAACTTGAGGGGCACACATTGAGTTAAAGGAGTTAAAGTTCACATTCATTGACTCGTTCATTCATTCAATACCTATTCCCTGAGGTCTGATCTGTGATGGGCCCTGGGGATACAGAAAGAGATGAACAAAGCCTCATCCAAGCCTCAGGTATCATAGTCTAGCAGGGGACATACAGGCAGATAAGGACAATCCAGTTTGAGCAGCATGAATAGAAGTGTGCTGTTGTAGAATATTTAATGGCACATGGAAATGTTCAATATATAGCAGATTATAAAAAAAGAAAGCATTGATTCACCATTATACAAAAAAATGATAATGCAAGAGTATTTTTGCCAAGAAAAATTTGGAGACTTCTACTCAAGATGCCATTGTAAGTTCATACTTTGAGCTTTGTCTGGCCACATCATCCTTTCCTGTCCCATTCTCCACACACACCAATGTGAAATGACATAGAGAGAAAATGTAAAAGAAAATATAGCCACACTCCAAAACAAAATAACATCTCTGGACTTAAAATGATATAGAAAAAGTAGTGAGCAGGGATGAAGTGTCCAGAAGGGTCCACAGGGCACTGGTTTTGAAAGCAACCAGAAGTGTCTAGGAGTTCACTACCTGATGGGTCATGAGTACAGGAATACAGGACACAATATAGAAAAAGGATCAAGGCTTTCTGCTTGAGAAAAGAGGTTGAAACCAATGATTCACTGTACCTGAAGCTACCGCTTATATAAAGCTGCACCAAACATCCAGGCAGAGAAGCAAAACAAACTATTTATCCAAGTCTTGGGCCAGGATGTTCGTGGTCTTATGGTTGGACGTGCAATAGTCCCAGTATCTCAGACGAGAGGGGAGCTCTATGCTAGACTCTGGGCCTGGGAGCCTGGATGGAGGCAAGTGCAAAATCATGAGATGGGGACTTTCAAATAAGTATGTTTATAGTCCTCTAAGAGAGAAAAGGCTTCCCTGGTAGTCAGTGGTAAAGAATCTGCCTGCAATGCAAGAGATAGGGATTCAATCCCTGGGTCAGGAAGATCCCCTGGAGGAAGGGATGGTAACCCACTCCAGTATTCTGGCCTGGGAAATCCCAAGGACTGAGGAGCCTGGCGGGCTACAGACCATGGGGTTGCAAAGAGTTGGACATGACTTAGTGACTAAACAACAACAACAGAAAGAGAAAGGGAAGAGTAACTGATAAAATGAACAACAAATTATGAAAAAGATACATGGAGAAATAAAATAATTATACATTAGAAATAGAAATGATATATGAATATATATAGAAAATACATATAGAAAGAGAGACAGATACAAAGACAGAAAGAGACAGAGACAGAGAGGCACTTATATGGAAACTAAAATAAAACTCAGTAGATGGGAAACAGATAAGAGTCAAACAGCAAATGAATAAACTGGAGGATAACACTGAAGAACCCGTCTAAAAGCCAGCACAGAGAAACAGAGATTTTAAAAAAAAATGAAAATTTGTCATTTGCAACAACATGGATGGAATTGGAGGGTATTATGCTAAGTGAAATAAGTGAGGCAGAGAAAGATAAATATTGTATGATACTTATATGTAGAATCTATAAAATAAAACAAACTAGTGAATACAACAGAAAGAAACAGACTCATGAATATAGAGAACAAACTAGTGTTTACCAGTGGGGAGAGGGAAGTAGGTAGGGGAAATGTAGGGGTAAGGGGTTAAGAGATACAATGTATTGTGTATAAAATTGTACTAAGATCATGGCATCTGGCCCATCACTTTATGGCAAATAGATGGGGAAAAATGGAAATAGTGACAGACTTTATTTTCTTGGGCTCCAAAATCACTGCAGATGGTGACTGCAGTCATGAAATTAAAAGATGTTTGCTCCTTGAAAGAAAAGCTATGACAAACCTAGACAGGGTATTAAAAAGCAGAGACATCACTTTGCCAACAAAGGCCTGTATCGTCAAACCTATGGTTTTTCCAGTAGTCATATACAGATGTAAGAGCTGGGCCATAAGGAAGGCTGAGTGCTGAAGAATTGATGCTTTTGAACTGTGGTGTTGGAGAAGACTCTTGAGAGTCCCTTGGACAGCAAAGGAGATCAAACCAGTCAATCCTAAAGGAAAACAACACTGAATATTCATTAGAAGGACTGATGCTGAAGCTGAAGCTCCAATCCTTTGGCCACCTGATGTGAAGAGTTGATTCATTGGAAAAGACCCTGATGCTGGGAAATATTGAAGGCAGGAGGGGAAGGGGATGATAGAGGATAGATAGTTGGATGGCATCACTGACTCAATGGACATGAATCTGAGCAAACTCCAGGAGATAGTGAAGGACAGGGAAGCCTGGTGTGCTGCATGCAGTCCATGGGGTCGCAAAAAGTCAGACATAAATGAGCGACTGAAAAACAACAACAACAAACGTATAAAATACATAAGCTACAAGGATGTATTTGTACAGCACAGCCAGTATTTTATAATAACTATAAATGATGTATAACTTTCAAAAATTGTGAATCACTATATTGTATACCTATAATTTATATAACATTGTACATCAACTATACCTCACAAAAAATAACCATAACGTTTTTCAAATGGCCACTTATAGGGAAAGAGGGGACACAGGATGAGAGTAAAGAGATGAAAGTCATACCTTTTGGAGTTATATATTCAGATTGCATATTGAACTTTGGATTGATATAAATTTTTTGAAAATTTATAATTTAAATTTAATTATAATGCAAAATTAAATGAAACTGAAAACGAAAACTATTCCTATAAACTGAAAATGAACTTGAACAAATGAACTGTGTTATTGAGTCAGTGGCAGAAACACACAGATTGGAATTGTTCCAAATGGCAGTAATTTCACTGTTCATCCCTAGTGGGATATACTCTAGGACCAAAAAAAAAAAAAAACTAACCAAGCAAGAACAACAAAAAACACACAACCAAACCCCCAACCCCCAAAACAGCAAAACAGCAAACAAACAAACAAACAAAAAACCTCTTGTACTGTCTTCAGTTATCATATTGGTAATTGACAAATTGGTTTCATTGAAGAGTTCCTTGGTAGTCTAGTAGTTAAAAATCCACCTTGCAAATCATCCCACCCTCTCCCCCTCCCACAGAGTCCAAAAGACTGTTCTATACATCTGTGTCTGATGTATGGCAAAACCAATACAATATTGTAAAGTAATTAACCTCCAATTAAAAAATAAATTTATATTTTAAAAAATCCATCTTGCAATGCAAGGAACATGGATTCAATCTCTGGTCAGGGAAGTAAGATCTTAAATGTTGCACATCTCAACTAGAGAGAAGCCCACATACTGCAACTAAGACCCAAGGGAGCCAAAAATAAATGAATAATTTTTTTAAAAAATTGGTATTATTCTTCTGAATCTATTAGACATTTATCTATCAATAGGTTATAAAGCAAGTAAGGACTTATGTCAATGTCATTAGCAATTGGGATTTTCTGTACAAGACAGCAGTAACAGAAACATACTTTTTAAAAAAGTATAAAACCTACAATCCTGAGTTTGAATTGCAAATATTAGTATACATTTATAATGTATTTGGATTCTGATTTGAATAAACCAAGTGTAGGTGGTGCTAGTGGAAAAGAATCCACCTGCCAATGCAGGAGCCACAGAGTGGGTTTGATCCCTGGGTCAGGAGGATACTTTGGAGTAGGAAATGGCAACCCACTCCAGTATTCTTGCCTGGAGAATCCCATGGACAGAGGAGCCTGGTGGGCTATGGAGTGTCATACGGAGTGGAGTAAGTCAGAAAGAGAAAAACAAATATCGTATATTAACACATATATATGGAATCTAGAAAAATGGTATATATGATCTTATTTATAAAGCAAAAAGAGAGACACAGACATAGAGAACAAATGTGTGGATACAAAGGGGGAAAGGGGGTGGGAGGAACCGGGAGACTGTAATTTACGTAAATATACTACTATGTATAAAATAGATAATTAATAATAACCTATTGTATAGCACCGGGAACTCTACTCAGTGCTCTGTGGTGACCTGAATGGGAAGAAAGTTCATAAAGCAGGGGATACATGTCTATGTATGGCTGATTGATTTTGCAGTACAGCAAAAACTAATACAACATTGTAAAGCAACTATACTCCAATAAAATTATTTTTTTAAAAGTCAATGAGAAGTTAATATGTTTTAAAAGTTTATAGCCTGGGAGTAAGTAAAATCATTCACTATATCAAGAGTTCATATCAAGATAAACTGGTATAGCATTCAAGTCTAAAGGTAAAATAAAAACATGCTTTTTTTCATATAAGAAATAAGAGAGGCTTCCACCAACACTCATGTCAAAGCTTCTCCCTCCCACACTTCCTTCCTGGAAAGGGCTTTGGGAAGTCAGAAGAAAGAGTTGGAGTCCTTTGATGTAAAATCTCAGAGAATTATCCCATAAACATTGGTGAATATCAGCTAAAGTTTTGCTTATTTATAGATATTTCACCGAGGGCTTTCCTTCCAGGTTGATCAAGAGGAAAACAGGAAGAAATCAACATGATCTGAGTGAGAGAGGCCTATGGAGAGGCCAGAGGAGAAACAAAAGTAAGACCAAAAAGTAGAGACACGAGAATGCTCCATGAAGTTCATGTTGTTTTAGACTCAGGAAAAGAAAAAAAAAAAAAAAACAGAGCAAAACAAAACAAGACAAGGAGGGTGAAGAGAGATTTTAAAATGCCTGCAAGTGCTTATCATGTGATTATTGGTGATTTTTGTTCTTTCTTTTTATGTGTTTTCGTAAGTTTTGAGCATTATGATATGTTTTTAATAATAACAATAAAGATATTTCTTCAAAAATGAAAGAAAAGCAAAATTTAAAAACTACCTTTATCTTTCTAGAATCCCGAGGGATAGAGTTGTTGAATACAGTATGATCTTTTTTTATCCTCCCCCAACACTTCCCTACCCTCTTTTGAAGCTCAGTCATATCCTACTGTTTGTGATCCCATGGACCATGGAATTCTCCAGGCCAGAATACTGTGGGTAACCTTTCCCTTCTCCATGGGATCTTCCCAACCCATGGACCAAACTCAGGTCTCTCGCATTGCAGGCAGATTCTTTACCAGCTGAGCCACCAGGGAAGCCCTCCTTTGAAGCTAGGTTTGGTTATGTGACTTTATTGGCCCATGAGATATGAGTGCCAGTTAACTTGCCACTTCTGGGTGAAATTTGCTGAATTGTCTTCCTCTTACTGAGGTTATGATGAGATCTCACGCTGAGATAAGACTTCCATTATCCTGAGCCTCAGAAAGGCTGTGACCAGTATAGGAACTCTGCTGACCCCTGGTGAACACACAGTAGGAGCAAAACCGAGACCTGTGTTATATTGCACTACTCAGACTGGCGAGCTCTGCGCATCACAGCCATACAGAGATCTTCTTGAGAAATGTGTGCAGGCGATGTCCTATTGTAGTTCAGGTTTCTCATTTTTCTCCTGATAAATTTGAGAATCAAATGAACTGGAGCAGAGAATAGGCCTCACCTATCGTCTTTCAAATTTCAGGCTTAAGATCACCTGATGACTTAGGTGTAAATTTTTAAGCGCTTCATGCTTAGAAGATTTGCTCCAGTGGCCAAGGCTTCAGAAAGATCGGTTCCTGTTTTTTACTCATAAAATGTCTCCAGTGCTCACAGAGCAAAAAAATCTCAGGATTGCTGCACATTAAGCCTTCTTTTTCTCCACATAAATGGCTAATTGCCTTGGAATCCCAGAGGCAGTGCAAGGCAGAAGGGAGATGGAGAATAAAAGAAAATTGCTTTAAATGGGCTAAATATACCTATGAAGAAAAAAAAAAGCAAATTTTCCTACAAGGCAAGTGCATCAATTAAACCTTTCAATGGGGAGATCTTACTTATGCTCTCGGCATTAGTCTGGAATATATATTACGGAACTCTATTTACTCCTCTAATTAATATAAATGAGCAGTTACCATAGCAATTATTGCATTATATGATGCACATAAAACTCTGGCTATGCTTAGAGCTAGGGTCAACATTTTAAATCACTCTTGACTCATCGTGAATCAAATGTCCCTTTCCAGATATTCTGATGTGCGAAGGTTGAGCATTTATTAGTAATAATGGAATGTAGAATTAATGTAGCACATTAGATCTTCAAAGTGCTTCAACTATTTTAACCAGCGAAACTCCACAGTGCCTCTTCTGTGAGCCCCTGCATTGCTCATCTTTCCAATAGGGAGCTAGAATGAGGCCTGCTGAAGGGTCTCAGGAGTCATTCTTAGAGAAAGGAGTGACACTCTTTCCTATGGTTTGGAAATGCAAAGTAGAGGGTTTTACTATTTGTCACAGGAATGACAGAAGAAAGAAGAGTTTACATCTCACCAGAATTCACAGCATCATTTTGTTCTATGCTTGAGGAGATGTTAGAAACCTGGAGTAGCCAGGAGGAGGTGATGG
Organism: Oryx dammah; assembly: GCF_014754425.2. Lineage (NCBI taxonomy): Eukaryota > Metazoa > Chordata > Mammalia > Artiodactyla > Bovidae > Oryx > Oryx dammah. The sequence goes on from NW_024070207.1 coordinate 52,442,402, forward strand.
GGGAGGGAGTTTGGCCTGGAATCCAGACCCATGGCCTGGGACTCAGCCAGGGAGGGGGACCAATGCCCAATGCCCAATGCCCACTCTCCCTCTGACAAGTATGCCTCTCTGCACCCCTTCTGCAGTGGGTCCCTTCCCACCCGAGGCCCACACAGTGCTCCTCACAGCCCAAGGGTGCCTCCTCTGCTCTGGGTGGGCTTGGATTCCTCTGTGATCTCTCCAGCAGCTGGTTCACAGCCTGAGTCTGATTAGGAGTCAGCTTCATGGGCATGCAGCCTGGGTAGCTGCTCACGCCTCTGAGTTGAGAAGGGCTCTGGGCTTGGCTTAATGTTTTCTGGCCACTGTCTTGAAATTCTAAATCAGTTCATCTCTGAATTTACATTTCGTAATTGAAGTCTGGTGGGCTAGTAAACCCGGGAGCCTCACCTCACCTCCCATCCCTCATTCACCTCCCTGCTTCTGGGGCCCTGGTCCTCCTGGGCACCACCTGGCCTCTCCCTCCATGCCCCTCCCAGAAACCACTCCTGCCTTTTATCCCCAGCTGGAGCTGGAGGTAGGCATGGGGAAGGGCAGAACTATGCATGCATGTACTATGTAGTGTCAGGGTGGGATGTGGCAGCTACAGTCCCCACTCCAGGCTGGCAGCATCACCATACATTCAGCAAGTAGGCAGAGGTGAGCCTGTATCTGCCTTGAGCCAGGGATTAAGTCTGTCCTGGAGTGGAAGTCTCCTGTATGCCATGGGGTTGGAGTAGTGATTGGGTGGCAAAGAGAAATACCAAGCTTGACTTCCTGCCCTCAAGCCAGGGCCCTGTGTGGACATCTGCCAGCCAGATGGGAGAAGGAATCTGGCAGCTGGGCATTGTGTGCCCTCACGGCACCTTCAAGGGTCTATACTTGCCTCACAAGTATCAAGTGAATGTGACATTAAAGAATAAATAAAGATCACCAGTATAGGTCCAGAGAGATGGTGGGAGAAAGGAAATAAGTTTTATATTTTTGTTACTTTAATGGCACCTTAACCTGACTTTTGAACAAGGGCCTCAAGTTTTAAATTGCTGTGGGTATTGCAAGTTAGGTAGCTGACCCTGGCCTCAGCAGAGATTGATCAATAATAGTAGCTATTATTTATTGAGCAATTACCCTGGTTAGGAATTGTGCTAGGTGATTTACATGCATCATCTCACCTAATCCTTCAGACAAGCTTGAGAGATAGATATCACTTCTTACTACCGCTATAAATCTTGAATTTGGGGTCCAAGTTACTTAGCTTTTATACGCCTCAGTTTTTTTCATCTGTAAAATGGGATGTATTAGATTAACTCTATGAAATTGGATTTTTGTAGGTCAGAAATGGTCAAATAATGGTAATTTTGTATGATTCAACTTAATATTACCTTGCTCATTGAATTGCAGGGAATATTCAATGATACAGCCCAGGAAAAGTTTTGAGAAAAATAAAAATCCTCAACTCAGAATAAGCACTCAACTAATATTCACTACTGGGCTTTTATTATTATTGGTCATCTTATTTGTAGTGTAAAAATTGTTTTCTACAAAACAGGGACTCTTAGAAGTTAAGTGACTCAGCTAAAAAGTGATGGATCTGAGATGGGAACCCAGGCCTTCATACTTGGGCAGCATCATCTTGTTCCTATGGACTGTTTGGAGAAAGCACAGGGCTCTTCCCATCCTGGTGCGACCTTGGCCTACAGAAGTGTGTCCCAAGGTGTATCCTGTGTCTGAGCCTGACCCAGAGTTTAGAATCCAACCTTCATGCTGTCCCTCAAAGCACATTGCTTTTTCCTCATCTCTAAAATGAGAGCACTTTCTGCAGCCTGAAAATGCAGTGTGTTTGCATGCATCGAGGGAGGGAGGTCAGCTTGCCAGAAAGGTATTGTCTACAGAGGATATGGGCTTTCCTTGTGGCTCAGCTGGTAAAGAATCTGCCTGCAATGCGAGAGACCTGGGTTCGATTCCTGGGTTGGGAAGATCCCCTGGAGAAGGGAAAGGCTACCCACTCCAGTATTCTGGCCTGGAGAATTCCATGGATTGTATAGTCCATAAGGGCGCAAAGAGTCAGATGTGACTGAGAGACTTTCACTCACTGGTTTCTTTCTATTAGCTGAGGATGAACTGGAAAAAAAGAGTAAAAGTTCATGTTGGATAAATCCTCAAAAGTTCAGAAAGTTCCCAAGACTCCCACTAAATTTTCTTAATCTTCAACTGCTTTGCATTCTGTGCAATGATCCACATTTGCAAAGAGAAGCTGCTCTTCCCTGAGGGTGACAGGCCTCAGAGTGGACTCCATTCAAATCACAGAGCTGATGGGCAGGGGCCAGTGGGGAAAAGGTCTTGAAATTAAAGAGATTTAAAAAATGAAAGGACTCTGGAAAAAAAGAATGTGATACTAAATCTTCCTGGTATGATCTGAGTTCTGGTCACTGTTTCTCTTACTCATGGAAGAGTGAACAAAAACGTCTTTTCCACTCTCATTTCCAAGAGTTTCCTGACACAGTCATTCCAGCAGTCTTGTGGGGTAGTTTTGAAAAGCACATTTTCACCCAGCCTCAGTCCTCAGAGGCTGCCCTTGACGAGCAAGAGAGGAGGTAGGTAAAGTGACTTTGAAATGCCTCATGTTGAATTATGTCCTTAGACCTGAGGCAGTCATGGGTGGGAAAGCTCACGGTGCCATCTTAGAGTCATGAGCCCCACTTCCATGCCCTCACCCCATTCCCTTTCCTGGGTCTGTTTCTCCATCAGGAAAGTGAGGGCCTGGATGCAGTGTCTAAATAATCCTTCAGATTCAACATCTTACTTCAAAACTTTCAGCAACAGTAATAATCATAATAATCATAGATCATGTTATTAAGAATTTATGATATGCACTGTCAGCACTTGTGTGAATTTAGGGCAAGTTACTTACGTTCTCTGTGTCTCAGTTTCCTCATCTGCAAAAGGCGGAAACCTGACTCACTTCCCACATAGAGAGTTGTCATGAGAATTAAATGAATTCATCCAGGTAAAATCCTATGTGCCTGCCACATCAGAAGGCCTCAAGAAATGTTCCCTGTCATTAGTATACTGTTCCAGGTATAATGTGATATGTTTCAGGCAGATGTAGACTGTCTCTGCCTCTTCCCCTAATGCCAAAATCACTGCTCAAATTAGTGAATCTGGATGTGGGGAAATAGGATGCCTTCAGGGCAACAGAATCAGCAAAAAAATAAGGATACTTTAATTAAAAAACAAGATTTTTAAACATTTTAAATGTCTTTATTATTTAATCTACACTCAAAGATAAATGTCCATGAGAAGGAGTAGTGTCTTCACAAAAATTCTGGGGGCTTCAGCCCCTGAACTGCATGTGTCCCCAGCTAGGAATACCTGGCCAAGATGACGTCAATTGACTTTCCTGCTGTGACTTCTTTGGGGAGCCTGGGACAGATCTAGGTAGAGTAGAAAGTGCGTAAGAGCCTGGGTCCTCCTCCCAGCTCTACTGTCTCTAGCTTTGGGCCTGGGAGTAAAGCTTCTGTTCTTTGAGCCTTCATTTCTCTGACTAGGAAATGAGGGGCAGCCCAGTCAGTCTTAAAGATCAGTCTTGCTACCATAAGATTAAATAGTTATAAATGAAATTATATTCATAAACTTGTACTGATGGCTCTGACTTCTTTAAGGAAATTGCTACTTTCTCTAACAATATAAAATTTACATCCTTCCAGGCTGGTAATCCCTGTTATGAGCTGACTGTATTCCTCCCAAATTCATATGCTGAAGCCCTAATCCCCAACATGATGGTATCAGAGGTGGGACCAATACCACTGTCCTGAGGGTGGAGCCCTCAGGATGGGATTAGAGCCCTTACAAGGAGAGACACTGAGGAGACAACCAACCCCTGTCTTTTCCCTGTGAAGATACAATAAGAAGACAGCCATCTATAAACAAGAAGAGGGCCCACACCAGATCATGGCACCCAGATCTTGGATTTCCAGCTTCCATAACCATGAAAAATATAATTGGGTTGTTTAAGCCCACCCATTGTATGATATTTTTCTCAAAGCAGCCTGAGCTGACTAAGACAAGCCTCATACCAGAGGGAGACCCTTCAAGTGAGAACATTGACTCTCCAAGCTATGCCTTACCCTGAACTGAAATCCAAAAGCCCCATTAATCATCTGACCTTCTCACTGATTCCTGAGGTGGCTCATACATTGGCCTTGTTGGAGGTTGAGAGTGGGCATGGTGGTGGCAGTGGGCCTGTCCTGTTATCCATCATTCTGGCTTGAATGTAGACATGGGACTTTCCCCACAACAGAGACATGGCTGGCACATTTACATAAGACTTTATAGGATGGAGAAGGCAATGGCACCCCACTCCAGTACTCTTGCCTGGAAAATCCCATGGACGGAGGAACCTGGTAGGCTGCAGTCCATGGGGTCGCTAAGAGTCGGACACGACTGAGCGACTTCACTTTGACTTTTCACTTTCATGCACTGGAGAAGGAAATGGCAACCCACTCCAGTATTCTTGCCTAGAGAATCCCAGGGATGGGGGAGCCCAGTGGGCTGCTGTCTATGGGGTCACACAGAGTCGGACACGACTGAAGCAACTTAGCAGCAGCATTAAGGACTCAAGAATAGCAATGGGGAAATTAACAAAACTAGGCTAGGAATCTAGACATTTATCTTGCAACTATTGTTTTGTTCTCTGGAGAGTATATTGGCCCTGTCCCATCTTAGTTCCCAGCCCACCTACAATCTCCACAAAAGCAATCTCGGCAAGCACCCAGAAGTAGTAGCTCAGAGAGACAACTCTAACCAGGAGCCTCAGAAATGCCAGTTTAAAGAGAACTCATGTCCCCTTACCCTTTGCTGCCCTCCACAAGGCTACTACCTACTTATCATCTAAGAATCCACCTTTTCTAAGAATAGACCCAGGGAATCAGGGCAGAACACAGCTACCAGGATTCAGACCACAGCTACCAGGACTCAGACCACAGCTACCAGGATTCAGACCACAGCTACCAGGACTCAGACCCTGGATTGGAATGGAAAACAGTGATGGCTCCTTACAGTTACAATAAGAGCTGACAAATGTGAGTGTCTGTGATGTCCTGGCATTATTCTAAGCATGTTACACATGGCAGCTAATGTATTTCTCATAACAAGGTTATAGGATTGATACTATTATCCTCATTTAACATATGAGAAAATTGAGGCCCAGATAGTGGTAGTAGCTTGTCCAAGGTCACAAAGCAAATCATAATAGAGCTGGGATTCAAGCCCAGGCAGTCTGGCTCCAGAGCCCACATGTATAACTGCTACACTGTGTGGACACACACCCAGAAACAGTGCAGAGCTAAGCAGGCCCTGAGGTGAATCAGAGCACAGGGCTCAGATCTAGTAGGTGTTAGAAAAATAGCCACCTTACCTCGCACTGCTCAGAAGCTAGAGAAGAGAGACAGACATGTGGACAACTAACAGCAATATGATGCCACATAGCCCAGGGGCCTGTTACTGCTCCCCTTGCAGTGTTTACAGAGAGCACCAAAGAAGAGGAGACTTCTATGTCCATAGACAGAAGAATGGATAAAGATGTAGTCTATATATACAATGGAATATTCCTCAGCCACACACAAAAAAATAATAATGCCACCTACAGCAACATGGATGGACCTATAGATTATTATACTAAGTGAAGTAAGTCAAAGACAAATATTATATTATATTGCTTATATGTGGGATCTAGAAAATGATGCAAATGAACTTACTTACAAGACAGAAACAGACTCATTGATTGAGTTAGAAAACAAGCTTATGGTTACCAAAGGGGAAACAGGGAAAGCATAAATTAAGAGTTTTGGATTAAAAGACATAAACTATTAGATATAAAGTGCATAAACAATAACATCCTACTTTATAGCAAAGGGAAGTATATTCAATATCCTGTGATAAACCATAATGGAATATATATATATATATATATCACTTTGCTGTACACATGAAATTAACACAACATTGTAAATCAACTATACTCCAATAAATAAATAATTTTTTTTAAAAAAAAGAGAAGGAGACTTTTGCATCAAATGTAAAGCTTAAAATAACTTAAAACAACAACTACTGGGGCTTTCCTCCAGAGTAAGCAGACCAAGTCTCCCAGAGCCATTGCCGACACACACACAGTAAATTTTCCCTCAGTATTTTGATGAAATTCTGTAAAGTAGGCCACATTTCATATGTTAAGAAATTATTGCAGAAAAAAAACACAGAAATTTAAAATGCATAAATATCCTCATATCCATTAAGAGAGCTACTACGAAAAAATAGGAAATAACATGTGTTAGTGAGGATATGGAGAAAATGTAACCCCTAAGGGGGAGAATATAAAGTAGTGTCAATGCTATGGAAAATGCTACAGCAGTTCCTCAAAAAATTAACCAGAGAATTCCCCTATCATTCAGCAAGCCCACCTCTGGGTATATATCCAAAAGAATTGAAAGCAATATCTTAAAGAGATATTTGCACATCTGTGTTCATAGGAGAATTATTTACAATACACAAGAGGTGGAAGCGACACATGTGCATCAGAGGACCAACAGACACACAAAATGCAGTGTATATGCACAGTATATTATGATTCAGCCTCAAAAAAGTAGAAAATTCTGTCACATGGTACAACAAGGATGAAACTTGAGGACACTATGCTCAGTGAAATAAGGCAGTCACAGACAAAGACTGTATGATTCTGCTAATTTGAAGTAGTTGGAGTAGTCAAATTCATGGAGACAGAAGCATGGTGGTTGCCAATGGCTGGGGGTGGGGGGAATGCAGAGTCGCTACAGCACTGGAATAGAGTCTCAGCTTTGCAATATGCAAAAGTTCTGGAGATTGCTTTAGATAACGTGAATACACGTAACACTACTGAACTGCCTACTTTCACATGGTTAAGATAGTAAATTTTATGTTAATGTGTTTCTTACAATTTTTTAAAAGTACACTATAAACCATGGCAACTGTGATGCAATTCTGATCGAATACAAAACCATTTTGAAGTGATGTCTATGGTATTGCTGATTGCTAAGGGATCTGTGTTCACACTGATGCTACCTTGATTTCTAAGCTTAGCATGAAACGGCAGCCAAATGCACCTGGAATCCACAAGTGACTCCCACTTTGCCCTTTTTTTGTAGCCAAAAGTTTCTTTTTCCCCCATATTAACACGTTATTAGCAACATAACATGCCACCTGTTCAGTCAAGAAGACTCAGCTACACCTTAATGATTGATGGGTTCAATAACCATAACGGTATTTTTTTCTGGATTAGATAAAGATCACCAGTCTTGTAACAGGCCTCAGACATGGAACCAATCATCTTCCCATTTAAATTGGAAAGAGGTACCTACAATCTGTGTTGCATGTTAAACAATCAAAGCCATTAAAAAGGCAAAAAAACACCCCATGGAGTGAAGACTGGGATCTTCCAGCACTTGACTCCAGCTTGATCCCTACCAGCGTCCAGTCAAGAGGTCTTGGGGGTGAACGAAGTGTTGGAAGGTTTCTGGCTGACCAGGCTGTCAGTCGCCTCGGACTCACTTGCGTGGGGCGGGGGTCTTGGGAAAAACTCTGATTGAGCTCCTGCTCTCAGTAAGGATGTAGTCTCATTGGGAGAGATAGTGATGGGATGGCTTCTGGAGTCCAAAAACTCCAGATTCAAATTTCAACCCTTTCTACCTAATAGTAGCATGTTATTAGAAAAATAATTTTCCTCTGAGTTTCAATTTCCTTATCAGTAAAATATGAATAAGAGGACCAGGCTCACAGAGTTTTTGTGAAGATTGATGGATTGTACGTGTGAAGCACTTAGCATAGTACCATTACATCCTTAATATATTTTGTGTGTGCTGCTAAGCTGCTGCTGCTAAGTCGCTTCAGTCGTGTCCGACTCTGTGCAACCCCACAGATGGTAGCCACCAGGCTCCCCCGTCCCTGGGATTCTCCAGGTAAAAACACTGGAATGGGTTGCCATTTCCTTCTCCAATGCATGAAAGTGAAAAGTCAAAGTGAAGTCGCTCAGTCATGTCAGACTCTTAGCAACCCCATGGACTGCAGCCCACCAGGTTCCTCCGTCCATGGGATTTTCCAGGCAAGAGTACTGGAATGGGGTGCCACTGCCTTCTCCTAAATTATTCCTGCTGCTGTGTGTGTGTGTGTGCTCAAATTGCTCAGTCATCTGCAACTCTTTTGCAATTACATAGACTGCAGGCCTCCAGGTTCCTCTGTCCCTTGGACTGCAAGGAAATCCAACCAGTCAATCCTGAAGGAAACCAGTCCTGAATATTCATTGGAAGGACTGATGCTGAAACTCCAATACTTTGGTCACCTGATGTGAAGAACTGACCCATTAAAACAGACCCTGATGCTGGTAAAGATTGAAGGCAGAGAAGGGGATGACAGAGGATGAGATGGTTAGATGGCATCACCAACTTGATGGACATGAGTTTGAGCAAGCTCCAGGAGTTGGTGATGGACAGGGAAGCCTGACGTGCTGTAGTCCATGGGGTCAGAAAGAGTTGGACACGACTGAGTGACTGAACTGAGCTGAGTCAAACAACATAACTCCTCAACATTGCCACAGCATTTGCCAAGCTGCAGGGCTTGGTGTCAGCAATAGAAAGATCTAAAAGCCAAGGTCTCCATCCTAGAGCCAATGCAGATGTTTCTAGATCAGCCTTGAATGGCCAGACCACCACAGACAGAAGGCCTTCCTCACCTGCTAGAGCTTAGTCCCTCCTCAAAGAATTACTAGGTTTCCTCAGACCAGTTGGGCAGCTGTTTGACTCCAGGCTGCACTTGGAATAGACCAGGTCTTAATTATTTATTTCAGCATGTAGAATCTTAATTTCCCTTACCAGAGATTGAACCCAGGGCTCCTGTAGTGGAAGCATGGAGTCTTAACCACTAGACCACCAGGGAAGTCCCAAGTTTTCAAATTTTAAATAGTATCTTTCATTCCCAAAGCATTTGTCCCAAGTCAGGCATAATTCTAAGTACTTAATGTGTATTTACTCACTTAATGCTCATGAACAGCCCTATGAAGTAGATGTTCAAAGAGGTCAAGTCTTCCAGCAATCCTTCTCTAGATTGCAGCTGGAATGAGGTTCCTGTAGCTGCTCAGTTTCTCAATCAGCAAAAAAACCCTGATGTAGGTGATGCTGCTAAGTCATCCTCCCAGTCCAGACAAACTGCCCTCTGCTTGTGAACTGAGGTCAGCAGAGACTAAGGTAAAAAAAAAAAAAAAAAAAAAACAGCAGGAGAACCATTATTTTTGGGGAAATGAGTTATGTAAATGAGGTGGAACCCCAGTATCTGGTCTCTATCCCAGCATAGAATATAACACTGAGAAAGTATATGTAGGCCAGGTGCACAAGTGAATGAATGAATGAAGCATGCTATTTTTTCAGCAAAGTTTTATAGTAAATAATTCACACTATGGTCCAAATGCTTGTGTCTTCCCCAAGTTCATATGTTGAAATCCTACTTTGGCCACCTCATGAGAAGAGTTGACTCATTGGAAAAGACTCTGATGCTGGGAGGGATTGGGGGCAGGAGGAGAAGGGAACGACCAAGGATGAGATGGCTGGACGGCATCACGGACTCAATGGATGTGAGTCTGAGTGAACTCCGGGAGATGGTGATGGACAGGGAGGCCTGGCGTGCTGCGATTCATGGGGTCGCAAAGAGTTGGACACGACTGAGCGACTGAACTGAACTGAAAGTAATGGTATTAAGAGGTGGGGCCCTTGGGAAATGATTAGATCATGAGGGTGGAGCCCTTTAATAAGATTAGTGCCCTTATAAAAGAAGCTGAGCAGAGATCCCTAGCCCCTTCCTTCACATGAGGAAAAGCAGGTCCAATGTCTGTAACTCAGAAGAAGGCTCTCACCAGAACATGACCATGTGGCACACTGATCTTGGACACCCTGTCTCCAGAACCCTGAGCAATAATATTCTGCTATTTATAAAGCACCCAATCTGTGGTATTTGGATATAGCAGCCTGAACAGGCTGAGACAATCCAATAGCTAAATATACCAATAGAAGTGTGTAAGTAAGAAGAGGGTTTTCGTTTCTTTATAGGGCACAAAGAAATAATGCCTTGGTTCCCAAATCTCTGCTGTGGCTTGAATTGGAAATGGGAGAGGAACTAAGGACTCAGGAACAGAGGTGCATGATGCTAGGGACAGCCAGGCACTGCAGGATGACACAATAAAGGTGGAAGTTGGCTCTCATCCCTCAAACCAGAAGAGGCCTTGACCCCTCTATCACCAGAGAGACTGAACAGGAAGTTGGGGGATGGCTACAGGCCTCCCAAGGTCTTGCCTTTGGCTAGAACCCCCCTGAACGCCTTGTTGTCATAATGCTATTTCCCAGGGAACTGCCTTCACGAGAAAGTCATCACAGTCCTGAGATAATAGCTTCAGACGATCTGGGTGATGCAGCTTTGTCATCCTTCATCTAGCGAGTCAGCCTGATCCCCAGGAAAAGCTCTTTGAATCCTGGTTTCAGTAAACATCTTCTCTCTAATCTGTAAGCTATTTATCAAATATGAATGCACTTTTTGAAATGAGTAACTCATTTCCCTGGTGTTTTTGTTCCAAAAATAATTGGAAGTGACAATACAAAGAATTACACATGGAGTTGAGTCATCATAAAATAAACATAAAGTTGGAACTGCCCTCGGAGGCTGACTCTCTGGTGTAGCTTCCTCTCGGAGGAGCCACGGGTACTTCTATAGGCAGAGCTGTGTTCCATTATTGATTAGCTTTTAGACTCTTGTTACACATTAGATTAGGATGGCTCTGTGAATAGAGAATGAATAATCCAACAGCACATACAAACATCTTAAGAAAGAGCTTCTAACATGATATTTTTGTAAAAAAGAAAACCTCGTTTGGGCAAAATTGGAGAAAATGACAGTGTCCGTTAAACCCATGCTCTGGGTGACTGCTTACATTCGTGTTCTGTTCTTCACAGAATGAAGCTCAAGATTGCTTTTACCCAGTTTGGCATATTGGCATATGTGAGTGATTGTGTGTGTGTGTGTGTGTGTGTGTGTGTGTGTGATTGTGTGTGTGTATGTACATGTGTATGCATGTCAACCACTTAGGGAAGTTTGAAATGCAGGTATTAGATAATATGATCAAGGAGAATAAAAGATGCATATTATGAGACTACACTTTTAGATTAAGCCATTAAAACTCAAAATGTATATTTAAATGGGGGTTCAAGCTCAAATAGCCTGAATTGAGCCAGAAACATTTGGCAGCACCTCTTTCTTTTGCCTCCTCTCCCTCTCCTGATATTAGTTTTCCTTTCCTGTTATTGGGGGTGTATCTGCCTTAGAAACTGCCTGGCCAAGGGACCAGTGAGCTTTGGAAAGTTGTACAGGCTCAGATGGTCCAATGTCTAAACAACAGACTGGATATGTGTCTGTTTCACAAAATCCTGATGGTTGGCTTGAACTCCTCTTTACTCATTCTAGAATTCATTTCTACAGGTTAGAAAGGCACAGACTATATCCCTTGATGCATCATTGTTGTCCTCTAGTGGGGAGAATAAGCTTCCTGACCAGGTCTTTGTTGATCAATATCTGAGCTTGTACTGGTTTGTATGACTGCTGGAACAAATTAGCAGAAGCTTAGTGGCTTAATCCAACAGAAATTTATTATCCTCCAGTTGTAGGGGCCAGAAGTCTCACATGGGTCTCACTGGGCTAAGATAGAGGTATTAGCAGGGCTGTGCTCCTCTCCAGAGGCTCTGGAGGAGCATATGTTTCCTTGCTCTTTTTAGCTTCTAGAGACTGTCTGCACTCCTTGGCTTATGGCCCCTTCCTCAGTCTTCAGAGTCAACAATATTGCATCTCTCTGACTCTTCCATTGTGACATTTCTTGCTGACTACAGTCAGGAAAGATTCTCTGTTTTTAAGGACTCGCGATTGGAGTCAAGCCGGTCCAGGATCATCTCCGCATCTCAAGGTCTTTAACCTTACTCATATTTGCAAATTCCCTTCAGCCATGTAAGGTAACATATTCACAGGTCTTGGATTTAGGACATAGATAACTTTGGGGGCCATTATTCTGTGTTTCACAGAGCTCCATCATTTTTGTTGGCATTGATTTTCTTAGGAGATCCACCTCACTTCCAATGGATCTGAAAAGAACACCACGGCTTACTCAATTCAGTGAACTTAGGAAGGACTTCTACTCTTTTGATCACCATGGTGGTCATTAAGATCCTCATTGGCTAAGGCCCAGCAGCAAGGTGAGAAGCTCATCTAGTTGGCTCTGACGGGCTGTCACATTTAGGCCCTTCAGTGTTTGGGGCCCATGAGACAATCTGGCTACCTAATAGCTCTTCCTTCCTGAGATGAGAAATTGTTTCTGCATGGATGGACATTTTCAACTTCCCTTTAAATGCCTACTCAATGGCAATGTAATTTGTATAGAGGGAAGAGGATGCAAAACTCAGTTGAGATGCCATAATCACCTTTTAAGTCAAATTACTAGGCTTTCTTTGAATCGGGATTCCAGGGCAGTTAAATGTTATGGCTGATGTTGAGCAGCAGATCAATTGCATTTTCAACACAGGGAAGTAATGTATTTGCCCTCAAAAAGCATTTAAGTAATAAAATATTTCACATTACAAACTGGCTAGCAGGGGAAGGGGAGGCAGTAATTCCCAGGTAGGCTCAGCGGGAGTTGATCAAGGCACTGCAACTCACACACACAAATCCAGGCTGCCAAGTCCAGAGGACTGCCATTGTCTTGCAAATTTGGGCAGTTCACACTGTATAATTCAGGTTGAAAAAATAAATAACCCGCCTATCCTTCATTTCCTGTGTAATTAAGGAAAGCACTGACTTTGTGGCCTGTGTAATTACAGACCTGGGGGCCCGACCTCAGGCTGTCTACACCAGTGCCAAGAGAATCACTGGAAAAGTGAAAAATATCAGACAATCAACTGGTGGCTTTGTCACACAACTGGTTTAAATGATTTCCTTCTGCCTGTCTCTTTCAAACTAGGGACAGAAGTTCTATTGCCCTGAATGCCCTGAAGTGTCTGCTTCAGCACCTGTACTCTACGTTACTTGCACACACGCCTGACAAGGACACTCTCGGGTGTCTGGCATTTTACACAAGCTGGCTTCCTCATCAACCCAAACCTCATGACGACAGTTATTTCCTCTTGTGTTCCTACTTTATTGAGGAAATCGAGAGAAAAGGCATGTATTTTTACTTCTACTTCCCTCTGCCCATCTGCTAGTATATTCTCTAGGCCCATCCTTAATTATGTCCCTCTTATTAGTTTTGTGACCTTGGACAAGTCATTTCACACCATCGAACCTCAGTTTGTCTTCTGTAACTAGGGGTGATTTGAAGGTGCACTTACATTTAGTGCCATAGGAAATGTGAATGAGGAGGACAGGGTGTTGTAGTCATGCTGACTCTGCTGTCTCCTGAAGGAAGGAGAAAAGAGACACTTGCCCCTTTCTCCACCTCTCCACCCTGCATCCCATCTCAACTCACTCCCAGAGGGGAGAGAAGTGGAAATAATCCATACATGGAGTGCAGAGAATCTTTGGGGCCATGAACTCTCTTTCCTTTGGAAAAGACTATATTGAATGGGAAGGTGTGGGAAGAAGAGAATTTTGGAGCTGGATGTGCCTTCTGGCTGGAGAGTGGCCCAGGCTGGTCTAAGAGAGTAGGCTCTGCATCTTGCTTCTTGGTCTTGAGCCAGCCTGGAAGCAATCACGTCACCATTCTGTTCTCTCCCCACAGAAGAAGGATACAGATTTCATCTTGTGCAAAACAATGATCTTTACTTTATTGTTTTCTCTTCAAGTTTTATCTGTCAGAAAACCTCCAGATTATGAAGCCCAGAAAGAAAAAATAATCAACCAAAAACAGAACCATCAAGTTCATAATCCAAATATGCAAACCAAAAACAGGAGTTACAAAATCGTAGGATTTCTCTATGACCTGGTTCCTGTAATTCAGGTAGAGATAGGAACACCATGTGCTATGGAATCTGGGGTGTGCTTTGAAAGCTTAGTTTCTCATGTACAAATCTCTATGATATTGGGCTACTCAGTTTACCTTGAGAAGCCTTGATAGTCTCACCTTTAAAATGGGTGAGATTACAGGTGTTCTGGACTTCCCAGGTGTCTCAACAGTAAAGCCAATGCAAGAGACATAAGAGACACTGGTTAGATCCTTGGGTTGGGAAGATCCCCTGGAGGAGGAAATGGGAACCCACTGTAGTATTCTTGCCTGGGATAATCCCATGGACAGAGGAGCCAAACAGGCTACAGTCCATGGGGTCACAAAGCCTCAGACATGACTGAGCAACTGAGTACAGCACACAGGACCTACTTAGGACCAAATGGAACACAGTTATACCCTATTTTTTGTTTTAAATTAAATTTAACTTTAGAATAGTTACAGATTTACAGAAAAATTATAAAGATAGTACAAACGGTTCTTTTGTATTCCACATCAGTTTTCTCCAATTGTTATTGTTTTACATTTGTACATTTATCACAACTCATGAACCATTATTGATGCATTATTATCACTGAGGCCCATATTTTAATTGGATTTTCCCAAGTTTTTACCCAATGTCCTTTTTCTGACCCAGAAGCCTCATAGGATTAGGTGGAGTTGTCATGACTCCTTAGGTGTCTCTTGACTGTGATAGTTTTTCAGGCTTTCCTTGTTTTGATGACTTTGACAGTTTTATAGAGAGCTGATCAGGTATTTTGTCAAAAGATACTCAGCTGGGATTTATCTGCTATATTTCAGAAGATTAGACATGGGTTATGAGTTTTGCGGAGGAAGATCACAGAGGCAAAGTGTAATTTTTCATTTCAGCATACCAAGGGAACATATTATCAACATGACTTTTCACTGTTGACTTTGACCCCAGTCACCTGGCCGAGGTAGTGTTCATCAGGTTTCTCCACTGCTTTCCTCCTCTTCATATTGTCCTCATTGGAAAGAAGTCGCCATACATAGCCCACAGTTAAGGGATGGGGAGTGATGCTCTACTCCCCTGTGAGAGTAGTAACTATATAAAATATTTGGACTTCTTCTGTAAGGGAGACTTGTTCTCTTTCATTTAATTTTTGATTCAAACATTTATTTACGTCAGTATAGACTCTTGAATGATTATTTAATGTTTTGCTGAGTTCAGTTCAGTTCAGTCACTCAGTCGTATCCGACTCTTTGCCACCCCATGAATTGCAGCACGCCAGGCCTCCCTGTCCATCACCATCTCCCGGAGTTCACTCAAACTCACGTCCATCGAGTTGGTGATGCCATCCAGCCATCTCATCCTCGGTCGTCCCCTTTTCCTCCTGCCCTCAGTCCCTCCCAGCATCAGAGTCTTTTCAATGAGTCAACTCTTCACATGAGGTGGCCAAAGTATTGGAATTTCAGCTTTAGCATCATTCCTTCCAAAGAACACCCAGGGCTGATCTCCTTTAGAATGGACTGGTTGGATCTCCTTGCAGTCCAAGGGACTCTCAAGAGTCTTCTCCAACACCACAGTTCAAAAGCATCAGTGCTCAGCTTTCTTCATAGTTCAACTCTCACATCCATACATGACCACTGGAAAAACCATAGCCTTGACTAGACGGACCTTAGTCGGCAAAGTAATGTCTCTGCTTTTGAATATGCTGTCTAGGTTGGTCATAATTTTTCTTCCAAGGAGTAAGCGTCTTTTAATTTCATGGCTGCAGTCACCATTTGCAGTGATTTTGGAGCCCAAAAAGATAAAGCCTGACATTGTTTCCACTGTTTCTCTATCTATTTCCCATGAAGTGATGGGACTAGATACCATGATCTTTGTTTTCTGAATGTTGAGCTTTAAGCCAACTTTTTCACTCTCCTCTTTCACTCTCATCAAGAAGCTTTTTAGTTCCTCTTCACTTTCTGCCATAAGGGTAGTGTCATCTTCATATCTGAGGTCATTGATATTTCTCCTGGCAATCTTGATCCCAGCTTGTACTTCCTCCGGCCAAGCGTTTCTCATGATGTACTACTCTGCATATAAGCTAAATAAGCAGGGTGACAATATACAGCCTTGACATACTCCTTTTCTTATTTGGAACCAGTCTGTTGTTCCATGTCCAGTTCTTACTGTTGCTTCCTGACCTGCATACAGGTTTCTCAAGAGGTGGGTCAGGGGGTCTGGTATTCCCATCTCTTTCAGAATTTTCCATAGTTTATTGTGATCCACACAGTTGAAGGCTTTGGCATAGTCAATAAAGCAGAAAGAGATGTTTTTCTGGAACTCTCTTGCTTTTTCCATGATCCAGCGGATGTTGGCAATTTGATCTCTGGTTCCTCTGCCTTTTCTAAAATCAGCTTGAACATCAGGAAGTTCACGGTTCATGTATTTCTGAAGCCTGGCTTGGAGAATTTTGAGCGTTACTTTACTAGCATGTGAGATGAGTGCAATTGTGTGGTAGTTTGAACATTCTTTTGCATTGCCTTTCTTTGAGATTGGAATGAAAATGGACCTTTTCCAGTCCTGTGGCCACTGCTGAGTTTTCCAAATTTGCTGGCATATTGAGTGCCGCACTTTCACAGCATCATCTTTCAGGATTTGAGTTATAATCTAATATTCCCTTACTTATTGCATTGTTTAGTTTGTTTCAGTTTTGGCCATTGGGAGCTTTTTCTGGTTGGCTCCTATGTCACTTTGACATGTCAATCCTTTTGTATTTTTGAGCATGTCCTTACTTTATAGCCCTACAAGATGATCCAGGCCAGTCTTACATATTTCCTTCCCTTGCCCTGCAATCCACCATTTCTCAAAGGAACCCTGGTTTCTTTCTTTGGACAATGGAATTAGAAACTAAATTCTAGATGCTGGCTTGCTTATTGCTATGAAGGTGTCATTGCTTCTAGTCTGTCCCTCTAGTGGAGAGAGGCACATAGTATATCTGTACATATGAACCTGTGTATATACATATTAATATGTT
The DNA here is from genome assembly GCF_014754425.2 of Oryx dammah. Taxonomy (NCBI): domain Eukaryota; kingdom Metazoa; phylum Chordata; class Mammalia; order Artiodactyla; family Bovidae; genus Oryx; species Oryx dammah. The sequence goes on from NW_024070207.1 coordinate 52,459,451, forward strand.
TGTAGTTATTTCTCTATTGCTCTCCATCCATATCTATATCAAGCTAAACATGAGTTTACACTATTGTCCCTGACTCTATTCCAGGACCAGGGGGCTCATTCCAGCCTTCCTTCCTTGTTTGTCTGTATCCTCTCACTCAAACAGTGAGAAATATGGCTCATACCATATGCTGTTCATTTATTATTTTTTCAAACACATTATACATGAACAGTGATTTGAAAATTGTTAACTCACACAATGGGAAATGACTTCAACTAGAACACAGTGCTATGTACAGTTCTTTTTGTCTTTAGGCTTAACACTTCCACTCATTTCCAAAGTTACTTAGATCAGCACCCTTATCCCTTACCCACTTCAGTGCAGGTATTTTGTACATTTGTAATACCGTTATTTTGTCACAGTCTGCCAATTGGGGTTTGTGATCTACCAATGAATTAAAAAAAAAAAGATTCATACTTTGTGCTATCTGGTTCTGTGGATTTTGACAAATGCACATTGCTGTGCATCCACCGCTACTGTACCATAGAATAGTTACACCAGCCTAAGACATCCCTTGTGCTTCACCTATTCAGTGTTACCTCCTCCCCAAACTTCTGACAACTGCTCAGCTACTGTGTGTCTCTTGTCTCTTCCAGAATGTCATGGAAATGGAATCATACAGTGTGTATCCTTTGCAGACTGGTTTCCTTCATAGCACATTCCTTTTTATCATTGAATTGCATTTTATTGCTGGCTGTACCACAGTTTGTTGATCCATTTGCCTCCCAAATAACATCTAGGTTGTTTCCAGTTTGGGGGGATTATGAATAAAGCTGCTTTATTCATATGATTATGAATAAACATTCATGCATTCCATAAATAAACTGTATTTGACTGATTATGAATAAACATTTGTGTACAGGTTTTTGTGTAAAATAAGTTTTCAAATCAGTTAGATAAATATCTAGGAGTACCATTGGTGGATTGTATGATAAAAGTATATTCAGCTTTCCAAGTGAGTGAATGAAGTCACTCAGTCGTGTCCAACTCTTTGCGACGCCATGAACTCTAGCCTACCAGGTTACTCCATTCATGGGATTTTCCAGGCAAGAATACTGGAGTGGGTTGCCATTTCCTTCTGCAGGAGATCTTCCTGACCCAGGGATTGAACCCAGGTCTTCCACATTGTAGGCAGACAGTTTACTGTCTGAGCCACCAGGTAAGTCCAGCTTTCCAAAGGACTGCCAAACTGTCTATCAAAGTGGCTGTCTCACTTTCCATTCCCTGCAGCAAAGAATAAGAGTTTCTATTGCTCTGCATCCTCACTGGCAATTGGAATTGTTAGTTTTTTGGATTTCAGCCGTGCTGAAATGTGTTAGTGGTTTCTCACTGTTTTGATTTACAACTCCGTAATGACCGATGATATTGGGTCTCTTTTTACATACTTATTTGCTATCTATATGTCTTCTTTGGTGAGGTAGGGGGTCAAATCTTTAATAGTTCTTTCTGTATTTTGGATACAAGTTATAACTTTGGATTTTCCTAAGAGTGTATTTTACAGAGCAGAAGATTTTAATGTCAGTAAAAAAGTCCAAGTTATTCATGTTTCATTTCATGGATCATGTTCTTCTTTTTCAGGATTGTGTTGGCTACTATAGGTCTTTTGCTTGCTGTGTAAGTTTTAGAATTACCTTGGCAATATCTAAAACTTTCCCTGCCTTGCTAGGTATTTAATCTGGATTATGCTGAAGCTACAGATCAAATTGGAAATAACTGGTCTCATTATAATATTGTCCTAAAATCCATTAAATGGGCTATCTCTCAGTTTCTTTAGATCTACTTTGATTTCTTTTATCAGTATTTTATTGTTTCTATGCACAGATCCCACACATATTTTATTAAACGAATAATACCTTAGTATGCCTTTATGGGGTGCTATTATAAGCACTGTTTTCCTAAAAAGTCTAATTTGAATTTTCCATTGCTGGCATATAGGAAAGCATTTGACTTCTGTATATTGAGTTGTACCCTGCCATCTTCATATATTCACCCATTAGTTTCAGGGATATTTTGTGAAATGTTTGTGGTTTCCTATAGACAATCATATATCTTTGAATGAAGGAATTATTCCTTTCCAGTCTCTACACATTTTATTCCTTGGTCTCATTTTATTGCCTTAGTTAGAACTTCCAGTACAATGTTGAATAGGAGAGGTGAGAGAGGACATCCTTGTTTATTGCTTTCTTAGGGAGAAAGGATCCAGTCATTCTCCATTGAGTATCATTTAGCTATAGGTTTTTCATATATATATATTTTATTATGATAATAAAATTCCCTTCTAGTTCTAGATTTTTGAGAGTTTTTATCATGAAGTGTGTAGAACTTTGTCATATGCATTGTCTGCATACATTAATAATCACATTGCCTTTCTTATTCAATCTGTTAATATGCTGATTTGTACTGATTGATTTATTAATGTTAAAACAGCTGTACATTCCAGGAATGAACTCCACTTAGTTACAATCCATTACAATCTCTTTACGTATTGTTGGATTCAATTTGCTAGTATTTTATTGAGAATTTTTACATCTATGTTCATGAGAAATGGTAGTATATGGTTTTCTTATCTTGAAATGTCTTCTTATTTTGATATTAGGGCAATGCTTACCTCATAAGATGCATTGTGAAGTATTCCCTCTTTTATTTTCTGGAACAGATATTGTCAAATTGATATTAAGTCTTCCTTAAGTTTTTGACAGAATACACAAGGATAACCATCTCGACCAGGTGTTCTTTATTTTTGGAAGGTTTCCAACTACTAATTCAATTTATTTTAATGAATATAATACTTTCAGGTTATCTGTTTCTCACTGAGTTAATATTCGTAATTTGTGCCTTCCAAAAAATTGGTTCATTTTATCTAAGTTATTAAATTTATGTGGCTGTACAGTTGTTCACAGCTTTCCTGTACTATCTTTTTAATATCCATGGGGTCAGTACTGATGAACCTTTTTAAAATTCCTGATATTGGTAATTTGGGTTTCTCTTACTTGTATTCATTAGACTGACTAGAAAATTATCAATTTTATTGAACTTTTCAAAAAAGCACTTTTTAGCATTCTTGATTTTCCCTAATATTTTTCTGTTTTCAATTTCATGGATTTCTGACTTATTTTTTTTTTATTATTCCCTTTCTTCTGCTTACTTTAGTTTAATTTGTTGTTCTTTCCCTATTTCTTTTCTTAAAATACAATAAGGCATTATTTATTGAGGTCTTAGGCCTCATCCCCACACTTTGACAGGATGAGGCATTTGGAAAGAGGTTGGAAGAGACAGAAAACAAAGCCGAGGGGCCTTGAGGCCACTGCCTAGGCAAGGACTTAGACATCCAAAAAGGAACCCAGAGCTGGATACTGGGCTGCAGGAAGGGAACATCCCTGGGGGGTTCTGATTTCTGGGCAGGAGCATAGAGGTGCTCTGTGTGAGGGTGGGGGTTTGGGAGGAGGGGAGAGGGAGAGGTGCGACAACTACTTTGGTTCACATCTTCAACTAATCTCTCTTCCATTTGCAAGCTCATCTCACCATGCCTTACCCAGCAGGAACGCTGGTTCTCCTTCTGGTCCTCTCCTTTCACACACTCCCCTGCCTACTATTCCCTTGCCTACCAGTGATTAGCTTCTCCCCCAGTCACTCCCATACCACTCATCCCTCCTTCTTCACACTAATTGTACCCAAGAGACACTTTGCTAGGAAACCAGACCTTATCACTCAGTTCACCTCAAGACCAAGGACCCTTGCATTCTTCTACCCCCTGGAAGAAGCTGGATAAGGGAATGGGGTGAGGATGGAGATGAGATAACCAGTACAAAGGTCTGCAACCCTCCAACAAAAACCCTACAAACAAGTCCCAAGCAAACAAGAATCCAGACCATTTCCAGCCCCACTCATTTCTTTCTCTGGTCTGGCCATCCTCCACTGTATCCTCTTCCTTAATAGTCTGGGAGTCTGGACCAAAGTGCTCAGGTTGTGGGCAGATCCCATCTGTAGCTGCGCCATCTTTCATAGCTGCAGTCTCCACCTCCTTCATGCTATTTGCACCATCATCCTCATCAATCTCTCTGGTTGTAGTCAGTCCATTGATTCTGACCTTACACTTTCTTTGGGTGATGAGAGAGGCCATCGCCTTCAGAGCAGCCCTATTATTCCTCTGGAAGTGGTGGAACATGATCTGTAGCTGCTGAGTCACCTGGGGCAGACTCTCACCCCCCACAACCGTATTAAACTTGTTTGTCATTAGCTCCCTGAGGAAGTCCTTCATCTCATCTAGCTCCAAGTCAGCATTGCGGAAGAATTACTCCTCCACTGCACCCTCCAGCCATTCAGCCTTCTCCTGGCTGTGCACAACCCCAAAGCCATTCCCATAGCGATCTGCAAGGTGGGCCAGGCCTCCAGTGATGCGCAGACTGCAGTCCCTAAGAGCCTCTTTCTTTATTTCTTAAAATAAAAATGGGTTATTAATTTTAGATCATTCTTCTTTTCTAATATTTGCATGTAATTCTATAAATGTCCCTTTAAACATTGTTTTAACTCTATCACAAAGTTTGATAGGTTGTATTTTCATTCTCATTTAGTTCAATATGTTGAAACTTGTTCTTTGACCCATGGTTTATTTAGAAGTGTGTATTTTAATTTCCAAACATGAGGATTTTCCAGCCCTCTTTCTATTATTGACTTGTAGTTTATTTATAGTTTTGTCAGAGAATATACTTTGTATGATTTCTATTCTTTTAGATTTCTTAACGTATGTTTTATGACCTAGAATGTAGTCTGCCTTGGTGAATGTTTCATGTGAACCTCTGAAGAATGTCTATTCTGTTGTTGTTGGATGGATTATGCTATAAATGTCACTTAGATCAAGTTGATTGATAGTACCCCTCAGGTCATCCACATCTTTATTGATTTTCTGCTTGCAGGATCTATCAATGAATGACATAGGGGTTGAAGTCTCCAACTGTAGTGGTGGACTGTTTCTCCTTCGAGTTCTATCATGTTGTTTCATGTATTTTGATGCTCTTCTGTTAGGTACATAAATGTTAAGGATTGCTATGTGTCTTTGTAAAAGTAACTTGTTTACCATTATATAATGTCCCTCATTATCCCCTGTTAATCTTTTATTTTGAAGTATGCTTTGTCTAAATTTAAGATAGCCCGCCAGCTTTCTTTTGATTAGTGTTGGCATGATGTTGTTTTCTCCATCTTTACTTTTCACTGACTATGAATCTTCATAATTGAAGTGGGTTTCTTGTACACAGAATGTACTTTGGTTGTGTATTTTGTTGTTGCTATTGTGTTTTATCCATTGTGACAACCTCTGCCTTGGACTGGTATAAATAGTGAATTCACATTTAGAGTAATTAATGATCTAGCATCTTTGTGACTGCTTTCTATTCATTACTTTAATTTTTTTCTTTGATTCTTTCAGTCTCTTTCTGCTTTCTCCCATTTTAATTGAACATTTTTTATATTTATAGTTTAGATCCTTTTCTGATAAAAAACATATATTTCATTTTTAAAAAAATTTTAGTGTTTAAATATGCCTTACAATATACATTTTAAAATAATATATGTCCACCCTCAATTGGAACAATTAACTGGACATGGAGCAACAGACAGGTTCCAAATAAGAGAAGGAGTACATCAATGCAGTATATTGTCACCCTGTTTATTTAACTTACATGTAGAGTACATCATATATGTAGATATACTCTACATATATGTACTGTACTTATATGTAGATGTGCTTTACATATATGTACTATACTTATATGTAGAGTACATTGGCTGGGCTGGATGAAACACAAGCTGGAATCAAGATTGCTGGGAGAAATATCAATAACCTCAGATATGCAGAGGACATCACCCTTATGGCAGAAAGTGAAGAAGAACTAAAGAGCCTCTTGATGAATGTGGAAGAGGAGAGTGAAAAAGTTGGCTTAAAGCTCAACATTCAGAAAACTAAGATCATGGTACCTGGTCTTATCACTTCATGGCAAATAGATGGGGAAACAGTGGAAACAGTGGCAGACTTTATATTTGGGGGCTCCAAAATCACTGCAGATGGTGACTGCAGCCATGAAATTAAAAGATGCTTACTCCTTGAAAGGAAAGTTATGATCAACTTAAACAGTATATTAAAAAGCAGAGACGCTACTTTGCCAACAAAGCTCTGTCTAGTCAAAGATATGGTTTTTCCAGTAGTCATATATGGATGCACGAGTTAGACTATAAAGAAAGCTGAGTGCTGAAGAACTGATGGTTTTGAACTGTGGTGTTGGAAAAAACTCATGAGAGTCCCTTGGACTGCAAGGAGATCCAACCAGTCCATCCTAAAGGAAATCAGTCCTGAATATTCAGTGGAAAGACTGATGCTGAAGCTGAAACTCCAATACTTTGGCTACCTGATGCAAAGAACTGACTCATTTGAAAAGACCTTGATGCTGGGAAAGATTGAAGGCAGGAGGAGAAGGGGACCACAGAGGATGAAATGGTTAGATGGCATCACCGACTCAATGGACATGAGTTTGAGTAAACTCCGGGAGTGGTGAGGGACAGGGAGGCCTGGCGTGCTGCAGTCCATGGGGTCACAAAGAGTTGTACATGACTGAGCAACTGAACTGAACTGAACTGAACCCTCAAATGACATTATATCAATTCTGATAAAATTAGTGGAGTATTCTCAGTTCCTCCATTCTTTGTCTTGTGATATTACAGCCATATACTTGTTTGTTATAAACAATTGATGCTGTAATTGCTTTAAACAAACATTTGTGCATGCACATTAAGTCACTTCAGCCGTGTCCAACTCTTTGTGACCCTACGGATTGTAGTCCTCCAGGCTCCTCTGTCCTTGGGACTCTTCAAGCAAGAATACTGGAGTGGGTTGCCATGCTCTCCTCCAGGGAATCTTCTTGACACAGAGATGTAGCTCAAGTATGCTACAGCTCCTACGTTGCAGGTGGATTCTTTACTGCTGAGCCAAAATATATGTTGTGTACAGGAAACTGACTTTAATTATGAAGATTCATAATCAGTGAAAAATAAAAATGGAGAAGCCCAAACAAGCATTTATCTTTTACCAATTAAGACTAAGAAACATGCTTCATTTTATTTTACCTTCATTTATTTATTTATTTTATGACACTTTTTCATTCTTAACTCATAGTTTCTGTTTAATATCTTATCCTGTGGAAATAACTTCTTTTAACATTTCTTACAGACAAGATAACTGTTGAGAGTAAACTGTCTTATTTTTTGTTCATATGACAATATCTATTTCTCCTTTATTTTTGAAGGGTAATTTTCCTGGACGTAGAAGTCAAGTTTAGTGAGATTTTTTAGCTTTTTATTTATTGACATGAATTTACCATGTACCATGAATTTACCAGTTAAAATGTACAATTCATTGATTTGTAATTTATTCATAGGTTACATAATCATAACCCCTACCATATTCTAGAATATTTTCATCACTCCAATAGGAAACGCTGTCCAGTTGGCAAACATTTTCCATTTCTCCCTTCATCTAGCCCCTGGCATCCACTACTTTATTTTCTGTCTTTAGAGAATTACCTAATCTGGGACACATTCATTCATATGAACAGAATAATGCAATATGCAGCATTTTGTGCCTGGCTTCTTTTAATTAACATAATCATTTCAGAGGTATAGCATGTTATAGCATGTATCAGAGCTCCATTCATTTTATGGTCAAACAATATTACATTGCACGTTTTATTTATTTGATCACCAGTTGGTGGACATTTGAGTTGCTTCAACTTTTTGACTATTAGAGAGTGGGATTGCTGGGTCATATGGTAACCCAATGTTTAACTTTTTAAGCAACTTCCAAAGTGTTTTCACCAGGGTTATACTATTTTGTATTCCCATAAATGGTGCATGAAAGTTCAAATTTTTTCACATCCTCATCACACTTATTCTTGTCTGTTTTCTAACTAGAGCCATCATTTTGGTGTGCAGTGCTTAGTTGTCATCTGTATACCTTTATTTAGTGAATTTCCTGTCCAAATCTTTTGTCCATTTTTTGCATTGTTGCTTTTCATGTATTTTGCCAGATTCTTAAGTTTTTCATACTTAAATGTTATTGTTAATGTGACTATTTTTATTTTAATTTTCAATTGTCTATCCTACTATATAGAAAACAATTAATTGGATTTCATATATCAACTGTATATCTTGCAACATTGCTTAATTTACTTCTTCAGTTCAGTTCAGTTGCTCAGTCGTGTCCGACTCTTTGCGACCCCATGAATCGCAGCACGCCAGGCCTCCCTGTCCATCACCAACTCCCGGAGTTCACTCAGACTCACGTCCATCGAGTCCGTGATGCCATCCAGCCATCTCATCCTCTGTCGTCCCCTTTTCCTCCTGCCCCCAATCCCTCCCAGCATCAAAGTCTTTTCCAATGAGTCAACTCTTCTCATGAGGTGGCCTAAGTACTGGAGTTTCAGCTTTAGCACCATTTCTTCCAAAGAAATCCCAGGGCTGATCTCCTTCAGAATGGACTGGTTGGATCTCCTTGCAGTCCAAAGGACACTCAAGAGTCTTCTCCAACACCACAGTTCAAAAGCATCAATTCTTTGGAGCTCAGCCTTTTTCACAGTCCAACTCTCACATCCATACATGACCACAGGAAAAACCATAGCCTTGACTAGACGGACCTTAGTCGGCAAAGTAATGTCTCTGCTTTTGAATATGCTGTCTAGGTTGGTCATAAGTTTTAGTTATTTGTTGTTGTTGTAGATTTCATTGGATATTCTACACTGATGTTGCCTGCAAATAAAAACAGTTTAATTCTTTTCCAAACTGGATAACTTTTCATACATTTTCTGATATGATTTCAGGGACAGAAATTCAGTACAGTGAGAGTAGACACCTCTTTGTTATTTTGATCTTAGAAGTAAAGCACTCAGTCTTCTACTGAGAGAGTCAATTCCTAGGAAGGTTGATAAGAAGTTCAGGGTCCCCAAGGAGGAGAAAGGGGTCCAGGTTCTCAAGTAAGAGAAAAGGACAAACATTTTTTTCTACATTGCTTTGTCTTAGTTAATATAACAATGTATCTTGCTCAAGGATATGTTTCTCTTTAACAAGAACCTTCTGACTAATCTTGTTATCTTAAAACTTTTATACTGCAGGAGTGGGTCTGATAAGATCTTTCTATTGTTAGTTTTAATCCTATCATATTAAAATGTAAATTGTGAGAGTGGGTCTAGTAAGATCTTTACAATCTTGAGACATTCTTTTGATTTACTGTAATAACCAATTGAAAAAGTATATAACTCCCTTTTCTAAGAGTAGCGCATGGGGAACTCTTTATTTCCCTTCTGATGTCTATGTCAGAAATTTTCTCTGTCCTCTTTCACCTTAATAAAACTTTGCTACACAGAAGCTCTTGAGTGATCAAGTCTGGTCCCTGGTGCTGAAGCTAAATCTTCTTGGAGATCACGAATCTGACATCATTCTCTGTAATCTATCATCTTGGCTCATCCAGGATCTTCAGGACAAGGTAAGAACATTCAGAGCTCTAGCCTCCCTGCTTTCTCAGTATACACGTTTTCTGCTTTGCTTTACTAACTCTTTGGTGTGCTTGTGTGAATGAATGACATGCCCTGTGTGAAGCAAGTGATGAGTCCTGTTCTGCAGTTTTGAGGTGCCTTGTTATGACTGAAGGCAGACCCCAAAAGGGGAGCTTTGTTGGGGTTTTATATGGACCTGCCAATGCCAAGAGACACCCAAGGTCCCTGTGAAGGAGTGGCCAGAAATGGGCGAAGCATGTGGTCCAAACTTTCTTGATCATCTTTTCCTGGTCTCTTTGATCATTTCATAATTGCGTGGGGAATTAGAACTACTAACCTACTCTGTCAGATCATAGACTTCCAAGGGACTTGTGATCCATGAAGTTACTGTATACTTTTACTAGACCCCTAGTACAGAAGTGCCTAGCCTTGCTAGGAGCCAAAAGTTACAAGAGCACGTTTGGGAGTGAGGCAGAGCTCTAGCCCCAGGAACGTCTCTCAGGCTAGAGGCCCATCGCTTGGCTGCCTGCTTCAAGGGCTAGCAACCTAAAAGTGAGTATTTGTCATGGCTGTGCTTCTGATCTGTGTGGATACAGCATCGCAGGTAACCATGAGGTTTTTGAGGACACAGATAGGGAATTGCAGGACTTGGTCAGATTGGAGGTGCAGTGGGCTTCTTCCTTTGGTAGTGCTCAGTTCAGTTCAGTTCAGTTCAGTCACTCAGTCGTGTCCGATTCTTTGAGACCCCATGAATTGCAGCACGCCAGGCCTCCCTGTCCATCACCAACTCCCGGAGTTCACTCGGACTCGCGTCCATCAAGTCCGTGATGGCATCCAGCCATCTCATCCTCTGTTGTCCCCTTCTCCTCCTGCCCCCAATCCCTCCCAGGATCAAAGTCTTTTCCAATGAGTCAACTCTTCTCATGAGGTGGCCAAA
>NW_024070207.1:52479959-52533569 GCF_014754425.2 Oryx dammah
CTTTCACTTTCATCAAGAGGCTTTTTAGTTCCTCTTCACTTTCTGCCATAAGGGTGGTGTCATCTGCATATCTGAGGTTATTGATATTTCTCCTGGCAGTCTTGATTCCAGTTTGTGTTTCATCCAGCCTGGCATTTCTCATGATGTACTCTGCATATAAGTTAAATAAGCAGGGTGACAATATACAGCCTTGACGTACTCCTTTTCCTATTTGGAACCAGTCTGTTGTTCCATGTCCAGTTCTAACTGTTGCTTCCTGGCCTGCATACAGATTTTTCAAGAGGCAGGTCAGGTGGTCTGGCATTCCCATCTCTTTGAGAATTTTCCACAGTTTATTGTGATCCACACAGTCAAAGGCTTTGGCATAGTCAATAAAGCAGAAATAGATGTTTTTCTGGAACTCTCTTGCTTTTTCCATGATCCAGCAGATGTTGGCAATTTGATCTCTGGTTCCTCTGCCTTTCCTAAAACCAGCTTGAACATCAGGAAGTTCACGGTTCATGTATTGCTGAAGCCTGGCTTGGAAAATTTTGAGCATGACTTTACTAGCGTGTGAGATGAGTGCAATTGTGTGGTAGTTTGAGCATTCCTTGGCATTGCCTTTCTTTGGGATTGGAATGAAAACTGATTTTTCCAGTCCTGTGGCCACTGCTGAGTTTTCCAAATTTGTTGGCATATTGAGTGCAGCACTTTCACAGCATCATCTTTCAGGATTTGAAACAGCTCAACTGGAATGCCATCACCTCCACTAGCTTTGTTCATAGTGATGCTTTCTAAGGCCCACTTGACTTCATATTCCAGGATGTCTGGCTTTAGATGAGTGATCACACCATCGTTATTATCTGGATCGTGAAGAACTTTTTTGTACAGTTCTGTGTATTCTTGCCACCTCTTCTTAATGTCTTCTGCTTCTGTTAGGTCCAGACCATTTCTGTCCTTTATCAAGCCCATCTTTGCATGAAATGTTCCCTTGGTATCTCTAATTTTCTTGAAGAGATCTCTAGTCTTTCCCATTCTGTTGTTTTCCTCTATTTCTTTGTGTTGATTGCTGAAGAAGGCTTTCTTATCTCTTCTTGCTATTCTTTGGAACTCTGCATTCAGATGCTTATATCTTTCCTTTTCTCCTTTGCTTTTCGCTTCTCTTCTTTTCACAGCTATTTGTAAGGCCTCCCCAGACAGCCATTTTGCTTTTTGCATTTCTTTTCCATAGGGATGGTCTTGATCCCTGTCTCCTGTACAATGTCATGAACCTCATTCCATAGTTCATCAGGCACTCTATCTATCAGATCTAGGCCCTTAAATCTATTTCTCACTTCCACTGTATAATCATAAGGGATTTGATTTAGGTCATCCCTGAATGGTCTAGCGGTTTTCCCTACTTTCTTCAATTTGAGTCTGAATTTGGTAATAACGAGTTCATGATTTGAGCCACAGTCAGCTCCTGGTCTTGTTTTTGTTGACTGTATAGAGCTTCTCCATCTTTGGCTGCAAAGAATATAATCAATCTGATTTCAGTGTTGACCATCTGGTGATGTCCATGTGTGGAGTCTTCTCTTGTGTTGTTGGAAGAGGGTGTTTGCTATGACCAGTGCATTTTCTTGGCAAAACTCTATTAGTCTTTGCCCTGCTTCATTCTGCATTCCATATATATATATAATTTCATACAACCACAGTTTTAGTAGTTATCTTTAAAAATTCATAATCTTCTATGAGGGAGTTAGTTAAGAGAAGTCCCTGTTAGATAGTTGCCATCAACACAGGCCACCATGGTTACCACTGCTCCATTGCACAGAACATCCTTAATGGTTTGAAAAGCCTTGAGACCACTTCCTGCACAGCCTGCAGTCCCTGGGGGAAGATACTAAGACACACCCCACATTCAAACAGTTGATTCTAAATACACAGTGATACCATAAAGATTGTCAAGGTAAAGACATACAATGTGCTTTTATTTATGTCTACATCAGTGAAACAAAGTATTCACTGCAAGGTACAAAATTTTTGAGCTTGAAAAGTAAAACATCTTCTTATATTTGAACATAAATGTCTTGCTGATTTTGAAAAATATGCTTTATTTTTTTGAGTGTTTAATATTTCATTGTTTCTTTCTTTTTTTAATTTTTATTTTTACTATATGTTACTTTACAATACTGTATTGGTTTTGCCATACATTGACATGAATCCACCACGGGTGTACATGAGTTCCCAATCCTGAACCCCCCTCCCACCTCCCACCTCATATCATCTCTCTGGATCATCCCCGTGCACCAGCCCCAAGCATCCCATATCCTGTATCGAACATAGACTGGCGATTCGTTTCTTACATGATAGTATACATGTTTCAATGCCATTCTCCCTAATCATCCCACCCTCTCCCTCTCCCTCAGAGTCCAAAAATCCATTTTATACATCTGTGTCTCTTTTGCTGTCTCGCATACAGGGTTATCCTTACCATCTTTCTAAGTTCCATATATATGTGTTAGTATACTGTATTGGTGTTTTTCTTTCTGGCTTACTTCACTCTGTATAATCGGCTCCAGTTTCATCCATCTCATTAGAACTAATTCAAATGTATTCTTTTCAATGGCTGAGTAATACTCCATTGTGTATATGTACCACAGCTTTCTTATCTATTCATCTGCTGATGGACATCTAGATTGTTTCCATGTCCTGGCTATTATAAACAGTGCTGCAATGAACATGGGGCTACATGTATCTCTTTCAATTCTGGTTTCTTCAATGTGTATGCCCAGCAGTGGGATTGCTGGGTCATAAGGCAGTTCTATTTGCAATTTTTTAAGGAATCTCCACACTGTTCTCCATAGTGGCTGTACTAGTTTGCATTCCCACCAACAGTGTAAGAGGCTTCCCTTTTCTCCATACTCTCTCCAGCATTTATTGCTTGCAGACTTTTGGATTGCAGCCATTTTGACTGGTGTGAAATGGTACCTAATTGTGGTCTTGATTTGCATTTCTCTGATAATGAGTGATGTTGAGCATCTTTTCATGTGTTTGTTAGCCATCCGTATGTCTTCTTTGGAGAAATGTCTATTTAGTTCTTTGGCCCATTTTTTGATTGGGTCAATTATTTTTCTGGAATTGAGCTGCATAAGTTACTTTTATATTTTTGAGATTAATTGTTTGTCAGTTGCTTCATTTGCTATTATTTTCTCCCATTCCGAAGGCTGTCTTTTCACCTTGCTTATAGTTTCCTTTGTTGTGCAGAAGCTTTTAATTTTAATTAGATCCCATTTGTTTATTTTTGCTTTTATTTCCAGTATTCTGGGAGGTGGATCATAGAGGATCCTGCTGTGATTTATGTCGGAGAGGAATCAACTTGCTTGACCTCAGGCTCTACTACAAAGCCACGTCATCAAGACAGTATGGTACTGGCACAAAGACAGAAATATAGATCAATGGAACAAAATAGAAAGCCCAGAGATAAATCCACACACCTATGGACACCTTATCTTTGACAAAGGAGGCAAGAATATACAATGGAGAAAAGACAATCTCTTTAACAAGTGGTGCTGGGAAAACTGGTCAACCACTTGTAAAAGAATGAAACTAGATCACTTTCTAACACCACACAGAAAAATAAACTCAAAATGGATTAAAGATCTAAATGTAAGACCAGAAACTATAAAACTCCTAGAGGAGAACATAGGCAAAACACTCCCCGACATAAAAATATGCTTTATAGTGATATTCATTAATTGTCAGTTATTTGGAGACTATGGAACAAAGAAAATAAAATTACATTAATTGGGACTGCTTAAACTGTATCTTTTGAAGTTATTTTTTCTTAAAAATTCCTTCCACTTTTACAGATTATAATTAGATATAAAATGATCAATAGATTTTATACTATGTTTATTTTCTGGACATTATTGTTTTCTTTATTTTGTGAATTATAAACAGAAAATTGCTCTATTGAATGGGTATTAAAAATTACTCCTCTCTCTTGTGTGGAATACACTTTACATTTGGGAAAGATTTTATTGCCTAAAACCTTTATAATTCAGCTCTAGTGTCTAGGCTTTTTGTTTTGCTTTGTTTAGGCTGAGAATTTTCTCATCTATTTCTGGTTTCTTAAGAGTTTCTGTGAGGAATGTTTGTTACTTAGTCATGGTTGATTCTTTTTTGACCCCCTGGTCTGCAGACCACCAGGCTCCTCTGTCCATGGGATTTACCAGGCAAGAATACTGGAGTGGATTGCTACTTCCTTCTCTAGGGGATCATTCCGACCCCGGGATCAAACCTCCGTCTCCTGCGTTCGCAGGCACATTCATTACCACTGAGCCACCAGGGACGCCCAAGGAATGTGCATTTTGTACATTGTCAAATACTCTTTCTGCATCTATTGATATGATCATACTCATTTAATTTATAGCTTGTTAATGACATGAATTATATTGATTTTCAAATGTGTAACCAACCCTGCATTCCTGGTACAAACTCCACTTGATCTTGGTGTATTATCCTTTGTATACATTGATGTACACTTAGTGTTTCATTCTAGATGGCTCCTACTGCTAAGTCTTCAAGTACACAAACCTTTCCTTCTGTTATGCCTATGGTTGTTCTTGTTGTTCAGTCGGTAAGTTGCAACAGCATTGACTGCAGCGTGTCATTTCCTTCACTATTTCCTGGAGTTTGTTTGAACTCATGTCCATTGAGTGGGTGATGCTATCCAACCGTCTCATACTCTATCACCATCTTTTCCTCCTGCCCTCAATCTTTCCCAGCATCAGGGTCTTTTTCAGTGAGTCGGCTCTTCACAACAGGTTGCTAAATTATTGGAGGTTCAACCTCAACATCAGTCCTTCCAATGAATATTCAGGGTTAATTTACTTTAGTATTGACTGGCTTGATCTCCTTGCTGTCCAAGGGACTCGCAAGAGTCTTCTCCAGAGCCACAAATCGAAAGTATCAATCCTTCGGTGCTCAGTCTTCTTTATGGTCTAATTCTCATATTCATATATGACTACTGGAAAAACCATAGCTTTGACTAGATGGACCTTTGTCAGCAAAGTGATGTCTCTGCTTTTTAACACACTGCCTAGGTTTGTCATAGCTTTCTTTTCAAGGAGCAAATGTCTTTTAATTTTATGGCTGCAATCACCATCTGCAGTGATTTTGGATCCCAGAAAATAAAATCAGTCACTGTTTCCACTTTTTCCCTTTGTATTTGCGATAAGTGATGGGACTGGATGCCATGATCTTAGTTTTTTGAATGCTGAGTTTAAGCCAGCTTTTGCACTCTCCTCTTTCATTTTCATCAAGAGGTTCTTTAGTTCCTCTTTACTTTCTGCCATTAAAGTGGTATCATCTGCATATCTGAGGTTGTTATTTCTCCTGACAATCTTGATCCCAGCTTGTGAGTGATCCAGCCCAGTATTTCATATGATGTACTCTGCATATAAGTTAAATAAGCAGAGTGACAATATAGAGCCTTGACATACTTTTCCCAATTTGGAACCAGTCCATTGTTCCATGTCCAGTTCTAACTGTTGCTTCTTGACCTGCATACAGGTTTCTCAGGAGGCAGGTAAGGTGGTCTGGTATTCTCATCTCGTTAAGAATTTTCCATAGTTTGTTGTGATCCACACAGTCAAAGGCTTTAGTGGAATCAATGAAGCAGAAGTAGGTGTTTTTCTGGAATCCCCTTGCTTTTTCTATGATCCAATGGATGTTGGCAGTTTGATCTCTGGTTCCTCTGACTTTTACTAAATCCAGCTCCTATATCTTGAAGTTCTTATTTTACATATTGCTGAAGACTAGCTTGAAGGACTTGACCTTTACTTTGCTAGCATGTGAAATGAGTGCAATTGTGTGGCAATTTGAAAATTCTTTGGCATTGCCTTTCTTTGGGATTGGAATGAAAACTGACCTTTTCCAGTCCTGTGGCCACTGCTGAGTTTTCCAAATTTGCTGGCATATTGAGTGCAGCACTTTCACAGCATCATCTTTCAGGATATGAAACAGCTCGGTTGGAGTTCTATCACCTCTACTAGTTTTGTTTGCAGTAATGCTTCCTAAGGCCCACTTGACTTCACACTACAGGATGTCGGCTCTAGGTGAGTGACCACACAATTATGGTTATCTTGGTCATTAACAGCTTTTTGTACAGTTCTTCTGTGTATTCTTGCCACCTCTTCTTAATCTCATCTGCTTCTGTTAGGTTCTTGCTGTTTTTGTCCTTTATTGTGCCTATCTTTGCATGAAATATTCACTTGGTATCTCCAATTCTTTTAAAGAAAGAAAAACACCAATACAGTATACTAATGCATATATATGGAATTTAGAAAGATGGTAACGATAACCCTGTATGTGAAATAGCAAAAGAGACACAGATGTATAGAACAGTCTTTTGGACTCTGAGGGAGAGGGAGAGGGTGGGATGATTTGGGAGAATGGCATTAAAACATGTATAATGTCATATATGAAACGAATCGCCAGTCCAGGTTCGATGCATAATACTGGATGCTTGGGGATGGTGCACTGGGACGACCCAGAGGGATGGTACGGGGAGGGAGGAGGGAGGGGGTTTCAGGATGGGGAACACGTGTATACCTGTGGCGGATTCATGTTGATGTATGGTAAAACCAATACAATATTGTAAAGTAATTAACCTCCAATTAAAACAAATAAATTTGTATTAAAATAATAAATAAAGAGATCTCTAGTCTTTCCCATTCTACTGTTTTCCCCAATCTGGCAGGCATGCAAAACCAGGATGCCAGCTGTTGGGGCCTCCTGATGTATCTGGAAATTGTTTCTTCCCTCACCGATTGAACCCATATCTTGAAACCCAGGGCAGCCCTACAAGAGGACAATATGAACTTCCTGCCAGAGTTGTGCACCTTGAAGACTCTGGACTTCAAACTTCGGAAATGAAGCCAAAGCAGTGGTGGCTCTGCTTCTGAGTCAGAAAAAAAAGGGGCTAGTGAAGGTTTTGTCAATTATCACGATGTCACAAGGCCCTTAGACCTTTTTATCATGCTAAATAATTCCACTACATCTGGATGAAATTTCGCCTCAATACTCACACATTTTAACATGAGGAAAGGGAATGAGCAAAATAAGCAAGTCAGACTCCAAAAGCATCAAGGCTGTGGGGACCCCAGATGAAACTGCCCTGGACTCACCCATGTGCAGTTCAAGCCACATGGAAGTGCTTTGCCCTTTTTGGAGAGCCCATTTCTCACCATCCATCCTGACAGCCTTTGGGATAGGAGAAAGCAGATTTCAGACTCTAATGACCACACGCTCTTGAGGATGATGTTCAAGGCACCACAGCTACTCCTTTCATACTTTTAATTTTCTAACAGATTGGAGCTCTCACCCGCCATGCAGAACAGAAGCCATATTCTCTATTCCCTGTTGTGAGTTGAAAGTGACCCAATTACAGAAATGCGCAGTTTGCACCTGCCGGACACTTCCCCTGGAGCAGCTCCCTCTGCACTGTATCCTCCACTAAGCCTCTTCCAAGGTGAAGGAGGAGCTTGAGGGTCCTGCTTCTTATGTGGCTCCTGGCACAAAAGCACTAGCTCATACTAGAATTCCCATGTCTGCTTCTATTTCAGCATTTCTCTTAATGAGTTGAGCAGGAACATCTGAAATTTGGAAGAGAATGGATTTTGTTGTCCCTCTCCCCCACCTACCTGCCCCCAGTGTCTAGAGCTGAAGCACCATGACAGTGGGCTTGGCAGTGGTGACCATTGATAGTATTGTCTCTAGCGGGCATTTCAATTCTGACCAGTGACAGTGCTCCTGGGAGTGCTGGATGAATCAGTCTTTCGGCTTCTTCATTTATGGCTTGTAGTCAGAGAGGCGCATTCACAGGAGTGGTTGACTTTTCACGTGAAAGAAAAGGAAAGAGCCCATTTCAGTTGTTGGAGTGGTTGACTTTTCACGTGAAAGAAAAGGAAAGAGCCCATTTCAGTTGTTGGACCCTTGAACCTGGTTTGTGAACCACTATTGTCACCATTTCTCACCAACAGGAGGAGGCCCATTTAACTGAAAAGGCAATCCAATATCAGTCATCAGAGAGCATCTCTGAGGCAGGTTGGGTCAGTTTTTTCCAACCCTCAGCACAGCTTTTTCTCATCAGAGAGACTAGTTCCCATAAGTGCATGAATCTCCAGAGGGCAATTGATTCTTATTCTATTCCTTATCAGGAATAAGGTCACAGTACAAATAAATATGCTTCACACTGGTAAGGCAGAAAAGTGAACACAAATCCCTTTCAAAGACAAGAAAGCCATGAAATCATGTGGTGTCCCCACTGGTACTTTGTCTCTCTTGCCTCTAAGGATCTTGTCCCACTCCTGCAATATGCAAAAATGCAGTAGGCAAATAATAATAATAATAAGACTAAACCACACTTCCTAGTATGGTCATTATCTTCTGCTATGTTCAGGTGCTCAGTCATGTCTGACTCTGCGACAGCATGGACTGTTGCCCACTAGGCTCCTCTGTCCATGAAATTTTTCCAGGTGAGAATCATGGAGTGGGTTGCCATGCCCTTCTCCAGAGGATCTTCCCAACCCAGGGATCAAATCCACATCTCTTATGTCTACTGCATTGGCAGGCAGATTCTTTACCACTAGCACTAGGGTCATTATTTTAAAAATCAACAATTAAACTCAAAAACCCAGAAAATAACAAGAGTTGGCAAGGATGTGGAAAATTAGAAACTTTATACATGGTTGCTAAGAATGTAAATTTGTACAGCCATTATAGAAAATAATATGGAGACTCCCTTCATAATGAGAAATAAGTTGTCATGGGAGCCAGCAGTGCCGCTACTGGGTATATAGCCAAAAGAATTCAACACAGGATCTCAAAGAGATATTTATGCTCCCATGTCCACTGCAGCATTATTCACAATAGCCAAGAGGTGGAAACAACTTAAATATCTATCAATTGATGAATGGATTTTTTAAAAATGGTCTATACATAAAATGGAATATTGTTCAGCCTTAAAAAAGAAAAGCCTATCCTATGTGACAACATGGATGAAATTGAAGGCCATTATGCTGAGTGAAATGGGGCTTCCCAGGTGGCACTAGTGGTAAAGAACATGCCTGCCAGAGCAAGAGATGCGTGCTTGACTCCTGGGTGGGGAAGATCCCTTGGAGGAGGAAGGGACACCCTACTCCAGTATTCTTTCCTGGGAAATCCTGTGAAGAGAAGAGCCTGGTGGGCTAGAGTCCATGGGGCTGCAAAAGAGTCAGACATAACTGAAATGACTTAGCACAGTACACATCCTGTGGAGTGAAGTAATTCAGTCACAGAAGGACAAATACTGCATGATTCTACTTCTATGAGGGACTTAAAGTAGTCAAACTCACAGAAGTAGAAAGTAGAATGGTGGGTGCCATTCCACTTGGGGGAGAAGAGCTTGGGGGATAGGAAATGGGTTGTTGTGCAACAGAGTTTCAGTCATGCAATATAACAAAACTTTGGATCAGCTGTCCACCATCATGCCATGGAAGACAATAATGTAGTGTTCAATGAGCATTTTAAGAGGATAAATTTCATGTTATAGCAGATGATATTCCCCAAACCAAAAGAGTCAGGGGCATGGATCCCACTGCCCTGCCCTCTTCCCCTATTTTTCATGATGGTTAGGAGACATCATTCTTCCCCTTAAACGAGGCAGATTAGAAGTGTAGAAGCTTGGAGAAAGGCCACCTGAATCACCTACACTTTCAAACACAACTCAAGTGCAACATAGACCCCCGCAGGCTCCAGGGGGAGACACTGGTGTAAGAGAAGATTGGGAATAAAGTGCAGAGCCCAGACCTTGGACTTCACCCATGGATCTCCAAATTCTGCTGAGACTGCAGCCAGCTGATTTCCAGGCAGCTTCTAGCTGAGATGGCTAAGGTTGCTGAGGATGGTCCCACATTTCCTAGCTGGAAAGGATTACTCGACTGAGCTCATGTCTGTCATTCATGACTCTATCCCCTTGTGCATCATCCCCCACACATTGGCACATACTGTGTGTGTGCCTGATACTGTGCTGGGCCCAGAGGAAGTGACGGAGGGTAGTGACTGGAGATGCACGAGGGAAGAAGATTCATTGGCCTGGACTTGAGACCACTGTTTCCCAACCTACAAAACTGTGGGTCTTTGGTGTTAATGCAGAGGGTTCAGCATGGAAAGTGGGCATCAATCCTGGACTGAATACATCACATATGTGCTGCATAAAGGTGCTGTACTAGGTGGTCAAGAGCATGGCCTTGAAGCTGGACCCCTGAGTTCAATCTCAGTTCTGATATTTTAGCACGTTCCTCACTTTGCCATGCCAGTTCCCTCATCCATATAATAGAGATAAACAATCATATGTACCCAAGAGTCAGTATAAGTGAAGGCTATTAATAATTTGATCGCTATTACATGCATATCACACATTTTCAACTGTCTATGGTATTATTATATAAAACATATATTTGTTTCAAAATAAAACTGAGTCTGAAGTAGTTTATTGTCATTCTATATTTTCTCAATCAACCTTTGCCAAAAATGTATAATTATTGCCAAGTTAAGGCCTCATGATTTCTTTGGATGGACAACATAAATGATCACAGGCCTCCTTCATGCCATTGCCCCCATGACCCTGGGGTTTCTCCAAACATTTCTCTAGCTGAACAGAGTCTGAGGTTAGGGGCTGGTTGGGCCCAGACTCTCATCCCACCTCACTCCTCTGTCAATCATTCAAAAATATTCATTAGAACCTAATTATACTAGATCCAAGTTGAGAAACTACTTCTTAGCTGGGAAACTTGCAGCAACTTATTTCACCTGTGAAATGAACTTCAAACTTCCAGTTGGTTTTGAAAAGTAGATGAATAACATGTGTAAAATCATCTGGCACAATGCCTGGCACAAACAAGATGCTCAGTAAATGTTTTCTTCTAGTTCCTGACATGACAATTGAAAAAAAGCTATATAACTTGCCTCATCTCCTAAACATGAGAAATCATGTATGGTGTCATGGTAGTTATGAGAACTGACATGTATCCTGCCCTCCTCAAGCAGGGGCTGGGGATGCAATAAAAATTACATTCCACTAAGCAGATCTTAGCCAAGGGCTGCTGCTGTCTTTTGTAGGAAAAACATCTAGCATGCAGGCACTGGAAGAAGAGATCCTAGGCTGGAATTGCTCAATTACTCAGAATTTAATCAGGTTGCGTGTCAACATTTAGTTATGGATATGACTCCTATGGCCTTCCCTGGTGGCTCAGCTGGTAAAGAATCTGCCTACAATGCGGGAGACCTGGGTTCAGTTCCTGGGTTTTGAAGATCCCCTGGAGAAGGCCACCCATTCCAACATTCTGACCTGGAAATTTCCATGGATTTTATAGTTCATGGGTTCACAAAGAGTCAGACATGACTGAATGACTTTCACTTCCATGACTCCTAAAGGAACTCTGATCTACATCAATATCCTTTAGAGAAATGTTTGGCCTGAAGGCCATAGGGAGGAGGAGTGGGACTCTGAGTGCTGGGATGAAGGATAGGAGGATTGATGGAGGGAGATCAGGAACATCCATTAACCCCAGGCACAGAGCACTAATTTATAATCTCATCCTGTAGTTTGCATGACATTCAAGGGTATGCATAAATAACATGGCAGTAATGATGATAAATCCCCACCGAAGCAGGCATCAGGGTGGCATATGTTATAGCTTTCTAGAAGCTAGTTACCCAACCTGGTACAGGGGATACAAATTGGGCAAAGATCCTGCCCTCAAGGAGCCTGCAGTCTAGTCAGGAGACAGGTAAAAAAAACACAGCTATATAATATCCTAGGTTGATAAGCACCATGAAACAAAATGAATCAGGGTGAGGAGTCGGTGAGGGGTCAGTGGGTGACAGAGTAAGTGAGGCTGGTGGTAGAGGCGCCATTTTTGGAGAGAGTGGTCAAGGAAAGTGTCTATGAAGATATGGCTTTTGAACAGAACAGAGAATTTGGCAATGGAGCCAGCCCTGTGAAGATCTGGGGAAAGTATTACAGTCAGATGACCCAGCAAGTGCAAAGACTTCAAGGTATAAATGAGCTAATGATCAGGAATAGTGAGGAGAGCATAGCCTCTCCAAATTAATTTAATCAGAAAGCCTAGAAGTCAGTGCCAGGCATGAGAATTTTTTTAAAACAATCCTCAGGTGATCCCAATGTGAGACAAAATTTTTAGTCCCCAAAGGTAGCTGAGGCCCCCTTCACTGGAGAAAACACAAGATACTGGCCCCAGAGAGCTGAGGTACATATCAAAGGAATGATTTCAGTGAGCCTAAACTCTTGCATCTTCCCATACAAAGCACTACATTCCTTAACTTGGGATATCTAATTTCCCTTTAATTTACAATAGTCTTTTGATGTTCAGACTACTTGTCCTTTGTTGCAAACTCCTATATATCCCAGCTCCCTGCTCGCCTCCTCAGAGCAGTTCTCTCAGGGTAACTTGAAATGCTCCTAGGCTTGAAGTTCCTAAAAATTCCCTCCAAATAAAACATAACTCTCCAAAAAATCATTAAAGTTATACAAAAGGTAGGAATAATCTGACAAAACCATACAAGTCATCTGTGCAGATAATTGTAAAATAATATTGAGATAAATTGAAGAATATGGAAACAGATGGGGAGATGTTCCACATTCATGGAATGAAAGATTCTGCATTACAAATGTATTAATTAATTCTCCAAAACAATCTGTAGATTCAGAGCCAATTCTATTCAACAAAGGGTTGTGTGTGGGGAGGAGGTGTAGAACCTGACATGATTCTAAATGCATATGAAAATGCATAGGGCCAAGAATATGAATTGAAAAGAACAATATGGGAGCATTTTCTATAGTATATATCAAGACGTGTTATAAAACTACAGTTATTAAGACAGTGTTGCATGAACACATACAGAAATGAAGTGATCAGAATAGAAAGCCTAGAAATAGACCCACTTATATTTGGACAGTTGTTTTCTGTAAAAAGTGGCTCTATAGAGCACTGGAGAAAGGACAGCTTTTCCAATAAATGGTGTTGAATCAACGTGATATCTATTTGAAAAGAAAAAATTGGGCCTGTCTCTCATTTATGCACAGAAGTCAATTATTAGTGTGTCACAGAGTTAAATGTGAAGGCAAATAATAAAGCTTTTAGAAATTAATATTGGAGTGTATCTTCATAGACTGAGAATTCAAAATAATTAAAAATGGGATACAAAAAGCACTAAACAATCAAGGAAAAGATAAGTTGGAACATAGTAAACGACTGATTTTTATGAAAAGTGAAGTGAAAGTGTAAGTCACTCAGTCATGTCTGACTCTTTGCGACCCCATAGTATGTAGCCTACCAAGATCCTCTGTCCATGGAATTCTACAGGCAAGAATAGTGGAGTGGGTATCCATTCCCCTCTCCAGGGGATCTTCCTGACCCAGGGATTGAACCTGGGTCTCCTGCTTTGCAGGAAGATTCTTTACTGTCTGAGCCATATGAAAAGACCTCATTAAAAGTGAAGAGGCAAGCAATGTGTTCACCCTTACTGCTTCTACTCTATTATGCATATTGCAGACAGTGATCACTGAAACATAGAAATCAGATTATATCACTCCCTTGCTTATGTTGAAAAATATGCACAATGTGAGAACTGCAAGTTAAGTTTTATTTGGGGCAGAATGAGGACTGCACCTTAGGAGACAGTGTTTTGGGTCTCTGAGAAACTGCTCTGAGAAGGCAAGGGGAGAGCTAGGATATATAGGACTTTTGCAGCAAAGGGCAGGTAGTCTGAATGTCAAAAGATTATTGTTAATTAAAGAAAAGTGTAAGAGTCTAGGCTCACTGAAATCGTTCCTTTGATATGCACCTCGGCTCTCTGGGGCCGGTTTCTAATGCTTTCACACCCTGAGTTTCCTCAGGGCTCTCCATAGGGAGTGGCTGTACTCTGATGGCTGCTAGACGGCAGATATTCTATTCTTTCTTGAGTTTTCTCAGGCTCACCGGCTCACTTTGGAGAGCTATAATCCTTCATGACTGACATCCTTGTTTACTGATATGGAAAGAAATAGTCTGTTTCTTACTTAAAACCTTGCAAACTTCTTACCCTAGCTTATATACTTCATTCAGTACCATTATCTTTTGTCCATTATAAAGGACCTATGAGAATTTGTTTACTCTGTCTCTCTTCCACTTTTCACTTGACCCTTTTACTCTAATCCTTCAGAGCTCACCTTCAATGTCTTCACCCCAGAAAAGACTTCTTTGACCATCTTATTTAAGCAGATCTCCCCATTATCTCTTAGAATGCCCTGGCCTTTTCCTTCATACTTAGTATATATTTTCATTGTATATATCAGATATTTTACTTGTCCACTGCCTTTCTGTTTGTATTGGACTTATAAAGTATAGTGGGCTTCCCTGGTGGCTCAGCTGGTAAAGAATCCGCCTGCAATATGGGAGACCTGGGTTCGATCCCTGTGTTGGGAAAATCCCCTGGAGAAGGGAATGGCTACCCACTCCAGTATTCTGCCTGGAGAATTCCAGGGACTGTTTAGTCCATGGGATAACAAAGAGTCAGACACGACTGAGCAACTTTCACTTTCACAGTATATTTACAATGTTAATTTCTGCATATACCAAAGTGATTCAGATATATATACATATACACACACATATGCCTATGGGTGTGTGTATACATTCTTTTTCATATTCTTTTCCCTTATGGTTTATTACAGAATATTGAATATAGTTCCCTGTGCTATACAATAGGACATTGTTGGTTACACATTGTCTATATAATAGTTTGCATCTGTTAACCCCAAAACTCCCACTCCATCCCTCCCCCACTCCTCTCCTCCTTGGCAACCACAATTCTGTTCTCTACAACAAATGTTTTTGAAGGGACTACTTGATGTGGGTCAAGCCATTGAATGAGCAGATTTAGGATCGAAAAGAGAAGCCTGAGGTCATAGCAAGACTCTTACGTACATATATACTTTAAGGTCCCATAGAAATATGATTCAGGAGAACAGTTTTCTGTGTTTCAGCTGTGGCTTTCTTCGCAGTCAAGATAGAGATGGCAACATGTTCTGTAATGTCAACAAGTTTTTATTCCCCTAAATCTGCAAATGAGTCATCAGTTACTTCTGTCAGTTTTCTCAAGTATCATATAACAGCTGCAGTTTGGAAATTATATTGTTTACTGAGTCAACTGTTGTTTCCTGTGATTGTCTGAAAGTGGTGTGTAAACCATTTTGGCAGACAGTCTTCCAAGATATCTTACTAGTGGGCAAAAAAAAAAAAATTGTCAAAAGAAATTAAGACGATGGTGGTAAAAGACGGCTGCGAATTGTTTTAAGCTCTTCCCATTGAGATATGGAGTCCATGCCCCCTTTAAGTGTGGGTGGGCCTGTGACTTCTTTGACAATTAGAGAGTATGGAAGAAGTGACACTGTGTTCTAAGACCAGTTCATAAAAGGCCAGGTAGATTCTGCCTGAAAGTGAAAGCATTAGTTGCTCCGTCATGTTGGACTCTTTACAACCCCTATTGTAGACTCTGTCCACAGAATTCTCCAGACAAGAATAATGGAGTGGGTTGCCATTCCTTCTCCAGGGGATGTTCCCTCTTTTGAAATAGTTGCTTTCTTTGAAAGCTCCATCCCAGGATGTTCCTTCTCAGAAAACAGCTGTCATATGATGAGTTGCAGTTCACATGTAGGTGCTCTAGTCACCTGTCCCAGCTGCATCTACCCTTGAAGACATCATAGCCCAGGGGTTAGATGTGTGAATGAAGAACCTTCCAGGTAATTCCACTTTGTCATCAGCTATTCAAGTCTCCCTGGTCATATGAGTCTTCCCAGCTAAGGCCCTAGAAAATGTGGAACAATCCTCACTGTGTCCTGTCCAAGTCCTTGACCCACAGACTCCATGAGCATAAATAATGAATGGTTGTTGTTTCATAGGTTGGTTAAGGTAGTTTACTATGTAGTAGTAGTAATTGGAACAGAATGAGAGAATGAATATTTTGGCTGAAGCACTGAAAGGTGGCCACGTCTTAATATGGAAGGTTGAAAGATGTATAAATAAATGAATAGATTACATAAAGTTTCACAAGGCAGAGTGGGAAAAATGGCTTGCCAGCAAAAGCCTCATTTTCAAGGTTAAGTTATTGGATAATGCCCCTGGGTTATAAGACTATTAGTATTTGACCCATAGTTTGTACATGCGTGTGTGTCACTTTAGTCATGTCCAACTCTTGTGATCCCCATGGACCGTAACCCACCAGGCTACTCTGTCTATGGGATTCTCTAGGCAAGAATATTGGAAAGGATTGCCATGCCCTCCTCCAGGGGATCTTCCTGACCCTGGGATCGAACCCAAATCTCCTGCATCTCCTGCACTGGCAGGTGAAATCTTTACCACTGAGTCACCAGGGAAGTCCTTGACCCAGAGTTTAGGAAGAATCAAACACTTTATTATTTTAATTATCCAAAGGTCAGTGTTCACCCTCAGGCATCTGGAACACCGCCATAAATCTAAAAGTGAAAATAGCTATGTATACAGTCATCATCAACAACAAACCATATAAGATGAATTGATGGATGAGTAGAAGGATGGATGAATAGAAGGATAGATAGATGGGTGGATATAGCAAGTATAGTGATAAAGTAAGTATAGTAAAAGAGTAATTGTAGAATATACATACATGGGATACATTATATCTATTGCTGTGTAAACAAGTAACTCTAAAAGTTAATGTCTTAAAATAGCACACATTATTTCTAAGCTTATGTGAGCCAGGAATAAGGGCATGGCTTAGCTGGGGTCTTCTGGCACAGAGTCTGTCACCAAGTTCCAATCAGTACTGCAGGCATTTTAAAGCTTGACTGAGGGTGGATCAAGTTTATTCAAGAGGTTTCTGATGGGATTCAATTCCTCCCAGACTAATGGCCAGAGACTTCCCTTGGTTCCTTGTCACATGGGCTCCTTCCTAGGGTGGCTCACAACAAGGCAGGCAACTGGCTTTCCTCAGGGTGATGCAATGACTGAGCAAGAGAGAATGCTAGCAAGACAGAAGTCATGGTCTTATGTGATCTAATCTTGGGAATGATACCTAATCCCTTCAACCCTATTCTACAAATGATAAGTGAGTGATCAGGTCCAGCCTACTCTCAAATTAAGGGGAATGACTATACAAAGTTCTCAATACCAGAATGTAGGGATCACTGGAGAGGGGTTATCTTGGAAGGCTACCTGCTACAGGGGGTCTGCTATAAAGTGAACATTTACATTATAAAATATTTAAAAAATATAAAATCTGAGGAGCATTTACATTATGAAATGGTTGGGGGAAATTATTATACATCTCTCTACTTGTTCCATACTCTGTGGGAAGCCAGAGCAAACTTCAGGCTTTCATGTGATCAGTTATACAAAGTAAGGCACCAACTTAGCAGCATTGAGGCCTGTACACAAAGAGAAAAGCAACAGTTAATATATAAATTAAAGGAAGTGATAAACGTGTCTTTCTGACTTGCTTCACTCTGTAAGACAGTGTCTAAGTCTATCCATGGCATCGAAAATGGCACTGTTGAGAGACAGAGAGAGAAGGAAAAAGTTATCTAGGACTATGTACTGCTCAGGCAAGAAATTCCACTGAGTGCATTGCTGGGTGTAGGTAAATTAGAAGACAATAAAATAACAATAAACAATACCCAAAAAACACCATTGTAAACCCTTTACACAGATTAAGAGATCTAGCCCACATAACAAAACAATGAGGAAGGTGATATTAATATCCTCATTTACAGATGAGGAATTTGAGGCACAGAAGGGTTAAATAACTTTCCCAAGGTCATAATGTCACTCTGAAATCATCAAGATGAATTTATATTTATCCTTTTAAGAAGGCAAGGAAGCATGTACTATGCTTTAGAAACATTTCCGACAGAAAGAGATCAAATAAAAAGCATTCTTGAGCTGAATCCTATAAACTTGAGTTATCTGCAATGTTCCCTTCTATGGAACACCAGCATTCTACTGCTTCTGAAGAGGCATTCCTTGACCTCTGAAGATTCCCTGCTTCCTTCTTAAACCTTTGCCTTTCTGTTCCAGCATCCTTGCAGCCATGGCAACACACCAAGCTTGTGATCCTTACCTAGGGTTGCAAGATAAAATATAGAACTCAGGATAAATTGACATTTCAGATGAATAACAAATACTTTTTAAAGTGTAACAATGTCCCAAATCTTGCACAGGACACATATGAAAAAGTATTCATTGTTTATCTGAAAGTAGACTTTAACTAGACACCCCAAATCTTTATTTGCTCATCTATCATAGAACTTTCCTGTGGAAGCCGCTGAACCTCCCAAGCCCCTTCTCTTTGATTCCCTCCAGGACTTTCCACCTTCCAGCTGAAGGAAAGAGGGACTGGGGAGTTTAAGCTCCAGCTGCCAAAGGCTGGAAAGGGCTGAGGAGTTGCTCCCAGCATCCACAAATACCTTGGGGAGCACATTTTCCCATGAAAACAATTATTTTAATGGCGCCTTGCTCCCTAGTGCTATGGGCCCTATAGTCCAGCCATATTCTGGGTTAAATAGGCTTTTACCAACTGGCCTGTGAACCTTCTCATCATTTGTAACATTGTTTCCATGGGAAAAATGCTTCTCCAGTTCCAAGCAACTGACTTACAAACAAACTTTTGGAGCAAAATGGTAAATTGGGGAAGACCATCCACTCTCCTAGAGTCATTCAAAGGCCTGTAACTTCACTGCAAGATGTAAGCATCCTTTAGGACTACTTAGCATACCAAAGGGAGCCCACTGGGTTTGCCAAAAAAACTTTAATAAGCAAACAGACAAGATTGACAGATCTATAATAGACAGTCTGACTCCGCATTTGATTGGCTGCCCAGGCCAGTATTTACAAGGAATGATTTTTCCTTAATCAAGTGCAGGCCTTATCTGGACAGGCGGGACACTTATCCAACTAAGTGGGTGGTTATTGGGATAGCAGGTACTCTGTAGCTAATCGTATGTGGAGTACCCTTTCACAGGAACCAGCTCCAGAGGAAAGACAAGTTGATTTTTTTTCCCTCCATTGTCTGAGACTTTCAATGTTTCACTGGTTCATTCACCTTCATGAAAACAGAGCAATTATGCAGCTTTCATCTGCTTCTTTGAAAGACATATGGAAAATTCTGCTTTCAGGAATAAAATGTTAATTCCAAAAAAGTACTTCAAGTCATTCAGAGAGGCAGCCTCCCATATTGCTGAAAATACAGGCAGCTCCGGTGTATTTGCATAGCAAATGTGACAGGAAGGTTACTTCAGAGACGCAAACCAGAGGAATAAAATGTACAACGCCACCTCCTTTCTCATTAATTATTATTCCAAATGAAATGGAATGCCAGGAGCAGAGGGTGCCAGAAGTAGAAGACAGAAATGCATCATCACATATTTAAAACCCTTTACAGAGTATAATAATAATTAAGAAATTATGACACTACTGATCTTTTAGAAGTAGTGTGGCCACCTGTTCACACCTTTATTAAACACCAGTTTTCTTCTTCCTTAATGCTGCACGGCAAAGATGGTTAAAGGGAAGAATTCAAGAATGGAAGAGATATAATTTATATCTTATAGCAAAGTATATTAAAATGCATCATTTTAATTAAGACTTTCACTAGAAGAGAAAGTCATATTTTAGGTCTGGTTTATAGCAAAATATAATTTGACTTAAAAGAATAGCAATGTCTATTAGTAATTATTATTGTTGATGTTATTAATTTGCTCTAAAATGAGCTCTAAGAGATTATTTTTTCTCCTTGGAGTAGCAAGCAATCACTGTAAAAGTGTGTTTACTGGGTGATTCAGAGGGATGTATTCAGTCAGGGCTATCAGCAGGGGAAAGGAAGGTACTGAGTTTCTAAAGGGTGGAGGGGTGAACTAGCACTCTGTGCAGGAAAGCTTGATCCCTGCAACAGACTGGCTAAGTTCCTGCCCAGGTAACTAACTGGTGTGTTACCTGACCCTTATGGTTGCTGGGGAAACATTGTGCCTCATGATGCCTAAAACCCAGCCTCTGTGCACAGGTGCCAAATTGAATCTCAGAGACAGTTTTGGGTGAAGTAGAAAAGAATGGCTTTATTGCTTTGCCAGGCAAAAAGGGACACAGTTCAGTTCAGTTCAGTCGCTCAGTCGTGTCTGACTCTTTGGGACCCCATGAATCGCAGCACGCCAGGCCTCCCTGTCCATCACCAACTCCCGGAGTTCACTCAGATTCATGTCCATCGAGTCAGTGATACCATCCAGCCATCTCATCCTCTGTAGTCCCCTTCTTCTCCTGCCTCCACTCCCTCCCAGCATCAAAGTCTTCTCCAATGAGTCAACTCTTCACATGAGGTGGCCAAAGTACTGGAGTTTCAGCTTTAGCATCATTCCTTCCAAAGAAATCCCAGGGCTGATCTCCTTCAGAATGGACTGGTTGGATCTCCTTGCAGTCCAAGGGACTCTCAAGAGTCTTCTCCAACACCACAGTTCAAAAGCATCAACTATTCGGCGCTCAGCTTTCTTCACAGTCCAACTCTCACATCCATACATGACCATAGGAAAAACCATAGCCTTGACTAGACGGATCTTTGTTGGCAAAGTAATGTCTCTGCTTTTGAATATACTATCTAGGCTGGTCATAACTTTTCTTCCAAGGAGTAAGTGTCTTTTAACTTCATGGCTGCAGTCACCATCTGCAGTGATTTTGGAGCCCCCCAAAATAAAGTCTGACACTGTTTCCACTGTTTCCCCATATATTTCCCATGAAGTGATGGGACCGGATGCCATGATCTTCGTTTTCTGAATGTTGAGCTTTAGGTCAACTTTTTCCCTCTCCTCTTTCACTTTCATCAAGAGGCTTTTTAGTTCCTCTTCACTTTCTGCCATAAGGGTGGTGTCCTCTGCATATCTGAGGTTATTGATATTTCTCCCGGCAATCTTGATTCCAGCTTGTGTTTCTTCCAGTCCAGCATTTCTCATGATGTACTCTGCATATAAGTTAAATAAGCAGGGTGACAATATACAGCCTTGATGTACTCCTTTTCCTATTTGGAACCAGTCTGTTGTTCCATGTCCAGTTCTAACTGTTGCTTCCTGGCCTGCATACAGATTTCTCAAGAGGCAGGTCAGGTGGTCTGGTATTCCCATCTCTTTCAGAATTTTCCACAGTTTATTGTGATCCACATAGTCAAAGGCTTAAGGCTTTGGCATAGTCAATAAAGCAGAAATAGATGTTTTTCTGGAACTCTCTTGCTTTTTCCATGATCCAGCAGATGTTGGCAATTTGATCTCTGGTTCCTCTGCCTTTTCTGAAACCAGCTTGAACATCAGGAAGTTCACGGTTCATGTATTGCTGAAGCCTGGCTTGGAGAATTTTGAGCATTACTTTACTAGCGTGTGAGATGAGTGCAATTGTGCGGTAGTTTGAGCATTCTTTGGTATTGCCTTTCTTTGGGATTGGAATGAAAATGGACCTTTTCCAGTCCTGTGGCCACTGCTGAGTTTTCCAAATTTGCTGGCATATTGAGTGCAGCACTTTCACAGCATCATCTTTCAGGATTTGAAACAGCTCCACTGGAATCCCATCACTGTCACTAGCTTTGTTCATAGTGATGCTTTCTAAGGCCCACTTGACTTCACATTCCAAGATCTCTGGCTCTAGATTAGTGATCACATCATCATGATTATCTGGGTCATGAAGATCTTTTTGTACAGTTCTTCTGTGTATTCTTGCCATCTCTTCTTAATATCTTCTGCTTCTGTTAGGTCCATACCATTTCTGTCCTTTATCGAGCCCATCTTTGCATGAAATGTTCCTTTTGTATCTCTAATTTTCTTGAAGAGATCTCTAGTCTTTCCCATTCTGTTCTTTTCCTCTATTTCTTTGCATTGATCACTGAAGAAGGCTTTCTTATCTCTTCTTGCTATTCTTTGGAACTCTGCATTCAGATGCTTATATCTATCCTTTTCTCCTTTGCTTTTCGCTTCTCTTCTTTTCATAGCTATTTGTAAGGCCTCCCCAGACAGCCATTTTGCTTTTTTGCATTTCTTTTCCATGGGGATGGTCTTGATCCCTGTCTCCTGTACAATGTCATGAACCTCATTCCATAGTTCATCAGGCACTCTATCTATCAGATCTAGACCCTTAAATCTATTTCTCACTTCCACTGTATAATCATAAGGGATTTGATTTAGGTCATCCCTGAATGGTCTAGCGGTTTTCCCTACTTTCTTCAATTTACGTCTGAATTTGGTAATAAGGAGTTCATGATTTGAGCCACAGTCAGCTCCTGGTCTTGTTTTTGTTGACTGTATAGAGCTTCTCCATCTTTGGCTGCAAAGAATATAATCAATCTGATTTTGGTGTTGACCATCTGGTGAAGTCCATGTGTAGAGTCTTCTCTTGTGTTGTTGGAAGAGGGTGTTTGCTATGACCAGTGCATTTTCTTGGCAAAACTCTATTAGTCTTTGCCCTGCTTCATTCTGCATTCCAAGGCCAAATTTGCCTGTTACTCCAGGTGTTTCTTGAATTCCTACTTTTGCATTCCAGTCCCCTATAATGAAAAGGACATCTTTTTTGGGTGTTAGTTCTAAAAGGTCTTGTAGGTCTTCATAGAACCGTTCAACTTCAGCTTCTTTAGCATTACTGGTTGGGGCATAGACTTGGATTACTGTGATATTGAAGAGGGACACAGTGCCCCTCAAAACTGTGTGTCCCAACCTGATGGGGACATGATGAGGAGTTTTATTGAAATTTTCAAGGGTGGGGTTGCTGATAATGATCAGGGTCTGCACTCCTTTAATCTGGCCTCAATTGTTCTCCTGATGAGCTATCAAGGCTTTCTGGAATAGAATGTTGACATCTTCCATTTATCAGGGGTTTTAGTTCTATAAAGAGCACAAAAGATATCTTTAGGTGTTTCCCTTGAGGTGGAACCAGGACCCTGCCCAAGGTTGCATTATTGTTTCTTGACTGCTCCTCACTTGTCTCTGCATCCCCTCCCTTCCCTGATTAAGATAGTTCAGATCTGCCCTTTGGAACTCAGGGATGCTCATGGAGGCTGAAGGCTATTCCCTACAAACAAGAAAAGGGGGACACAGAAAGGCCTTTGTGCCCAGGAGTCCCACAGGGTCCTGCTCAGTTTCAGTGATAGCAACAAAATGCCTGGGAAGGAACTGAGAGCTGGGTAAGTTACTCCACCTCCTTCAGACTCAAATATTTTGATTTTTCTTTTTGCAGAATCTCTCCAAATTTTTATGGGGGTTCCCTGGTAGCTCAGCTTGTAGAGCATCTGCCTGCATTGCAGGAGAGCCTGGTTCGATTCCTAGGTTGGGAAGATCCACTGAAGAAAGGATAGGCTACCCACTCCAGTATTCTTGGGTTTCCCCTGTGGCTCAGCTGGTAAAGAATCTGCCTGCAATGCAGGAGACCTGGGTTCTATCCCTTGGACAAGGGAACATTCCCTTGGAGAAGGGAATGGCTAACCACTCCAGCATTCTGGCCTGGAGAATTCCATGGACTATACATCCATGGGGTTGCAAAGAGTCGGACACGACTGGGTGACTTTCGCTTTCACTTTTTTTTTTCTCCTCCAAATTTTATTGAAAACCTCCCAAAGGTCTTGGCTATTGTTATTTTAAAAATTATTAACTTGGAGACTGCTTGCTAACAAATAAAAGCAATTGAGATATATTATAGCAATAATGATCATACAGGGAATTCTCTGGTTTTTGAGTAATGAAGAATCGGCCTGCCACCACAGGGGACAAGGGTTTGATCCCTGGTCTTGGAAGATCCTACATGCCACAGGGCAATTAAGCCTGTGTGTCACTGTTGTAGCCACGCATTCCAGGAAACAAACTCACTCAGAAGGACAATGCAGATAGTGGAGTGCAATTTGTTACACCGCCGGACCCAAGGCAGAGTCTCCTCTTAGCCAAGGATCCCGACCAGTTTTTGTGAAAACCTTATATACCCTAAGTGTACTTGCTCAAACCCACCTCCCCAAATTCCTTGAAACTAGTCTGGACAAGGTAAAAGAGAGATAGGATTAAAGTTAACCCATGATTCATGTGTGTGACTAGATAAACAGTAGATATTTATCAATAGGCCTGTAGTCATATCCTAATAAACATAATGGAATTTACCACTTTGTTCTGTTACAGAGATAATTAGCATATTCTTTTAGGCAACGGAGAGTCCAAGTACAAGTCCTGAGTCTCTTTTATCCGGGGGTTTCCCATTGGTATGCCATTTCTATAGACACTGGGCACAAAGTTCAGAGTCCATTGGGAGGGTGACCATGCGTGTAGCCTAATGTTCGCAGCTTGGCCTAAGATGGAGTCCAGCTCTGTCTGTTTCC
The DNA here is from genome assembly GCF_014754425.2 of Oryx dammah. Classification (NCBI taxonomy): domain Eukaryota; kingdom Metazoa; phylum Chordata; class Mammalia; order Artiodactyla; family Bovidae; genus Oryx; species Oryx dammah. The sequence continues at coordinate 52,504,380 of NW_024070207.1, forward strand.
TCCTTCATCACGACTACTGTGCCTGTGCTCTAGAGCCCAGGGGATGCAACTAATGAAGCCCACTGGCCCTAGAGCTCATGCTCTGCAACAAGAGAAGCCACCGTAATGACAAGCCCACACACCAAAACTAGAGAGTAGCTTCCGCTCTCTGAAACTAGAAAAAAGCCCTTGCAGCAACAAAGACCCAGGACAGCCAAAAATAAATAAATAAATTTATTTATTTAAAAAATCATCATACAAGCATTAACATGCTTTATAGGTTGAATCGCAAACTTGATCTTAAAGTCAAATTGACTTTGGGGGTGCATAGTTAGGTGAAATGGACAAGAGTTTGAGCAAGCTCTGGGAGCTGGTGACAGACATGGAAGCTTGGCATGCTGCAGTACATGGGATCCCAAAGACTGGGACATGACTGAACAACTGAACTGAGTTATGTGAATCTTAACGCACATATGAAAGTTAAAGTGTTAGTCACTCAGTCGTGTCCGACTCTTTGCAGCCTGATGGACTGGGGCCCACCAGGCTCTTTTGTCCATGGGATTCTCCAGGCAAGAATACAGGAGTGGGTTGCCATTTCCTTCTCCAGGGGACCTTCCCAACCCAGGGATTGAACCCGGGTCTCCTGCATCGTAGGCAGACTCTACCAACTGAGCCACCAGGGAAGACCTTAACACACATAAAAATTCATGTAACTACCACCACAATCAGGACACAGAACAATTCTACCACTCCATAAAGCTCCTCTCACCCCTGCTATCCCTTTATAATGACACTTCCCTGACACTATACCCTGGCAACCATTGATCTGTTCTCTACTACTACAGTTTTATCTTTTCAAGACTGTCATATAAATGGAATCACACAACATACAACCTTTTTGAAACTGGCTTCTGTCACTTGGCATGCCTTTGCCATTCATCCAACTTGTGTCTATCAATGGATCTTCCCTTTTTATGGCTTTGTGATATTCCATTGTGTATGTGCACTACAATTTCTTTCAATTACCCACTGAAGGACTAGTTTATGTTTCAAGTTGACTACCCAAGTGATTATAAATAGAATCAAACATTCATGTGCAGGTCATGTGTGATGTGTGAACAGAACTTTTTTGGGTTTTTTTGTTTGGTTGGGTTTTAAAAATTTATTTATTTTTAATTGAAGAATAATTGCTTTACAATATTGCATTGGTTTCTGCCATACATCAACATGAATCAGCCATAGGCATACATATGTCACCTTCTTCTTGCACCTCCCTCCCACCTCCCACTCCTCTAAGTTGTCACAGAGCCCTGGTTTGAGTTCCCTGAATCATACAGCGAATTCCTACTGGATATCTATTTTACATATGGTAGTGTATATATTTCTATGCTACTCTCTCCATTTGTCCCACCCTCTCCATTCTCCTGTGTCCACAAGTCTGTTCTCTAGGTCTGCATCTCCAGTGCTGCCCTGCAAATAAGTTCATCAGTACCATCTTTCTAGATTCCACATATATGTGTTAATATACGACATTTGTTTTTCTCCTTCTGACTTACTTCACTCGGTATAACAGGCTCTGTATTCATCCACCTCATTAGAACTGACTCAAATGTGATCGTTTTATGGCTGAGTAATATTCCATTGCATATATGTACCACAGCTTCTTTATTCATTCAACTATTCATGGACATTTAGGTTGCTTCCATGTCCTAGCTATTGTAAATAGTGCTGCAATGAACACTGGGGTACATGTTTTTTTTTTTTTTTTCAATTTTGGTTTCCTCAGGGTTTATGCCCAGTAGTGGAATTGTTGGATCATATGGTAGTTTTATTCCTAGTTTTTTAAGTGAGCTCCATACTGTCTTCCATAGTGACTATTAAATCTATCAGTTTACATTCCCACCAACAGTGCAAGAGGGTTCTCTTTTCTCCACACTCTCTCCATCATTTATTTGTAGATTTTTTGATGATAGCCATTCTGACCGGTGTGAGGTGCTGTGTAAACATAACTTTTCACTTCTCTAGGGAAAGGTGATTGCTGAATCATACGGAAAGTATATGTTTACCTATATAGAAATTGCCTGTTTTTCAGTGTTGACTCTACAACTTTGCATTTCCATCAGCAATACATAAGAGTTCCAGTGTTTCTGCATTCTTGCCAGTACTTCATATTGTTAAATTTTTTTTATTTTAGTCATTTAATAGGTTTGTAAACATTATTGTTTATATTTTACTAATGCCTGATGATGTTGATAATCTTTTCATGTTCTTATTTTCTATCTATATATCTTCACTAGTGATGTTTCTGTTGAAGTATTTTGCCCATTTTTTCCCCAATTAGGTTGTTTCCCTAATGCTGAGTTTTGAGAATTCAATATGTATTCTGCATACAAACCCTTAGTCAGATATGTGGTTTAAAAATATTTTCTCCCAGTCTGTGATTGCCTTTTTATTATCTTGACAGGGACTTTGGCAAAGCAACAATGTTTAATTTTGATGAAGTCTGACTTATCATTTTTTTTCTTTTTTGGATTGTGTTTTTGGTGTTGTGACGAAGAATTTTTTGCCTAAATTCAGTCCAATTTTTCTTTTTTTCAAAGCTTTTGCCATTTTAGGTTTTACATTTATATCTATGATACATTCCAGTTAATTTTTATATAAAGTAAAAAAATTAGGTGAAAGTTTATTGTTTTGCCTATGTATGTCCAATTGCTCCAGCACCATTTGTTGAAAAGGCTATTCTTCCTCCACTTAATTATTTTTGCACTGTTGTGAAAAGTAAATTGGCAACATAATCTCTTGCCTAGACCAGAGATCAGCAAACTATGGCCATGGACCAAATTTGGCCCCCCATCTATTTCTGTATCTACAGTTTTAGTGGAATGACTATACAGATAGTCACTTGTTTATGAATTGTTTAGATATTGCTGAAGACTGCTCTCAGGCTGCTGCTGCTGCTAAGTCGCCTCAGTCATGTCTGACTCTGTGCGACCCCATAGATGGCAGCCCACCAGGCTCTGCTGTCCCTGGGATTCTCCAGGCAAGAACACTGGAGTGGGTTGCCATTTCCTTCTCCAATACATGAAAAGTGAAAGTGAAGTCGCTCAGTCGTGTCCAATTCTTAGCGACCCCATGGACTGCAGCCCACCAGGCTCCTCTGTCCATGGGATTTTCCATGCAAGCTACACGAGCAGAATTACACAGTTGTGACAGAAACCATATGGCTTACAAAGCCAAAACTCTTTTCTGTTGGGCCATTTATGAAAAAGTTGGTTAATCCCTGGTCTAGGCCACTGTGGCAGCCCCTGCAGTGCAAGGAGCAGAACTGTCAGACTATGACCTTAATAGTTTATTCTCAGTTGCCCAAAGAATGAACTACCTGGGGATGAGGGCTCCCTCTTCTCCTGGAAGGGAAGGGACTGTACCCAAACTAGGTTTCCATGAGACTGGTATCTTCTTTACTCCTGCAGTGGAGATTGTAATATTCCTTGGGCAGCTAGCAGTCCCAGAAAACTCTTGTAAACCATTGGCATCCCAATTCCAGTTTGCCTGTTGCTCAGTGTCTTGTACAGCACCCCCTCCATGGACAACACTACTCCTTCATGTCTGCTCTATAAAAGGGGGACTGGCAGGGGATATGTTCTCCTTGCTGAAACTGAGTAGTGCTCTGGGTCACTGCTCCATGGAATGACAGGAGACTATTTACTTTACAAAACCCTAAAATAGCTGCTCCATGTATTATGTCTCAATTTTATAGCTACAGTCAATAGGAGAGACAGAGTGGAGTGTGGTGACTCCATCTTACCTGAAACCAAGACTCTCAGCCTCAATTCAGCCACTGGAGAACTGAAACTACCTACAGGCATACAGTTTAACTGGATTAAGAACATGATTTACTTTCCATGAAATTCTTATCCAAGAAGATGAAATTAAATATAGCTTTTTGAAAGTTTCAAGGGTTGAAAATTCATTTATTTGAACAAAGGAATACTCAAGTAATCCTCACTGGAGTAATATTTCCCTTCTCAAAAAGATAGGTCTTTCAATAGACTTATATGATTGTTATTCTTCAAGGCTTGCTTCAAAACTCTCACCTCACTGTGTCCACCAGTTCCAAACTGTGGACATATTAATATGTCCAAACTGTGATATATTAATATATCACAAACTATGTCCAACCTTAATCACGCTTCTGCATTGCATAACCTACCTTAAATCAGACTTTGCTTGATCAGCAGATTATTATGATGGTGGGTTCTTTTTTGAGGTTACTGGTTGACAGATGCTACCCTAAAACAGTCTCAAGGAACCAAAGTAGCAATGAAAGACCCTTACCATTACTTTCTGCTTTCACAAAAATAAAGCAGTTAAGACAGACCACTAAATAAAGATCTCAACAGGAATTTATACATCACAAATGAGAGACATGAGACTGGGCAATTCATTTATACACACCAACATTTACTAACTGGAAATTCCATGGATCTCAGTCTCCCAGCATTTCCAATGAAAGGTTTCTACATTTGTGCTGCTGTGTTATACGTGATATGGAGGAGGTAATTGTATTTTTATGTCTGGTTCTCCATTCAAGAACTTTCATTTATTAAAGTCATGTGGTTTACTTCCACATTTTGGGTCTTGCCAAGCTCCCAACACCCACATCAAGGCACATGTTAATTTCTGTTCCCTTCGTCATCAAACCAATGCTTTGTTGCAAACCAAGCCATAATTATTATATGCTTGCCTTGCAAATGCCACACACTAGTATTTTAATATAGGCATGTGTGTAATTAAATAAATATGTCTAGGGTAAAGGAAGAAGAATAGCTCATTCACACCTTACTCCAGTTTATTTACAGGTAACTGTGCTTGTCTATTCTTGTTTTGCCTAATTCTTCAAAGGTTCATTTCTCCCCTTTTTGCTTTTTCTTTTCAAGAGGACTAACACTTCAGAAAATTATCATGTAAATATCATGTTAGGCATGGTGTTATCAAGATGTGAGGGACTGTGGTTCATTTTGATATCTTTGCCTTTAAATTTTTGCTTCACATTTTAGAGCTGTTTTCTATAGTTCTAACTCTCCCGTTTCATTCCCTACCCCAAAGGCTCCATTCTCCCCACATTCCCCACCTCTATCGGGAATGACTCACATCTACTCACACGGATTTATGGGTAAGTATACAGAGATAAAGCTTGGTACAGTACAATTTTGCTTGAAGGGAACTCACAGTGGGAAGAGGATTTGTATAATTCCATTTGGGGGGGGTGGTGAGGAGGAAGGGACTTTATTTCTGTTCTCTGGGCTTCTTATCAAGCAAATTCACAGGGCTCTTCTGTATAATATTCTCATTCCCCTGTTTACAAATCACTTCCACATGCATTTGATCCTCACAAGGACTGCTTGAGATGGAACACCATTGCTCTTTCTGAACCAGCTAGAAAACTGTGGCTCACCCAAGAAACAGGGTGCCATGGGCCATGTGCTAAACCAGGCAGTTTGCTCATGATCGCTTCTGAATTTATCCATCATTTATCCGCTAGATATCTTCTGCACTTTTAGAATGTGCTAGTTTCTATGCCAGGTGAGAGGCCCAGCTCCTGCACTGCACTGAGATCCTGAAGCAGACAGATGCCATCTTTTCCTCTATAATTTAGGCAACAAGATTTTTTGGCTTAACTGACTTGTTATTTCTAGATCAAGCCCAGTTATATTTCAACTCAGCCCAAGGTGAATTGGAAATTAACGAAAAGAGGCAGAAATAGCCAACTGGGGCTCAGCATTCAGCCTTTAACTAACTGCAAGTCTGAGCTTAGACATCACCATTGGCCTCAGTTTCTCCATTTTTAAAAGGAAATGTTATACTAAGGATATTGATAACTAAGAATCTGTCTTTAAAGATTCATGTTAATTGGCTCTTAGGATCTATTCAAAGATACACTGGGTCGTTGACTCCCAGTGAGGACTAGGGGCTACATTCCCCCAAGGTGGGGGCATGTCAGATTCTGGAGTTGTGGAATTTGAAAAGACACTCTAAATATTATGGCATGATGGCATCACTGACTCAATGGACACGAGTTTGAACAAACTCTCGGAGACAGTGAAGGACAGGGAAGCCCAGCGTGCTGCAATCCATGGGAGATACAAAGAGTCGGACACGACTGAGCAGTTGAACAACAACAACTTTAAATATTATAATTGAACATTTAAAAGGTGGGGAGTGGGGAACCTATGGGCTTTCTATTGCAAACTGCAGAATGCAAAGTTACTGGAGCCTTCTGGACTCATGAGAACATATACACAATTTTAGAGGTAAGGTAGGGGTGGGAGGAGCAGCAGACTATGTGTTGACCTAAAGGGTCTTGGGTTTTATTCATAAAAAGTGGAGGATGCTCTGCTTGGCTGCAGACCTCTTGGCTACTCCTTCACCCCTCGGAGCCTCTGGTGGACTGTGTGCTGGAGATGACTCCCTCCTCCTTTCTTGAGGTCCCTGCCTGTCACATGGGGGTTAGAGGAAGGATTTCTCCTGCAGCCCTCCCCCTGCCACAGCATTCCCTCCCCACTGAATTCCTGATTGAATTCCTGCCTGCTGCCTGCCAAGTGTCTGATGACTTAATGACCATTTACCTTGTTTTGCTGTCTTCCTTTATAGACAATTTAATTTCGGTTTTGATCTCCATATTGTGCTTTTTCCTGTTTGGTCTCCCAACTTGTTGATTTCAGTGCGTATGCCCTTGCCGCCCAATCCACTCTTTATTTCCTCTCTCATTGCATTTCACCCATTTGTTTACACTGGCACTCACTCTTACTATTTTTCATCTCTGCTTGGCCAATGATCACTTTGGTTTACACCCCCTCGCCCATCCTCATGAGCAGCTTTTGTCTAGCTAGCATTCATCCATCCATAGCTTTCTGTCATATTCACCAGACCTGAAGCATCAATTTTCCCCCCTTTTGCCTGAGAAAATAGTTACTAGCTAAATGATTGTGCTTTTTAAGCTTCCTATATGAGAAGCCCACAAATGATCATTGATCAAGGATTTTCATTAAGGGCATCATTAAGCAAACACTATTCTGTAACACACCAGAAATGTGTCTTTCCCAGAAGAAAGGAGCGGGGGAGAAGAGCAGGGCAATTCTGGTGTTAAGTTCTTCATCCAAATGCAGCATGAAGAGCAGCCCTTCATCTCGATGGGGTTCTCTCTGGTCTCCACACGAGCACATCACTGACAGTGACATAAATCAATTTTTTACGGATTAACATGGGCTTCTGTGCAGAAGACAGGCAGGGTTCCTGGTGACTTGCATCTGAAGAATGCTCCCGATTTCTTTTCTTGCCCCCTTTAACATGAAATAAATGCCAAAGTTTGGAGTTGAAAGTCTCCTGAATGCTGCCCAAGGTCTGTTGAACAGAGCCCCTCACCACACACTGCTGAAATATCCTTGGTCCCGGAAATGCCCCTCAGCCACCTTCCAAACCTCGGTGGCACGCCTTTGAAAAGCCATTGTTTCTATTTCAACAACACAACATGCCCACTGACTCCTCATTTACCCATATGAAGCCCAGCAAAAAGAGGATGTTGGAAGGAGGAAAGCACCTGGGAGAAGCCACCCAACAACAACTTCAAACTGTCATCACTTGGGCTGGGAGTGGGGAAAAAATCAAGGAGACCCAGGGGAGCCAATAGCATGGGTTTCTTATTCCTGAAACTCCAGCAGGCTTCACTCTGCCCAGACCAACTTTTGAAATGGAAAGGAGAAAAAAGAAAAAGGGGATGATTAACAAAGAATAAAAGCCATACTTAGATGATGCTTTTATTTCCCAGGTCCACCTCTCCTGCCTCGTTAATCTAAAATACCTTTGGAGTGGATGAAAGTACTTGGCATCCGAAGCAGGTAGTAATGGTCCATCAAGAGATGTCATGTCAGTTTCCTAATGCTTTCTCAAAGGTTTATTGAAGAATCCAGTCATCTTGCTACTCTCGCTGGTTTTAAACAGCTACATGAAGACAAATGAAATGCCCCTTTCCCTCATGCATTTTCTCCCAACCATTTCTGACAATATCTTTCATGTATAAATCATATGTCTCTGATAGCATTTGGCTGAGTCTATCATATTAACAGTGGGACTGAGACAAGGCCAGAGGTCTGAGGAAATGTGTTTCATCCGTTTAAAGATGCAGAAGTGTCTTTACAGAGTATTAACCTCCAGAGAGCACCGGGCTGTGTAGCAGCAAGCTACAGTATCACTCATGCTGGAACCTGTGATTTGCAGATTGAAGAAGGAAATGGCAACCCACTCAGTATCCTTGCCTGGAAAATCCCATGGACAGAGGAGTCTGACAGGCTACAGGCCATGAGATCGCAAACAGTTGGACACGACTGAGTGACTAACACACAAATATATTATTGGGAGCTATTTCGATAGATGGAGTTGTGACTATGTTATTAACAACCATAAAATGGAGAAGCTCTGCTCACAGAGGTTTTATTCAACCCAAACTAAAGTGATCTTTTACCTCTTTGTCCCCGTGTAGTAGTAGAAGCAGTTTCACCAGCGTGCCCAGACTGGGAGGCTCAGTTCTCCAGACACTAGCAGTGGGTCTAAAGTCTCTTGTGTACTAAAGACCATCGCATCATCACCCTGCTTGTTCCTCTGGCCCCAGGCATTGAGCCATCTTTGGCTCCTTCCTGTTCTTTGTTCTCTGCATCTCATCTTGTTTCTAAGCTGTATAGATGTTACTGGCTGCTCCATCTTCTGTGGCTGTTGCGTTCAGCATCACCCCCTGGTGGGATACTGTAGTGATCTCCCTGAGTGTCCCTGTACCCCTCTGTTCTACCCAATGGTTGAATCTGTGCTGCCACCCACCACACAATGGCTGAGTGCCTCTCCTGAAACACAGCCCTACTCACAGGCCTCCTTACTCACCACTTCCATGGCAAAACCTTCAAAAGTTTCAATTAGTTTGCAATTAAAAAAAAAAAAAGCCTTAGTGCCTTGTCCTGGCATTCAGAATCATCCTCCACGGGAGTCCAGACAGCTCAAAAACACCACCTTTCTGTATCAATATTTTGATGTTACCATCCCCCTCTTCATGTAGTATCTCTTCCATCCAAACTAAGCTACTTGCTGTTCCCCATACACATCACAGGATTTCCAAGTCTTAACTTGTTGCTTAAGCTCATCCTTCCCTTTTTCACATCCAGCCCCCAACCCACTGCTGCATATTCACATCTCTTCCATCCTTCAAGACTCCATTCAAAGGTTGGTTTCCCCAGGAAGTCTTCTGTATTCCACAGCCAGAGGTGGTTGCTCCCTCTTCTGACCCTCCCCCCGGAATACTTGCTCTTTGCCTCTGTTGTGTGCTGTCACTGTTTAGCTTGTATTCACCTAATTCCTCCTTCACATACAACAACATTATTTTATTTTAAAACACTGTCATATATCATATGATCTTCTTAAAAACCCTGTGAGATAGGTAGGCTTTGCTATCCCTATTTTACAGATAAAGAAATTGAGGCTTAAAATGATAAAAGGGCTTATCCAAGGTTCCACAGTGTGTGGCAGAGTCAGGAGCTAAATCCTCCAATCCTAAATCTTTATAATTCCTGCTTGTCAATATGTAAAACAAATGTGGTCAAAGTTTCTTTTTGACAAGAGAGACAGATTCCTTTCTTTTCCTTTTAATTTTTTTTTTAAGTTGAAGTATATGGTTAGATAGCTTCACTGAGTCAATGGACATGAGTCTGAGCAAATTCTGGGAGACAATGAAGGATTGGGAAGCTTGGCATGCTGCAGTCCATGGGGTCACAAAGAGTCAGACACGACTGAGCAACTGAACAGCAACAATAGTTGATTTACAGTGTTGTGTTAATTTCTACCATACAACAAAGTGATTTAGTTATATATTAGCTATATATATATATATATGTATGTACATTCTTTTTCCTATTCTTTTCCATGATGGTTTATCACAGGATATTAAATACAGTTCCCTGTGTTTTACAGTAGGACCTTGTTGTTTATCCAGTCTGTGTATACTAGTTTGTATCTGTTAACCCCAAACTCCCAAACCATCCTCTCTCATTCCCTCCCCCTTGGCAACTACAAGTTGGTTCTCTATGTCTGAGTCTGTTTCTGTTTTGTAGATAAGTTCACTTGTGTCATATTTTACATTCCATATATAAGTGATATCACATGATATTTGTCTTTCTGACTCACTTCACCTAGTATAATAATCTCTAGGTCTATCCATGTTGTTTCAAATGACATTACATCATTCTTTTTTTTTATGGCTGAGTAATATCCCATTGTGCATATGTGTGTGTGTGCATGCATGCTAAGTCCCTTTAGTCATGTCTGACTCTTTGAGACCCTATGGACTATAGCCTGCCAGGCTCCTCTGTCCATGGGATTCTCCAGGCAAGGATACTAGCGTGGGTTGCCATGCCCTCCTCCAGGGGATCTCAATCCAGATATCAAACCCACATCTCCTGTATTTCCTGCATTGCAGGCAGATTCTTTACTGCTGAGCCACCCGGAAAGTCCATGTATGTATGCATGCATATATATATACCATCTTCTATATCCATTCATCTTTTGATGGACATTTAGGTTGTCTCCATGTCTTGGCAACTGTCAATAGTGCTGCTGTGAACATAGGATATATGCCAAGGAGTGAATTGCTGGATCATAGGGAAACTCTATTTTTACTTCTTTGAGTAACCGCCATACTGTTCTCCATAGTGGCTATATTAACTTACTTTCCCACAAGCCATGTAGGAGGGTTCCCTTTTCTCCACATGCTCTTCAGCATGTTATTTTTAGACTTTTTAAAGATGACCATTCTGACTGGTGTGAGATGGTACCTCACTGTAGTTTTTTATTTGCATTAAGAGAGACAAATTTTAATTTGAATGATAATTAGTTATTTGACTCAATTCATCTACCTATACCCCCCCTCTAAGTGATTTGGGTATATAATACCATAGGCTAAGTTTTAAACTATGTTCTGCCACCTTCAACTTACAGGATCTTGGTGAACTACTTTCTTGCTCTGGTTTTCATTTCCATGATCTGTGAAATGGACATAAATGTGCTTACTTAGCCAGGACGAAGAGGAAATATATTTGCTAAGCAAATATTGTGGCTCAGATGGTAAAGAATCTGCCTGCAATGCAGGAGACCTGGGTTCAATCCCTGAGTCAGGAAGACCCACTGGAGAAGGGAATGGCAACCCATTCCAGTATTCTTGCCTAGAGAATTCCATGGACTGAGGAGACTGGCAGGCTACAGTCCACAGGGTCACAGAGTCAGACATGACTGAGTGACTAACACTGCGTGTGTGCACTCAATTGCTCAGTCAAGTCCGACTTGTTACAACCTTGTGGACTCTAGCCCACCAGGCTCGTCTGTCCATGGAATTTTCCAGGCAAGAATACTAGAGTGGGTTGCCATTTCCTTGTCCAGGAGATCTTCCCAACCCAGGGATTGAATTCAGGTCTCCTGCATTACATGCAGATTCTTTACCAGTGAGCTACCTGGGAAGCTCAAGCACATATGTGATATTCAACAAACATCAGAGGATCAGTTACCACCACCCTTTTGCTTATGTGCCCTGGGAGTTCCGTGGGGCCAAAGGAATTCATTGCACTGCTCCATACCCTTTGGGAAATGAGGAGTGAGGAAAGAAACACTCTTACCCTTACATAAACTTTTATCTGACTTTGGTCCTGGGGTAAATCAATGCAGTAAGTTGTTTTCTGACCTTTTCTAAGTGAGATGTGCTTTGAAGTATTGAAAAGAGCCAATTTTCTTTTTTAGAAGCCACTTCATACAAATGATAAGACTTTGCTCATAGGTCTGACCAGAGCACAACCAGGGCGTGGAGTCAATCATTTGGATTTGATGCAAAAGACCAGTTTTTGATAGGGCCACATTGTTTAGTTCAGTGCAGTTCAGTTCAGTTGCTCAGTCATGTCCGACTCTGTGACCCCATGAATCACAGCACGCCAGGCCTCCCTGTCCATCACCAACTCCCGGAGTTTACTCAGACTCACGTCCATCGAGTCCGTGATGCCATCCAGCCATCTCATCCTCGGTCGTCCCCTTCTCCTGCCCCCAATCTCTCCCAGCATCAGAGTCTTTTCCTATGAGTCAACTCTTCGCATGAGGTGGCCAAACTACTGGAGTTTCAGCTTCAGCATCATTCCCTCCAAAGAAATCCCAGGGGTGATCTCCTTCAGAATGGACTGGTTGGATCTCCTTGCAGTCCAAGGGACTCTCAAGAGTCTTCTCCAACACCACAGTTCAAAAGCATCAATTCTTCGGCGCTCAGCTTTCTTCACAGTCCAACTCTCACATCCATACATGACTACTGGAAAAACCATAGCCTGGACCAGGCGGACCTTTGTTGGCAAAGTAACGTCTCTGCTTTTCAATATGCTATCTAGGTTGGTCATAACTTTTCTTCCAAGGAGTAAGCGTCTTTTAATTTCATGGCTGCAGTCACCATCTGCAGTGATTTGGGAGCCCAAAAAAATAAATTCTGACACTGTTTCCACTGTTTCCCCATCTATTTCCCATGAAGTGATGGGACCAGATGGCCATGATCTTCGTTTTCTGAATGTTGAGCTTTAAGCCAACTTTTTCACTCTCCTCTTTCACTTTCATCAAGAGGCTTTTTAGTTCCTCTTCACTTTCTGCCATAAGGGTGGTGTCATCTGCATATCTGAGATTATTGATATTTCTCCCAGCAATTTTGATTCCAGCTTGTGCTTCTTCCAGCCCAGCATTTCTCATGATGTACTCTGCATATAAGTTAAATAAGCAGGGTGACAATATACAGCCTTGACGTACTCCTTTTCCTATTTGGAACCAGTCTGTTGTTCCATGTCCAGTTCTAACTGTTGCTTCCTGACCCGCATATAGGTTTCTCAAGAGGCAGGTCAGGTGGTCTGGTATTCCCATCTCTTTCAGAATTTTCCACAGTTTCTTGTGATCCACACAGTCAAAGGCTTTGGCATAGTCATTAAAGCAGAAATAGATGTTTTTCTGGAACTCTCTTGCTTTTTCGATGATCCAGCGGGTGTTGGCAATTTGATTTCTGGCCACATTGTAGGGACAGCTTAATTTATTTCAATAATTTAAAGCACACAATACTCAACAGAAGTTCCAGGTTGATCTACGTGTGGGCCACTTGGCCATGTAGCATCCAGTTTCTTGCTACTTTGTCATAGAACCTTTCTTCTGGCCAGTTAGCAGAAATCTGAATGATTGATTCAAAGTGGGAATAAAAGAGACAGAGATCAGAGGAAAATAGAGTAGGATTTTTTAAAAGTACAGTATACATACAAAGGGGCTTCCTTGGTGGCTCAGTGGTAAATAACTCACCTGCCAATGCAGGAGATGAAGGTTCCTGGGTCGGGAAGCTCCCCTGGAGAAGGAAATGGCAACCCACTCCAGTATTCTTGCCTGGAAAATCCCACAAACAGAGTAGCCTGGGGTTGCAAAGAGTCAGACAAACTGAGCAATTAAACAAAAATGACATACATACAAAATTATAAGAACTGATGGATTTTCAAAGTGAACTCCATCCAGGTCAAGAAATAGAAGACTACCTGGATCCCCAAGGTCTTCCTCATGGATCCCCAAGGTCTTCCTCATGTCCCCTTCTAACCCTACTCTCTACTCTAGGGAGAATTAATTTTGCAAAAAGCCAGATCAGGAAGGGGTGAAACATCTAAAAGGCCATCAGTATAGAAGGTGAGACACAGAGCAATGAGTAGGCCATGAGCATATGGTTCTTAACTCTCAGGCTGGTCTGTCTCTAGTCACATAGTTCAATGGCAGCCTAGGATAGTGCAGTGAGACCTGCACTTGCTGGCAGTGTGAATGCAGACAAGTTACTTCTCTCTTCTCATTTCTCCCCATTGTGAAGAGGAAAAAGAAGAATGCCTACCTTGAAGGCTGTTGAAACAAGTAAAATCAGGCATTTCTATTTTACTGTATAAGCTTAGTAGGTGCTCAAGGAATAGGAACTGTTGATTTGTCATTATTTTATTGCTGAGTAACATGATGCAGCAGTACGCCAAACCCAAGACTTGTGTGCTGCTGGAAGGACAGCCTATGGTTACTTTCATCTACACAAAAAGCATGTTATTTGAGCACCCTATTTCTTTATTGTTTATTTAAACCCTATCAAGTGTCTTGAGTGGAGAGTGCTGAGTGCAGTGTGGAAGTTGATGCTGCAGTCTAACAACTGGCTTGTGTATTTTATTTAGCAAGCAATTATCCTTATTAATTGCCAAGAAAAAAATTTTCATTCCATTTCACAAACATTGTTATTTGAGGACTGTGTCTTTGGGGTGACACCAGTAAAAAGCATCAGTGACCCTTCTATACACTTGGGCTTGTTTGACATCTTGGAGATTACCTCCCTTTTTTTCAACAGGCCTCAGCCTTACCCCTGAGAGTCCCCTTCACTAGAGCTTTAATTGACACCCCAGTTTTAATCTATGTCAGTGGTAGGGGCTGCAAGAGGTGAAGCCTTGTGGCTGCTCTTGCCAACAGATATGAGGCTGGTTCCTACACACATTCCTGACGGCCAGGCTACAGATGCCCAAGGGTTAATTCCTCCTGCTTCATCAAATAACCAACGCGTTTCTAGGCAATCAAGGCCCAATCTCAGGTCTGCCACTAGCAATTAGTTAGGACTGCAGACAAACACTGAGCAGAGACGGATAGCAATTCCCCCTGGGGAGAGCTGCAGGAGCTCTGCAGGAGTGCTGGGGAAAGAAGAGAACACAGAAGGTCCAAGGGCTGTGATGGGTAACCTGAAAAAAGCAGGGTGTTGTGTTCAGAATGTTTTCCTCAAACCATCTTTGCGAGTTATTCAAATCTTGTCAGGGTCATTTCTTTTTAGTCACATGGATTGGGATGGGTTGAGAAATATGCTCCCTCTTTTGTTCTTCCAAAGTACACAGAAACAGGTGGGGGTCATGACTGGTTCAAATCCATTTTAACAATTAAGGACACTAGTCATGGCCTCCTTTTTCAACAAATGGTGCTGGGAAAGCTGACTATCCACTTGCAGAAGAACAAAATTGGATTCTTACCTAAAACAGATACAAAAATGAACTCAAAATGGATCGAGGACCTAAATGTCAGACCTCAAACAGAACAAAAGCTTCACAGCATTGGATTTGGCAATGATTTCTTGGATATGATACCAAAAGTACAGGTAACAATGACATCAACAAACATAGACAAACTGGACTTCATGTGAATTATAATTATATCAAAAGGGCTTTGTAGGTGGCACTAGTGGTAAAGAACCCACCTGCCAGTGGGAGACATAAGAGATCGGGATTGGAAAGATACCCAGGAGGAGGGCATGGCAACCCATCCCAGTATTCTTGCCTGGAGAATTCCGTGGACAGAGGAGGCTGGTGGGCTACAGTCCATGGGGTTGCAAAGAGTTGGACACAAATGAGCAACTTAGCATGCATGCACATGCATCAAAAAACTGTCCACAGAATAAAAAGGCCACCCACAGAATATGAGAGAATATCTGCAAATCATATATATTATAAGAGACTAGTATCTGGACTATGTAGATAACCCCTAAAATTCAACCACAAAATTCCAAACAACCTGATTCAAAAATAGGCAAAGGACTGGAATAGACATTTTCCCGAGGATATCCAAATAGCCAATAACATGAAAAACTGCTCAACATCACTAATCATCAGGAAAATGAAAGTCAAAACCACAGTGAGATACCACCTTACACCCTAAGGACGCTACTATCAAAATATCATAAAACAATGTATTGATGAGGATTTGGAGAAACTAGAACCCCTATGCACTGTTGGTGGCAATCATACAGTTGCTATGTAAAACAGTATAGCAGTTCCTCAAAATATTAAAAATAGAATTACCATATGATCCAGCAATTCCACTTTCTGGTATATACCCAAAAGAACGGACAACTGTTTTGAAAAAGTGTTGTATGACCAGGTTCATAGGAGCATTATTCACAATAGCTAAAATGCAGAAGTAATCCGTATCTATTGACCAATGAATGGATGAACAAGATGTGGTCCATCCACACAATGGAGTATTATTCAGCCTTTTTTTTTAGATGTTATTTTTTATTTTACTTTACAATTAAAAAGGAAGGAAATTCTGACACATGCTACAAGATGGATGAACCCTGAGGACATCATGCTAGGTGAAATAAGCCAGTCAAAAAATACAAATACTGTGTGATTCCACTTGAATGAGCTACTTAGTAGTCAAAGTCATAAGGACAGAAAGTAGAATGGTGATTGCCAGGGGCTTGGGGTAGTGGAGAATTGGTAATTATTGTTTAATGGGTGTAGAGTTTCAATTTTACAAGATGAAAAGAGTTACAGGGTGGATGGTGGTAATGGTTGCATAACAACATGAGTGAATTTAATATTTCTTAACTGTACACTTAAAATAGTTAAGATGGCAAATTTTATGTTATGTATATTTTACCACAATGAAAAAACTTTTAAAAAATAACTATGGATTCCATGATCCTTCACTCCAAGTCTTCAAAATAGATATTGGTAATATCTGGTCAGATGCTTCTTGCCCTGAGAAGAAAGGAAAGATATGTTCTCTGCTTTCTGGCTTCCTTATTACAATGCCCAGCCTCTCCTCCCCATCCAGTTCCATCTCACCTTTGGGCCCATCCTACCTGAAGCTCCTCCAAGCCCCTCTCCTTCCTTTACTATCTACAGTCCCAACTCTGCAGGGCCACATATGCTGTGATTTTCACTTAGGGTGGTTTGGAGGCTCCTCTTTGTAAACACTGGGATCCTTGGCAAACCTTTGCTTTTCACAGAGATAAGATCCAGCTCATGTTTCTGCCTCTTTGAGAAGCTTTTCTGAGCCTACATAAGAAAACCCAACCCTTGCCCTCCTTGCTGCCACCTTTACAGGCCCCAGAGCCCAGCACTGACCCCTTTGCATGGGAATGGATTGTTCATGTCTTGGTCTCACACTCTGTGAGCCCCTGAGGTCTAGGGGCACTGTTTTATTACTCTCCTCTACTTCTGCATCTTTGAGTCCAGTGCATGGCACATACAAGGTACATGGCCATCACCTAGGTTGATGGATGGATGAGTATCTGTGCTGATCATTCACCAGAAAAAAAAATGTCAGACGTCTGCTTCTTTTGTCTAAATTTTTCCCTCCTGGGTATATATCTAGAGAAAATCATAATTTGAAAGGATTCATGCATCCCAATGTTCATCGCAGCACAGTTTATAATAGCCAGGACATGGAAATAACCTAGATGTCCATCAGCAGATGAATGGATAAGAAAGCTGTGGTACATATACACAATGGAGTATTACTCAGCCATTAAAAAGAATACATTTGAATCAGTTCTGATGAGATGGATGAAACTGGAGCTGATTATACAGAGTGAAGTAAGCCAGAAAGAAAAACACCAATACAGTATACTAACACAAATATATAGAATTTAGAAAGATGGCAATGATGACCCTGTATGCAGGACAGCAAAAAAGACACAGATGTGTGTAGTGGACTTTTGGACTCAGAGGGAGAGGGAGAGGGTGAGATGATTTGGGAGAATGGCATTGAAACATGTATAATATCATGTAAGAATCGAATCGCCAGTCTATGTCCGATGCAGGATATGGCATGCTTGGGGCTGGTACATGGGGATGACCCAGACAGATGTTGTGGGGAGGGAGGTGGGAGGGGGGTTTATGTTTGGGAACGCATGTACACCCGTGGTGGATTCATGTCAATGTATGGCAAAACCAATACAGAATTGTAAAGTAAAATAAAGAAAAAAAAAAGAATGAAATAATGTCATTTGTAGCAACATGGATGGGCCTAGAGATTATCATACTAAGTGAAGTAAGTCAGGCAGATAAAGACAAATATTTCTAATATTTATATGTGGAATCTAAAAAAATGATACAAATGAATCTACATACAAATTGGAAAGTGATCACAGACATAGAAAACAAATTTATGGTTACCAAAGGGGAAAAGGGTGGGAGATAAATTAGGAGTTTGGGATTAACATATGCACACATAAAATAGATAAAGATATACACACTACTATACATAAAATAGATAAACAACAAGGACTTGCTGTATAGCATAGGGAGCTCTACTCAATAGTTTGTAACAACCTGTAAGGGAAAAGAATCTGAAAAAGATTGTTTATATATGTATGAATCACTTTGTGGTACACTTGAAAATAATGCAACTTTGTAAATCACCTATACTTCAATAAACAAAGAAAAAAAAAACAAAACCAAGTTACATTTCCATTAATCCCTACCACCCCCGACCCCATCAGCTTCCCTTCTCTCTTGCCAGCCTTATTTCCCTCTTTCCTTCCAGCTCCCCCAACTGACCATGTTGGGCCTAGTATTATAGACCCATCACAATCCTTGACTTTAACTATTTGACTGTGTGCCTGCAGGGCTGGAAGAGTAACATTCAACTTTCACATCAGCCAACATCCAGCATTGTCCGACAATTGACCCCCAAGCTACTTATCCAGCTTCGCATCACAGCACCTTCTTTTATAACATAGATCATCAATTTTCATGTCTTTATACTTTTGTTCAACTGGTCACTCCTGTAATTTCCTCCCTTGTCCTTTGGGCTCCCTGCCATCTTATTCTGGTTCATACCAACCTCTAATGTGATCTCCACCATAGAATGTACCTTCTCCTTCTCTATGTGTTCCTAACACTTTGTATACACTCCCCCTATTGCATGCATCTTTTCTATTTTAAAACATTGCTATTCATGTGCCTGCCTGCTGTCTGCGCTAGTCTCCATAATTTTGTCCTCTCCCTGTCAGCATCTCTAGTAACCGTGCTGAGTGGCTACCCAGTGAATGCTTCTTAAACCAAAAGACCCATAATTTGTCCTCCAAATGTCATTTTATGTAGCATAGATTTTAGAAAACTTAAGATGTGCTTATATAAAATCAACAGAGTATAACTTTGAAACAGGATTTCTCTATTAACTTTTTCTGACAACAGTTTTAGTTATCAAGACAAAGCAAGTCCATCATCATTAGCTGGGAATTCTTTTGTAAGATTTTTTCAAATTAGTAAAGATGTCATTAGCTGAATCACACAACCCTCATTCTTTTATCATATGTGACAATGATTCAAATGTCATTAAATAAGAATTAAAATATTTTTTGGATGATCTTGATTTTAACATGCATTTTAATATGTATTGATGGTGCTCTAATGAGGACTCTAGGCAGTCGAGTCACCAAAGATTAGAAATCATTTTTTCACTAATGCCAATTATTAAGGGTCAATTGACATTTTCCTTTTCAGATGTGATTTTCAGGTACAACTGGCCCAGAGATGTGAGCTGAATATGAAATACTTGATTCTGAAAGGCAAGTCACAGAAACCGTGCTGTTTTGGGAGATTAAAAATTGTTGCCTTCTTTGGGGTCAGCAGAGAAAAGAAATAGCAACGTACGGAATGACTTCTCTTTGGGGAAATTGCTTTGTTTTTTAGTAGTTAAACAAGATTTATCTTCAGAAATGAAATGTTTCTCTGAATAATGTCTGAGGGATTCACTGCGATTGAAGCTTGCCCCTTTGACAATCAGTTTGCCCTTTCATATCACGCCATGCTCACTCACAACCTTCCCATAAACCAAGTAACCAGTAGCCTCCTGCCAGTAGGAAGAGATGGAAAAATATACTGATGACTTCTCCCCACAAGGCCTCTGGTTCAGAAACTCCCCCACCCAAGTCGAGGGGAAAGCCTGTTTGAGGTTCCTGAGCTGTTTTCTATCCATTTAGGTCACTTAACACCTTATCAAGCCGAGTCATTTAGAGAGCATTAAAATTAATGTCCGAGAACATTAAATGTAAGTGAACATATCCGGGAGATTTAATCACTCTGTCTAATCAACCAAAAGTCTCTAAAAGCTAAACAAGTAGTCCATGCCAGGACTTCCAGCAGAAAGATCAACAGGCGCCGACATCCCTAACACCAGATCCCAAACTTCAAAACAAGGGCCAGTCAAAAGTGACAGATTCCAGCCACAGTGATCTATGGAGACTTTCTCGGGTGACCTGAGGTGGCAACTCCCAATGTAATGACTCATCAATGAGGAAGAAACAGTGGAGAGGGTTCAGGAAAACAGTAATCTGGCTCTGACATGTAATGTATGCCCAGAAACGAGTGTCAATTTCACCCAGACGGCCTTTTTAGCCTTGAAAAATTGGATCAACACAAATGAATGGAGTTCTGAAAGTTCAAAAGGTTTTCTTTGAGGAAAAAAAAATAGATTGCTTCCTTAAAATCAAGCACTCAGATCTGCAATGCTATTTTTTCTTCCAAATGTCTCTCATTACCACTCTGAATATTTTTGTCTCGGATTTATAGCAGTTTCAGTTTGTTTTCCCTCAAATCTTTGTTTATCTGAAGAACCCCTTATTTGTAACTTGGAAAAAAATTAATTCCCCACAGATACTCAAAGGCCGTTGGTACCTACTGCAAATTCTACTTTCAAATGGGATTCCATTTTGAGACAGTTTCAACCTGAATCTTTTTGTTCTGTGTGGTGGAAACACAGATTCATATTTCCACTGCCTTTTGTACTCTTCTTGTTAAGACTTCTAGGCCCTGAATCAGAAATTCAAGTTTTGAAAGCAGATTAATAAAAAATTAGGAACAAGAAAAGATTTCTGTTCTCAAGAATACACGTAGCTACCCTGAAGTCCCTGGGAGCAGTGGGTATGAGAGACTGGAGTCTGACTCGGCAGACAAATGTCTTTATTGCATTTACATCTTAGGCATGTGGATTGAAAAGACAAAGTCACTTAACAATTCACTTATGGAACCAAAACCCCAAGACCTGTTTCATCTTGGAAGATGTTCACTTGCCTTCCAGATGCTGACAACATGAGTAATCATGAAGCCTGTTGTGTGTGGTGGAGGTGGGGGAGGGGGGGGCAGGAGGTAGCAGAAGGTGTCCCTCAGGAAATTCATCACTGGAGTGGCTTTTGAGTAGCAGTGAGGTAGTCTTTGTGTTAGTTGGAAGACTTTTAAAATGCAGAGTTTGCAGAGAGAAGATGATAAGACAGAGTGGCCCTAGCCCATCCACTGTATAATTAGCTTCTGCTAAAATTCAAGGCTCTTCAGTGATATGTTATCTTGTTGTCAAGTTGAAAATGATTGCAAGAGATTTAACTCAAATCGCATTATCTCCATCCTGCCCACCCTCCACACACGTCACCCACCCCAACACACAGACACACACGAAGGATCTGTAGGTTCCATTTAGAGTAGGTCTGCCCTTCCCCCATCTTACTGAGTAAAATCTGCTACTTCTTTTGCAAAGTGGATAGTTGTTAGTCAGATCAATATAGATGAAAGCTATACACTCAAGAAGCCCACATGTAAAATTTTCCTTTGAGTTGTAACTGATATTATTCTCCATATATTTAGTCCTAACAAATGTAGCTTCCAGCCAGCTGGAGCTAGCTCAGTGTCTAAGAGTGTTAGAAATAGCCCACTTTTTTTGGTGAGGGGAGGGCTATTGTACTTTAGTTACACTGAAGATTTGAGACTTTGAAGTGATTCCCTGGGTTCATTTCCAGGTTGGGGGCAGGGTGAGGTGGGGATGGGAGGTCTGTTCAGGCTGGTTTCCAATCCAATACTGTTTGCAAGGGAAACCTGATCTCACATACACAGAGCTCCTCAGAGCAGACCTTTGCTCTTAGAGGTGGGGGTCTCCAGTTTCAATTATTTTTTAAAAAGGGAAAACCTGGACTCAATCCATCTAAGTGAAGGGCAGGTTTTTTTTAGCTTATTTAAGTCTCAAAGGAAAAAAAAATCTCCCTTAGACATATCTCTTTGGTTACAAATCTATTTTAACCTTTTCCAGGCAAGACACATTTCCCTCCCCAGTTTCCAATCTGTAAATCTAAGGAACAGGGCTGTGCACAGGAACAGCCCTTTCAGATCCTTAAAGCATGAAGTTAGTTGTTCCTCTATCATGAGTTGGCCAAGATGGCATCCTCACAACACACACTGTGCTAACTTCTAACAGATTGTTGTCCTTGAATGTGACCACCTGACTCATCTGTGGAATTATTTGCCTCTCTTAGAGCATATATTACTGGAATTCTCAAGAGTTAAAAATGTCCGGACAGAAGGGAATCTTCCACAAAGCAAAGGGAAAATGAATTAGCAGAAAACCAGCAAGAAGTGAACGAAAATCTAAATTGCATTCCATAGATATATGTATACTTGGCTGAAACATGGCAAAATGAAGCCAAAAATGGAATGTTTTTAATCTAAATACTGCATCAATCCTCTGGTTTAATATAATATCTCGCTCCTTATAAATATGGTTAAAAGTGATGAGCACAATCCTGAAAAAATAAGCACAGCCAACAATGAATGCTTAAGAGATGGGCTGCTGGGTTTAAGGCACTGAGTCTGTCAGGCAGGAAGGAGAAAGCTCCTCTGGGAGAAGAGAGACCGTTACATCATTTGTAAATTGGTCCTGCTCATTTTATGAGGTATGTGACAGAGTTAAAAAATCATTTATGCACAAATGTGTGGCCCATAAATCAATAAACAGAGGTATCATATCATTTCTAAAGGATAGTGCAACACAGATTCAATGACTTTTCCTTACTAATAATAACTTCAGAAATTGTTTCCATTCATTGCAGATTTTTATGAGGAGAATTTACAACCAGATTTCCATAATATTTCATGCAAGACAGCTTCTTTGGAGGGAACATTGCATTGGGCCACAGTGCATTGGCTCAGATTTGACTCAGTGTCTTGACTTCTTGGAATTGGCTAATAGAAGCCATGCCCCAAGAGACTCTGGAATCAAGGTCAGTGCTCCACAGACAGGCTTAAAGACATTTTAAAAGATCAGGTGGAGAAAGGGTACTAAAAATGATCTGACATGGAGGCAGGGTGGCATACTGGTTCCACATATGGATCTCAGAACCCAACTGTCTAGGTTCGAATCCAGGCTCTCCTGCCATGTGAACATGGACAATTTAATGCTCCCAACCTCCAATTTTCTCATCTGTAAACTGAAGAACATCACAACACCTGCCCGAGAGGATTGTTGTAAACATAAAATGAGGTTACACATATAAAGCACTCACAAGGTGATACAGAGTAAGCACTAAGTGAATGTTTAGCTCTTGCTTTTTGCCAATTGATAGGGGAAGTACCCTGACTACTGCTGGAAGAGGAATTCACACATGGCTGCCTCTGAGATTGTATCCACAGGGTGTGTGCATGCTAAGTCGCTTCAGTCATGTCCGACTCTTTGCGACCCTATGGATTGTAGCCCACCAGGTTCCTCTGTCCATGTGGATTCTTCAGGCAAGAATACTGGAGGGGGTTGCCATGTATCCTCCAGGGGCTCTTCCTGACCCAGGGATCAAACTGCATCTCTTTTGTCTCCTGCATTGGCAGGTGGGTTCCTTACCACTAGCACCACCTGGGAAACCCATCCACAGGGTCTTACTGGTCAAAATATCCTTCTGGCATCAATATAAGAGCAAGAAAGAATGCAAATCAACTATACTTCAATAAAATAATAAGAAAAGAAACCAATTGACCACATTAAAAGAAAAAGAGGAGCAGGAAAAGAGAAGCATGAAGGCATAACTGGTACCTTCTTGCTGGGCAACAAGTGCTTTTTTCCACTCAGTTTTTGAGCAATAGATATGGCTCTGGGACAAGTAATAGACCAACAAAACAAATAGATGTCATCCCTTGATGGGTGAGTCTTATAAATCTACCTCTTCCTCCCACTTGTAGGCCTGAGGAATCTGGAATAATCTTCTGCCACACAGAGATCACCATATCCCTCCTCTGGAGCCCCTGTGGATTGGGACACAAGCCCCCAGACAGTTTACAATATAACACAGAACCAGCTGCTTTAAAAGTTTCAGGGGTTAGTGGAAAATGAACAGGCAATATCTTGATAATTTCTATACTGTTTACTCATGTTTATGTATTTGTTATTTTAAAACTGCCTAGTTCTCCAAAGGTCGTGAGCCAACATAAATCATATCCTCTACAATAAGAAAAAAATAAAGTGGAGGCTTGGCTCAAGATAGCAGATTAAGAACATACTTCTTCAACCCTTTCTGCCTAACATCATTAGAAAATACAGAAGAATATGTTTTATAGGAAGGCAATAAATGTAAAGCAGTGCTGATAAACAAGAAAGATTGCCATCAGGAGACCAGAAATGTTCAGGAATCTCTGGAAGATAAAAAGCAGATTGGACTAAAGCTAAAGCCAATATATGCACATGAGATCATTCCAAGCTCACAGACAATAGACAGAAGTAGCTGGAGGGGCTCCAGGATAACTCTTGGGGTAATTAACTGGGCAACTGTTTCCAATAAGAAGTCTAGAAAAAGAGATGAGAGAGATGACAGAGGGAAAAGAATAAAGAAATAATGGAAGAAATTTTCACAGAGCTAAAGACAGACGTGACGCTTTAGTGATACAAAGTATCAGAGAGAATGAATGAAAAAAACACTCACTTAGATGTGTCCTGGTGAAATTTCAGAATCCCAAAGATAAGTGAAAAACCCTAAAAGCTGTCGGAGAGCACACACAAAAGAACAAGAATCAGATTCACATCAGACTTCTCATCAATAATGTTGGAAGTTAGGGGATAATGAGATAATGAAAATTAAAATGAGTTTGAATCTTATCCTTAGCCAAATAAGCTTTGATGCAAAAAGGTAAAATAATTTCCAGGCATACTCAGAAAGATTTCAATCCACAGTCACTTTTGAAATTCTTGATGCTGTAGTTCAGCAAAATAAGTAATACAGCACAGGGATTATAGTCCATCAGTTCAGTTCAGTCACTCAGTCATGTCCGACTCTTTGTGACCCCATGGACTGTGGCACGCCAGGCTTCCCTGTCCATCATCAACTCCTGGAGCTTACTCAAACTCATGTCCATTGAGTCGGTGATGCCATCCAACCATCTCATCCTCTGTCGTCCCCTTCTCCTCCCGCCTTCAATCTTTTCCGGCAACAGGGTCTTTTCAGATGAGTCAGCTCTTCGCATCAGGTGGCCAAAGTATTGGAGCTTCAGCTTCAGCATCAGTCCTTCCAATGAATATTCAAGACTGATTTCCTTTAGGATTGACTGATTGGTCTCCTTGCAGTCCAAGGGACTCTCCAGAATCTTATCCAACACTACCGTTAGTTCTATAAGTTTCTACTTATATGTAGAAAAATATGCAAAAATAAAGTACAAATAAGACATGACGGAAAGATGTACCATGCTCCTGGAAAGAAAAAGTGAACATTATAAAGATGTGAATTTTCCTGAAATTAATCTATATATTTGGTTCAGTTCTCATCAAAATCCTAATGGGATGGGTTGGGAGATGGGAGGAGAGGGTTCAGGAGGGAGGAGACATATGTATACCTTGTCTGATTCATGTTGATGTATGGCAGAGGCCAACATGATATTGTACAGCAATTATCCTCCAATAAAAAAATAAAAATAATAATTTTTAAAAATTCTGATAAGATCTTTTTAAAGTTTATTGGAATATAATTGCTTTACAGTGTTGTGTTAGTTTCTGCTGTGCAACATTGTGAATCAGCTATACATATACATATATCCCCTCCCTCTTGAGTCTCCTTTCTACCCATCTAGGTCATCATAGAGCACTGAGCTGAGTTCTCTGTGCTATACAGTTGCTTTAAGGAATCTCTGGATGTTAATCTTCACACAAAACATCATGCCAGCTTCACCCTGAAGGGGGTCAATTCAGACTCTTCTAGTTAAAGAACCAATCACTAAAATGCCCCACTTGAGCAGGTCTCTCAAAGTCAGAATGGTCTTCACTGGCATTGTTTTTGTGTTCTGAAGAGAGCCCATCCTTTGTTGCAAAAACACATGTAGCTTCTTTATTTTAAAATTGAAGTATAGTTGATTTACAGTGTTGTGTTAATTTCTGCTGTAGAGCAAAGTGACTCAGTTATACATAGATATACATTCTTTAACACATGTAGCATCTTGTCCCTTGACAGCCATCATACTTCAACTTAGAAAAGCAGTGTCTTGAATTCACTGCTTAATTCTTCTCACAATAGCCAAGAAGGAAGTGAAATCCAAGGCCATGTTTTGATCATATTTCTGATTGTCACACTTCCTTTAAAAACTGAGACACAATCAGGAAACAGTTTGTTAACCATCAGTTGTTTTCCATGAATAAATCTGCTCGGGTGTTCAGGCACAACCTCTAATTTCTTTGTTTTCCAACACCCTTCCTTGCTGTACACATCACAGATTCTCTATCAAGACTCACCCAGATACACTGTTTTCTCCGGTTAAAATCATCACTCACAAAATAATCACTAACTAAATGAAGGAAAAACACTCCCCTTCTGTACTCTGGGTTGTCAGTGATAAACAGAACAATAATAAAAGTCATTGAATGCAACAATCATATATGCCCCACACATACGCCAAGAGTTGATTTACGCTCTAGATCAGTGGTTTCATTTAACTATAGTGTGAAATGCCTGCTTTCAGGTACACGTGATAGTAATTGTTCTTCCTTTTGTTTGCAATTGATGTTTTGTAACATCCAACAGTGTTGTTTAACACCTTTTTATTCTTTCTTTCTAAACAGAATATTTGTCATTAAATTTGCAGCTGCTAGTGCAATCTTCTGGGCAAATAGCCTATACCTGGGTATTAAGTCTGAGTATGTGTTTAACTCCATGAAATAAAGACTAAAATTAACAGAGGCTTCAACAGAGTAGTAGTTGACTTCTATCTCATATAATAGTCTGGACTTTTAGAAGGTTCAAGATTGCCCTGGAAGCTCTGTTTCAGCGAGTCATCCAAAGATCAAGGCTCCTCCTAGCCTATTATCCTGCCTTCTCTCAAGTGTTGGCCTCACCTAGATGGTCCAAGATGGCTCACCACCACATCCACATCTCAGGCAAGAGATGAAGGGTGTCCCTTTAAAAACACATGCTAAACGTTGCATGCATCACTTTCCCTCAAATCCCATTGGCTAAAATTCAGTCACATGATACATGGCTTCAAAGAAACTGAGCGCTTGTGTATTTACTGTGATTGTCCATGTACCCAACTAACACATCAATTTCTCTTCCTGCAAATGAAAGGGGAACATGGATCTGAATGACCTCTAGGAGCCTCTGTCACATCCTGATTCTGTTATATGGTGGAAATCCTTGAATAATGCATCTTTAGTTTGGCATGTTCTTTGCTTTCCTGAAAAAATATTAATTTGTTACTAAAAAAGCATTATAATATGCTTTCATTGGAAATAGTCAATATTGTGTGATTTGTTTAAAAAGGACGCCAAAGCTGTGATACCTTTCTGCAAACCTTCATGCAAAGTTTTATTTTTAAACTTAGTCATCAGCATATTTCCTAGTCACACTTTTCTCTTTTTTTGACTGCTTATGTGAAAATCAAAATCACACATTTACTTGTTACAGAACACACAGATACACAGTCTATATTTGTAATTGAGTCCTGCTCACTAAGTTTACACTATTTTTGGTTATATGTATGTTACCATTTTCTTGAGTTCTTTTATGCTTCATTGGACCATTTAGAATCATTGATTCAGTTTTTTGAATTGAGGACATATGAGCACAATAAACAACAGGAACAACAAAAAATATAACATCCACAAAATAACATACAAAAACAAACAGCCATCTTGTAACTGAATGATTAGGCAAGACAAGCTGATAAATTCTGTCCCTTAAGACTGTAATGATCTTTAGGAACATTAAAGAATTTCTGTGACCATTATAATTGATCTTATATTTTTAATCTTGGGAGTATATGTGAATGAATTAATTTCATTGCCTTTTCCATAAACCTATGATACTCTCTCAGAACCACTTGAGGGAGACCATCAGGGACCCATTAGTGGTCTGAGGCCTGCACTTTGAGAAACACTTTTTCTTTAAGTTGGCCTTAATGTGGTTAACGTATTTATTTGCAGGGCTCAACTAATCAATTTCAGTCTTTGTGAGGCAGGAGGGTGTATGTCTCTGTTTGGGCTGGAGGTGGGGGTGTGGTGGGAAATTGGGAGCAAGGGAGGGAGACAATCCAGAATATTAAACTCCTATTTAAATAAAAATCCCATTAACAGAGATTTTAATAGCTCTGAAAATTAGCTTGAACCAGTCAGTGTTACAGTGTTTTACAAATTCACCTTTGCTACCCAGTTGTTGCTCTTTTCCATCTTTACAAAGTTTTGGAGAGATACTTTAGATAAATATGCAATCTAAATTTCAATGATCCTTGAGCTGTTTAAATCTCTAGCAACACTACTAATAGACTGACATTCCAAGAGTAAAGTCCTTATGAAAAATAGAGATCAAAATAACTGTCGACCTACCAGTCTTCCTTTGTGGACTTCATAGTGTGGGGAATTTGCACAAATGGAATATAATCTGCTAAATACCATCTCCCTGGCATGTATTTGGTTCGGTGCGGTTCAGTTCAGTTGCTCAAACGTGTCCGACTCTATGCGACCCCATGAATCGCAGCACGCCAGGCCTCCCTGTCCATCACCTTCTCCCGGAGTTCACTCAGACTCACGTCCATCGAGTCCGTGATGCCATCCAGCCATCTCATCCTCAGTCGTCCCCTTCTCCTCCTGCCCCCAATCTCTCCCAGCATCAGAGTCTTTTCCAATGAGTCAACTCTTCGCATGAAGTGGCCAAAGTACTGGAACTTCAGCTTTAGCATCATTCCTTCCAAAGAACATCCAGGGCTGATCTCCTTCAGAATGGACTGGTTGGATCTCCTTGCAGTCCAAGGGACTCTCAAGAGTCTTCTCCAACACCACAGTTCAAAAGCATCAATTCTTCGGCGCTCAGCCTTCTTCACAGTCCAACTCTCACATCCATACATGACCACAGGAAAAACCATAGCCTTGACTAGACGGACCTTAGTCGGCAAAGTAATGTCTCTGCTTTTGAATATACTATCTAGGTTGCTCATACCTTTTCTTCCAAGGAGTAAGCGTCTTTTAATTTCATGGCTGCAGTCACCATCTGCAGTAATTTTGGAGCCCCCAGAAATAAAGTCTGACACTGTTTCCACTGTTTCCCCATCTATTTCCCAT
>NW_024070207.1:52533669-52537442 GCF_014754425.2 Oryx dammah
GAGTCTGACACTGTTTCCACTGTTTCCCCATCTATTTCCCATGAAGTGATGGGACCGGATGCCATGATCTTCGTTTTCTGAATGTTGAGCTTTAAGCCAACTTTTTCACTCTCCTCTTTCACTTTCATCAAGAGGTTTTTTAGTTCCTCTTCACTTTCTGTCATAAGGGTGGTGTCATCTGCATATCTGATGTTATTGATATTTCTCCCGGCAATCTTGATTCCAGCTTGTGTTTCTTCCAGTCCAGCGTTTCTCATGATGTACTCTGCATAGAAGTTAAATAAGCAGGGTGACAATATACAGCCTTGATGTACTCCTTTTCCTGTTTGGAACCAGTCTGTTGTTCCATGTCCAGTTCTAACTGTTGCTTCCTGACCTGCATACAGATTTCTCAAGAGGCAGGTCAGGTGGTCTGGTATTCCCATCTCTTTCAGAATTTTCCACAGTTTATTGTGATCCACACAGTCAAAGGCTTTGGCATAGTCAATAAAGCAGAAATAGATGTGTTTCTGGAATTCTCTTGCTTTTTCCATGATCCAGCAGATGTTGGCAATTTGATCTCTGGTTCCTCTGCCTTTTCTAAAACCAGCTTGAACATCAGGAAGTTCATGGTTCATGTATTGCTGAAGTCTGGCTTGGAGAATTTTGAGCATTACTTTACTAGTGTGTGAGATGAGTGCAATTGTGTGGTAGTTTGAGCATTCTTTGGCATTGCCTTTCTTTGGGATTGGAATGAAAACTGACCTTTTCCAGTCCTGTGGCCACTGCTGAGTTTTCCAAACTTGCTGGCATATTGAGTGCAGCACTTTCACAGCATCATCTTTCAGGATTTGAAACAGCTCAACTGGAATTCCATCACCTCCACTAGCTTTGTTCATAGTGATGCTTTCTAAGGCCCACTTGACTTCAGAGTCCAAGATGTCTGGCTCTAGATGAGTGATCACATCATCATGATTATCTGGGTCGTGAAGATCTTTTTTGTACAGTTCTTCCATGTATTCTTGCCACCTCTTCTTAACCTCTTCTGCTTCTGTTAGGTCCAGACCATTTCTGTCCTTTATCGAGCCCATCTTTGCATGAAATGTTCCCTTGGTGTCTCTAATTTTCTTGAAGAGATCTCTAGTCTTTTCCATTCTGTTGTTTTCCTCTATTTCTTTGCATTGATCGCTGAAGAAGGCTTTCTTATCTCTTCTTGCTTCTTTGGAACTCTGCATTCAGATGCTTATATCTTTCCTTTTCTCCTTTGCTTTTTGCCTCTCTTCTTTTCACAGCTACTTGTAAGGCCTCCCCAGACAGCCATTTTGCTTTTTTGCATTTCTTTTCCATGGGGATGGTCTTGATCCCTGTCTCCTGTACAATGTCACGAACCTCATTCCATAGTTCATCAGGCACTCTATCTATCAGATCTAGGCCCTTAAATCTATTTCTCACTTCCACTGTATAATCATAAG
The DNA here is from genome assembly GCF_014754425.2 of Oryx dammah. Taxonomy (NCBI): domain Eukaryota; kingdom Metazoa; phylum Chordata; class Mammalia; order Artiodactyla; family Bovidae; genus Oryx; species Oryx dammah. The sequence continues at coordinate 52,535,121 of NW_024070207.1, forward strand.
GGATTTGATTTAAGTCATACCTGAATGGTCTAGTGGTTTTCCCTACTTTCCTCAATTTCAGTCTGAATTTGGTAATAAGGAGTTCATGATCTGAGCCACAGTCAGCTTCTGGTCTTGTTTTTGTTGACTGTATAGAGCTTCTCTTCATGAAGTAGGGCAAAGACTAATAGAGTTTTGCCAAGAAAATGCACTGGCCATAGCAAACACCCTCTTCGAACAACACAAGAGAAGACTCTACACATGGACATCACCAGATGGCCAACACCAAAATCAGATTGATTATATTCTTTGCAGCCAAAGATGGAGAAGCTCTATAGAGTCAACAAAAACAAGACAGGGAGCTGACTGTGGCTCAGATCATGAATTCCTTATTGGCATGTATTAAAGTTGAGGAATGCATGGCTAGTGAATGGCTTCCCTCTAGAACCTGGAAACCAACTGGCTCACTTTGCTCAGTTTTCTTCTCTTGACCTTCACTGAATCATAGCTCCAGTGCTTTGGGGAGCCTTCACCAAACTTTTGGAGATGATTAAGTTGATCTAGAGCAGCAGCAGTATAGATATTTTCCAATCTGAAATAAATCTGAAAGATTCTGAGCAGCTAGAGTGAGATTGATACCTACTTTAACACACTGGATTCAATATAGTGTTTTTCTGATTGAACTGAAATGTGAAAATTGATGGACCAAAAGCCATTTGCTCACTTCACAAATTGGAGAATCTCAGGGCTATAAGAGACTTTAGATGTATGTATAATCAAACTTTTCTTCTACTCTACTCCACCTGGTAGTAGTGATTATAATATGGTACTGGCACCATATGGTGTGGTACTGGTATGATTATATGATACTGGTACTATGTAACTTAGATGTTACAGTATATGTAAGGTTCTTTGACATTCTAGTGGGTATATTATTAGATCTTATGGAGAAAAATGAGGAAATCAGATTAGCACTGCCATACTGTAATACTACCACACACTTTTGTTTTTGAGCTCTGGAAAACTAAACAAGTCATCTCCAAATGTCAAAATAGGAAGTAGCCCTCAGAGACTAGTGCCTTGAAGAATGATCTCAAGATAATTTACCGTATTTTTGGACTATATATTCCTGCAGGACATTGCTGCTCCCCTACCAAAAGGTGGAGTGTATTTCCCCTCTTTCTGAACTTGTCAGGCTTTTGTTACTGCCTTCACAATGTAGGCCAGGTCCTAAAAGGCAATATGATTTCCCCCTGCCCATCCCATCCCTTTCTTGGGATGCTTGCTCTTGGAACTCAGCCAGCACGATGTGAGGAAGCCATGTGGTCACATGGAAAGGCTACTTGTGGGCAACTGCAAGACATTGTGAGTAAGTGAACAGGCCCTCTGAAGATTTCAGCCTCTAGCTTTTGAGGCAATTGACTGAGGCCAAGTAGAGCAGAACCCTGCTCAAACTGCATACTTATGAGCAAAATAAATGCTGTTATGTTAAGCCACTCTCTGGCCTGTGTTCTGGCTTCAACATGGGGAGAAGGGTCTGTGAACTAATCAAGGTTGTTCAAAAAGTTGTGTAAAGATATATGTTCATTGTTATGCAGCAATAGATAACTGGAACATAAGGATAGCAGAGAAATTTGACAGCAGCTTGAAGGATTGTGGGGACAAGAGAGAATGGAGATGGAAGTTAACAGACAATGTGTTGAGAGGTGCAGAAGGGTGATGATGAGTTTGGTTTTAGGTGTGCTGTGTGTGAACTGCCTGAGAGGAGTATCTGAGTAGAAATCTCCAATAAGCATTTGGATATAATTGATCAGAGAAGTAATATATAATGGGTGAGATAAGTTACCTCTCTGAAAAGAATATTAGCCTGGGAGGTGAGAGACCTCGGTTCATTTCTGACTCAGCTACTAACTTGCTTGATGGGCAAGTTCTTCTTCATCTCTCAGAATCACTGTCTCTTGTGTACACTAAAAGATGTGGAATTTTAACATCCTTTTCTTCTCTAACAAATCTAACTTGAATTTCTCAAAGTAATGTCTCCAATGACCACGTAAGAAGCTCTTGTATATTCAGAAAAATATAATTTGCCCTGAAAATATCAACCTTAGGAAATTCTCATCTTATAGTGTGCTTCCCCAGCTACAAACAGGAATAATACACTTCTACTTTTCTAAGCATTCCTAACCTAGACAGGTTGGAACATGTTGTAACCATTACTCTCAAACTGATTATACTAAATAGTTTCCAAAGTTGGCTTCCTGCCTTTATCCATAGAGCTATTCCCCATATCATGAGTTCAATGTGATTCTTAACTTTTGGGGAATTTTTATGAAAGCTAGGTGG